>NC_134875.1:75227217-75538533 GCF_049852395.1 Peromyscus maniculatus bairdii | reverse complement strand
AAATAACTGATTACACATGCCCAGAGCACAAACCTCCACAAAAGAAAGCCAAAACAGGGGGGAAACACTTTTATGTGTGGTGATCTATTGTGTACCTTAATAAAGCGTACCTGGGGATCAGAGGACAGAGCCAACCACAAAATTAGACATAGAGGTCAGGCAGTGGTGGCACACACCTGTAATCCCATCACTCAGGAGGCAGAGATCCCTTTGGATCTGTGAGTTCAAGGCCACACTGGGCTACATGAGAGAAACGGAGCCAGACAGTGGTGATACATGCTTTTAATTGCAGGAAGTAAATATGGCAGGTCACAGAAAGGTATATAAGGCATGAGGAAACAGGAACTCACTCTCTTTGAACTGAGGATTTTGTAGAGGTAAGAACTTGTGGCTGGCTTGCTCTGCTTCTCTGATCTTTCAGCTTTCACCCCAATATCTGGCTCCAGGTTTTCTATTAGTAAGACTGTTTAGCAATTTGTGTTACACTTATAATGATCATAGGTCCAGAAGTGTAGTATTACAGTTTGGACATGAAATGTCCCCATAAGCTTATGTGAACATTTGTTCTTGAGCTAATGATACTGCTTTGAAAGGCTTGGTAATCTTAGGGACATGGTACCCTCACTGGCAAGCAGATGATTAGAGGTTGTATTTTGAGGGTTATAGTTCCCTCTGGTTTCAATCTAATTCTCAGATTCCTGATTGGCCATAATGTGAGAAATCATAGTCACGTTTCCATCACTTAAACAGAGATACTCTTGCTACCAAGCCTTCCCAGTTATGATGGACTATTCCTTTGAAGCTCTGGCCAGAACAATCCTTTCCTCCCCTTGGTCATTTCTTCCAGGTAATTTGGTTACAGAAATGAGTCAAGTATATCCATAATGCTTACCACCAGGACAATAACTACAAGCTGAGATTCTGAACCTCTCCCATGCCTTCCCCTCCTGGTGTCATGCCTTCTATGCCATAATGAAATGATGCACTTGAACTATAAGCTAGAATTAAGCCTTTCTCCTTAGATTGCTTTTTGTGGGGTATATGGTCACAGCAATGAGAAAAACAACTAACAGAAATAACTTGAGAATACAATAGGTATATATAGATTATTCAAATAAATAACAACAGAAAATTTCTCAAAGTATTAGTGTTTTAATTTGTGATTCCCACATTGGCTTATGTTTGGGGTTTTCGTGCCTAGTTGGTGGTACCATACAAGGAAGTTCAGGAAACTGGAGGAAGCGTATAACTTGAAGTAAGTTCTTAGAGCTATACTTTCTATGGACTCAGCCACTATCTCTTTTTATATGCTTCCTAGCCACCCTAATATGAACATTGATCTAGTCTGCCCTCCCTGCCATGATCAACTATGGTATATAGGAACAATAGAATTCTATTTAGTCATTAAGAAGAATGAAATTATGCCTTTTGCAGGAAAATACATGCAACCAAATATCATCACATATGTAAAATAACCCAGAATCCAAAAGAGAAATACCACATGTACTATATAAGTTGTGTATCCTAGATGTTATATAGATAGAGCAATTTTATGTATATGGCCTTAAAGTGAGATTATCTTAAGGAAGGAAGGACACTGTCAGAAGGTGAAAGAGAGGACACAGGTTTGGGAGTGAATATGGTCAAAGTATATAATATACTTGTATAAAAATGTCTTTATGAAGCACATTACTATATACAATGAATATACACTAATAATGAATAATATTTTAAATGAAATACAACAAATACAAATTGCCAGTCTACCTCCTAGTTATAATTAATTGTTTTCTCCTTCTTTGTTGTATTTCACCTCTTTTCATAAAAGTATGAATTTCAAAACAGATAGAAAATAACAACCTTAACATTAAAGTACACATTATTTTGAATTCCCTGAGCAGTGACCTATAATAAATATATCCATGTTATTGAATATTTTCCAGTGACAGAAAGAAATGTGGAGGATAAAAAGTATGCTCCTGTGGCTGAAATGATGGATTAGCAGTTAAGAGTGCTTGTAAAAGGTTCTTACACAGGACCTGCATTCAGTTTTAAGTCACCCACAGTAGGTAACTGCTCACAACCACTTGTATCTCCAGTTCCAGAGGATCCAGTACTCGCTTTGTGGCCTCTAATGGCAACTGCACTCAAGTACACAATATTCCCTCCTCATACAGACATGCAAATACATTTTTTTAATCTTTACAGAAATGTGCTCATCAGATTTAAGACTGGGCCGTAGACCATACTGGACATTGGACTAGAAGATATTAATGTTATATTATGGAAAATATTTTACTTACATTTGTTCATGGTCTGAAACTTTGTAGGAGGCTGGGTTTAAAGGTAATAGACTAATTAATTTGATGGAGGAAATTTGAAGAGGTCATATTTGACATAGACATTGCTGACTGCTTTTCCATTGAGAACTGGAACATAAACTGATCAGAAGAATTTGAAAAATGTGCAGTGTGGCTAGAAAAGGAGTAAGTTGTATAGTTGTTAAAGACATTAGCACTATTAGGTGAAGCCAGTGGCTTAGCACTTAAGGGAATTGCTATAATGGGACAGATTTTCCACCCACCTAAAGGTCAGGATTGTGAAATTTTAAAGACTTTACCCTGACAAAGGGGAGCTTCTAGGGAACTTTGTTCACATAGAGCCGCTAAAGGAAGTGTTTTCCAAGGTTCAGATACTTGGACACACAGAGAACACCACAACAAAGGTCAAAGAAAGTCAAAACTGTATTAGTTAGGGTTCTCCAGACAATCAGAGGGAGTAGAGGGTATTAGAGGAAGAAGAGGAAAACAAAGGAAAAGGAGATTGATTCTGATGAATTGGCTAATGCAATTGTAGTGGCTGCGTAGTAGTAGTGGTCCCCTAATGTGCTGTATGTAAATTGAAAATAAATACCATAACACAACCTGAGTCTGAAGGCCTGAAAACCAGAAGGATCAATAATGTAAGTCTCAGATGAAGTAAAAGACAAGTTGATTTTTTTATTATGTAATGGGATAGAAGGATCTGTTGCTGGAGGGCTTCTCTCCAGGTTCCCCAAGCCCCGCAGTCCCACAATCCACTTATAAAATAATCACTCAGACGCTTATATCACTTATAAACTGCATGGACGTGGCAGGCTTCTTGTTAACTGTTCTTTTATCTTAAATTAACCCATTTTTATAAATCTATACCTTGCCACATGGCTGGTGGCTTACCAGAGTCTTCACATGCTGCTTGTCCTGGCGGTGGCTGCAGTGTCTCTCCCTCAGCCTTCCGCTTCCCAGAATTCTCCTCTCTCCTTGTCCCACCTACTTCCTGCCTGGCCACCTACTTCCTGCCTGGTCACTGGCCATCAGTGTTTTATTTATATAGAATGATATCCACAGCATTTCCCCTTTTTTCTTTTTTTAAAAAGTAAAGGTTTTATCTTTAACATGGTAAAATTACATATAACAAAACAATTATCGAGCAAGAATTACAGTTACATTATTAAAGAAGATGTCCTATCTATCTTATATTTGTGAGTTTAAGGTTTTATATCTAACTTATCTTTTGTCATAACTGAGGAAATTACAACTATCTAGTTTTCAACCACATCAAAGACCTGAGAAGGAACATAATGGTACCTGAGAAATGGTAGATGGATGCAAGCAACTTTCGGGAATCTTGCAAAAGTAGACCAAGACAGCTGGCAGCCTGGACAGTCACCTAATGTTTCTCAGCATTGTTGGTGCATTCAAATTGGCTACAGACCATTTTCAGAAGCAGGATTTCTGAAAGACCATCTTACCCTGTCTTGGCAGAGTACAGTGGTCGCTTTCCTTGTGTCCCACTTGTCCAGAAAGGACAGCATTATATTTGTACTGTCAGCCATCAAGGCAAGGGCAGTTCTTTGCCCAGTAGGCCATTTTGTGCCAAGAAGACAAACTTCCCAATGGAAATGTCTTAGAAGCCCAACGTTCTCTCGGGATCAAATTAGTGCAGCCAGGAGCAATTGTGTCTCATGTCAACAGAATTCTAAGTTATTTAAATGCCATATTCTCTAGGTCTATGAAGTGTTTGAAGATTACCTATCTATCTGAAATATATCTATGTATACCTAGAAGACTTAACTAACATGGCTACAAATATGATTATCATAGATGACTAATTATTAATCTATTTTTAATTATCCATTACAATTTTAAATGAGTTACATAAACATACTACCTCAAACAAGAATAGAAATATATATATATACAGTATAACAAAATTAACCCCAAGCTTGTATCAATAAACTAAAATTTATACCAATGTAAAACATTTTAAACATAAACTAAAATCTATACCAATGTAAAACATTTTAAACAAGTTGTTCTTTAAAAGTAGGTTGATTAATCTATCCTTTTATCTTATCATCTCTATATCCTCCTATATATCTATATCAAATCCCCTTTTCTTTTTGTAGAAAGAGATCACATTTATAATCAACCTATTTTAAATAAAAATATTGGGTTTTCTCTGTCCCATACCAGAGGGCTCTTCTGATTTGGGACATAAGAATCTCTTAACCATTTTTTTAAAGCAATATGTCTGGGTTTATAGGGGGAGTGAGCCAATTCTACCTCTAAAGACAGCTTGGTATATTTGGGAATTTGGGCGTAGCATCTCTTACTACTTCCTGCTGGAGGGGGGGCGCTGTATCTTATGGGGACGCAAAGAAAATTTTAGGCCTATGGGGTAGTCCTTGAGGCTGTATTGTGGGAGCCAGTTGCCTTGAAACCGCTCTGGATGTTGGATCATCTGGGCCATGGTGTCATCGGAGACCTTTCAGGGGGTCTTGGCTGGTGAAACCTGATGTATCTTAATCTGGAACAAATCCACAGCCTCTGGCTTTCTGTGGAAACAAAAGCAGAATCTCTTTTCCAAAGCAACATATCCTTAAATCCAAATTTTGAAGTGAAGGTACCTTTAAAATATACATTTTGGCATAACTCAACCGCTTTTGTAATCAAATGTTTTTCTTCAGTTATGAATATCAAAGAGAACATAATCCAGATTCTCTGTGTGGTAGCCATCTTTACGTGGCTTATTCTTTACATTACCTTGAGCCTATAGCTTTAAACTGCACCATTCTAAGACTGAAACAGCGCTGTGGCTGCTGGCTCCGCCCACTTCAGCTTCCCAACATGGCGGTGGTACATTTTCCGCCAGCTTGAGGAACCATCAATTCTCAGAAATAGTAGGTCTAAGCTTTTATCAAAGCAGCGTGTAGCCCAGAAACCTCTTTTTTTTTTTAATACTAGTAAAGACTAAATCTACCACACAGCTTAATGTGCCGCTGGCAGACCCCTCATTCCCGCCATACTGCCAGTCAAAAGCACACGCCAGGAACCCGCCAGTGTTCAAACCTGCGTTTTGCGCTGTCTAGCTGCCCGTATGAGACAAAAAGCAGGAACCTGGTTTTGGCTCTGTTTAGAATTGGTTATTAAATATTCTCAGGTTTAAGGTGGAAACTCAAGCCGTTGGGCACCATTTGTTGTTGGAGGGCTTCTCTCCAGGTTCCCCAAGCCCCGCAGTCCCACAATCCACTTATAAAATAATCACTCAGACGCTTATATCACTTATAAACTGCATGGACGTGGCAGGCTTCTTGTTAACTGTTCTTTTATCTTAAATTAACCCATTTTTATAAATCTATACCTTGCCACATGGCTGGTGGCTTACCAGAGTCTTCACATGCTGCTTGTCCTGGCGGTGGCTGCAGTGTCTCTCCCTCAGCCTTCTGCTTCCCAGAATTCTCCTCTCTCCTTGTCCCACCTACTTCCTGCCTGGCCACCTACTTCCTGCCTGGTCACTGGCCATCAGTGTTTTATTTATATAGAATGATATCCACAGCAAGGATCTTTGAAGTATGAGGTATCAATGTTCTTAAAACCATTTATCTATGGCCTTCCTAAGTTGAAATTCGGCTGTACACTGTTACAAACAAATCTCATTTTCTTTAATTGTATTTAATTATTTTGGGTATATGGTGTTTGGCCCGCATGTATTTCTGTACACCACATTCATGCCTGGTGCCTGAAGCAGCCAGAAGAAGGCATCAGATCCCTTGGGACTAGAGTTATAGACAGTTGTGAACTGCCATGTGGGTGATGGAAATCAAGCCTAGGTCTTCTCAAAGAGCAAGCAGTGCTCTTAATCACTGAGCTATCACTCCAGCCCCTAAAATTACACTTTAATCAGAAATTTTAGTTGAGAGCATCTCTATAAAGGCAGATGTGACACTTCATCACTTGGATCAAATGATTGTTTAAAGTTTTCATCTTTACAAAATCATTTATCTATAAGCAGAAACATTCTAGGTTTAACTTGAAATTTCTCCAATAGTTTGTCAGTCCATTTTCTGAAATTATTATCAATACCAGAGGCATAGTACTTTATAAAGAAGAGAGATTTAATACATGATTGATTCCAGTTTTGTATGGGACTTGGGGGAAGGAGGTTCCAAGAAGCATGGCACTAATGCCCTGGAAACAGTTATATCCCAGCACAGCAGACATGTCACAATGAAAGTAGAAAGTATATAATGGGATAGAATGCTAAAGGAATTTGTGAGTCATTTTTCCTCTTTTATAACAATTAATTCTCAGAGAAACTAGGTTACTCCAAAAGACTCAAATTAATCTTTACTGAGAAGAATGCATCTATGATCTAATTGTCTCCTGGTAGTCTTTACCTATTAATTTTTTCACTACCTCCAACATTGTCACACAAATAATGAATACTTTAGGCCATTAGACTCCAGGGAGAACACACATTCAAACAATATCCAAACTGTAGCAGCTAGTTAACAATGTGGTCTATGTGGAAAGTGTCAAAGACCTCCAAAACCTCACTTTTTAAATATATGTGATTTAAACTTTCTTGATGGCAAAATTTCCAAATTTAGGCCTATTTTGTTAACATCGAACACAAACAAGCATGCACATAAATGTTAATGAATCATGATATGCTAATTACTTTGGTTGTTATATACAGCTTTTATTTGATAATTAAATATTTTTCAAACGGAGGAATCCAAATTATGAGAAACATAGCCTTTCATAGTTGTACTCAGACTAGTAAAATATTTTAATGAGCCATCACTAGGGCTATAGTTTTAAGTGAAAATAATTATAAACATTAAAATCAAAATAGCTTAAAGAAAAAGGAAAATGTTGGTTTGTATAACTAAAAATTCCAAAACAAGTTAAAAGTCTTGCAAGTCATTAGACTATGCACCTCATCCGTACGTGTGTGTGTGTGTGTGTGTGTGTGTGTGTGTGTGTGTGTGTGTGTGTTTTCACATGTGTATACACTAGGGATGAAACCTAAATTTTCAGTGGCATGATCTAGGCTTACAATTTAAAATAATTTCAAATGGTATTTTAAAATTCAAAAAATTGTATATATCAATGGGGTACCATGTGTATATTTCAATGTGTAAACATTGTATAATGTTTAAATCAGATTAAACATATTTATCTAATCAAACACTTATTTTTGTGGTGAAACTTTCAAGATTTTTTTTCCAGCTTTAAGAAATGAATACTCCATTATTTCTATCTATATTCACCCTACTCTACAATGACACAATAGATCTTTTCTCTTCTTTACTTGTAAGTACAACTAATCAAACTTACCTATGACCTTTATTCTCCACCCTTTAATAAATACCATTATATTCGCAACTTTGATGAAGTTAACTTTTATAATCAATGTATAAGTGAGAACATATGGTAATTATCTGTCTATGCCTGGATTATACAACTCTGAAAAATGATCTCTAGTTTAAACCATATACGAAAGGAATTTTTTTATTCTTCATATGACCAATAATATTCTATTGTGCATATGTACCATAGTGTCTTAGGAACTTATATTCCCTAAGATGACACGTCACTTTCTAGCTTCTGTAGCCTAGCAACTTGTTCATGAGTAGTCATTAAAATGGCACAGGAAGGTAGATTTCATCCAATATAAATATGCATTCATCTAAGCTCGTAGTTTACCTTAAAATATATAGAAAAAAAGGAGTTGCAAGTTGTTATACTATTTAGTCAGGCATAATTTGTAGCAAAAGTATTAATAGCTAGGATAACAAAGTCATTATGAGATTGAAGTGAGTTAATTTATACAAATCCTTTTTATTTTACTTTTTTTTCATTTTTCTTTATTAAGAAATTTTCTACTCACTCTACATACCACCCACAGATCCTGCCTCCTCACTGCTCCCACCCCCCAGCACTCCCTCCCAAGCCACCCCACATCCCCACATCCCCCAAATCAAGGTCTCCCATGGGAAGTCAGGAGAGCCCAGCACACTGAGCCTAAGCAGATCCAAGCCCCTTCCCCCTGCAACAAGGTTGCCCAAGGTATAACACCACAGGCCCCGAACTCCCAAAAGACTGCCTATGCACCAGAGACAGATCCCGATCCCCCTACCTGGGTGCCCCACAAACAGTTCAAGCCAAACAACCATCTTCCATATCCAGAGAGCCTAGTCCAGTCCTGTGGGGGCTCCACAGCCACCATTCCATGTGGTTCCACTAGTGTGCCCAGTTATATCTGCACGTCTTCCCATCATGATCTCAACGTCCCCTGCCTATAGAATCCCTCCTTTCTCTCATCTGTTGGATTCCCAGAGCTCAGCCTGGTGCCTGGCCATGGATCTCTGCATCTGCCTACATCAGTCACTGGATAAAGGTTCTATGATGACAGTTAGGGTATTTGCTAGGCCAGGCACCAGAGTAGACTAGTCCAGGCACCCTCTGGACCACTGCCAGCAGTCCAAGGTGGTGTCATCCTTGTGGATTCCTGAGAGCCTCCCCAGCACCCTGCCTCTTCCTAATTCCATGATGTCCTCATCTATCATGGTATCTCCCTCCCTGCCCTCCCACTCTGTCCCTGTTCCAGCTCAACCTTCCCATTTCCCTATGGTCTCATCCCCCACTCCTCGCCCTCTGCCACCCTCCCACATCCAGTCTGCTCATGTAGATCTCATCCACTTCTCCTTCATTGGGTCATCCATGTGTCCCTCCTAGGGTCTTTCCCTGTTAGCTAGCCTCTCTGAAGCTGTGGGTTGCATTCTGGCCATCCCTTACCTCACTTCTAGTATTCACTTATGAGTGAGTACATACTGTGTTTGTCCTTCTGAGTCTGGATTACCTCAGTCAGAATGATATTTTCTAGTTCCATCCATTTGGCTGCAAATTTCATGATATCATTGATTTTTACTACTGAGTAGTACTCCATTGTGTACATGTGCCAAATTTTCTTTATCCATTCTTCAGTTGAAATGGATATTCAATCAATTCAAACAATGGTTGTTTCCAGGTTCTTGCCATTATGAATAATGCTGATATGAACATAGTTGAGCATGTGTCATTGTGGAAAGATTAAACATTTCTTGGGTATATGCCCAAGGGTGGAATGGCTGGGTCTTAAGGAAGATTGAATCCAATTTTCTGAGTCAGCACCATATTGATTTCCAAAGTGGCTGTACAAATTTGCACTCCTACCAACAGTGGAGGAGTGTTCCCCTTGCTCCATATCCTCTTCAATTTAAGCTGTTATCAGTGGTTTTGATCTTAGCCATTCTGACAAGTGTAAGATGGTATCTCAGGGTCATTTTGATTTGCATTTCCCTGATGACTGAGGATGTTGAACAATTCCTTAAAAGTCTTTCAGCCATTTGAGATTCTGTTGAGAATTCTCTGTTAAGCTCTGTAGCCCATTTTTTAATTGGACTGTTGGGTATTTGGAAGTCTAGCTTTTTGAGTTCTTTATATATTTTGGAGATCAGCCCTCTGTCAGATGTGGGGTTGGTGAAGATCTTTTCCCATTCTGTAGGCTGTCATTTTGTCTTATTAACTGTGTCTTTTGCCCTACAAAAGCTTCTCAGTTTCAGGAGGTCCCATTTATTAATTGTTGCTGTCATTGTCTGTGCTACTGGTGTTATATTTAGGAAGTGATCTCCTGTGCCAATGCATTCAAGACTACTTCCTACTTTCTCTTCTATCAAGTTCAGTGTAACTGGATTTATGTTGAAGCCTTTGATCCACTTGGACTTGAGTTTTGTGCATGACAACAGATATGGATCTATTTGCAATCTTCTGCATGTTGACATCCAGTAATGCTAACACCATTTGTTGAAGATACTTTCTTTTTCCCATGGTACAGTTTTGGCTTCTTTGTCGAAAATCATATATTCATAGGTGTGTGGATTTATGTCAGGGTCTTCAATTCGATTTCATTGGTCCACATGTCGGTTTTTTATGCCAGTACCAAGCTGTTTTTATTACTATAGCTCTATAGTAGAGCTTGAGGTCAGGGATCATGATGCCTCCAGAGGTTGCTTTATTATATAGGATTGTTTTAGCTATCCTAGGTCTTTTGTTTTTCCATATAAAGCTAAGTATTGTTCTTTTCAAGTCTGTGAAGAATTGTGTTGGGATTTTGATGTGGATTGCATTGAATCTGTAGATTGCTTTTGGTAAGATTGCCATTTTTACTATGTTAATTCTACCTATCCATGAGCATGGGAGAGCTTTCCATTTTCTGATATCTTCTTTGATTTCTTTCTTCAGAGACTTAAAGTTTTTATCATACAGGTCTTTCACTTGCTTAGTTAGAGTTACCCCAAGGTATTTTATAATATTTGTGGCTATTGTAAAGGGCGATGTTTCTCTGATTTCTTTCTCAGCCCATTTATCATTTGTATATAGGAGGGCTACTGATTTTTTTAGTTGATCTTGTATCCTGCCATTTTACTGGAGGAGTTTATCAGCTGTAGGAGTTCCCTTGTAGAATTTTTTTGGTCAGTTATGTATACTATCATATCATCTGCAAATAGTGAAAACTTGACTTCTTCCTTTCCAATTTATATCCCCTTGATCTCCTTTTGTTGTCTTATTGCTCTAGCTAGAACTTCAAGTTTGAATAAATATGGGGAGAGCAGACAGCCTTGTCTTGTTCCTAATTTTAGTGGAATCACTTTGAGTTTCTCTCCGTTTAATTTGATGTTGGCTGTCGGCTTGCTATAAATTGCCTTTGTTATGTTTAGGTATGTTTCTTGTATTCCTGATCTCTCTAGAACCTTTATCATGAAGGGGTGTTGGATTTTGTCAAAGGCTTTTTCAGCATCGAATGAGATGATCATGTTTTTTTTTTTCTTTCATTTTATTTATATGTTGTATTACACTGACAGATTTTCATATGTTGAACCATCCTGGCAATCCTGGGATGAAGCCCACTTGGTCATGGTGGATAATTTTTTTGATGTGTTCCTGGATTCGGTTAGCCAGTATTTTATTGAGTATTTTTGCATCAATGTTAATGAAGGACATTGGTCTATTATTCTCTTTCTTTGTTGTATCTTTGTGTGGTTTGGGTATCAGAGTAACTGTAGCCTCATAAAAATAATTTGGTAATGTTCCTTCTGTTTCTATTCTGTGGAACAATTTAAAGAGTATTGCTATTAGCTCTTCTTTGAAAATCTGGTAGAATTCTGTTCTAAAACCATCTTTTCCTGAGCTTTTTTGTCATTGCTGTTGGGAGACTTTTAATGACTGCTTCTATTTCCTTGGGGGTTATTGGTCTATTTAAATAGTTTATCTGGTCTTGATTTAACTTAGGTATGTGGTACCTATCCAGAAAATCGTCCATTTCTTTCAGATTTTCCAATTTTTTATAGTACAGGCTTTTTGAAGTATGACCTGATGATTCTCTGGATTTTCTTGTTGTCTGTTGTTATGTCTCCCTTTTCATTTCTGATTTTGTTAATTTGAATGCTCTCTCTGTGCTTTTTGGTTAATTTGGATAAGGGCTTGTCTATCTTGTTGATTTTCTCAAAGAACCAACTTTTTCTTTCATTGATTCTTTGTATTGTTCTCTTTTTTCTATTTTATTGATTTCATCCCTCAATTTGATTATTTCCTGGGTGAGTTTGCTTCTTCTTGTTCTAGAGCTTTCAGGTGTGCTGTTAAGTCACTTGTGTGAGATTTCTCCAACTTCTTTATGTGGGCATTTAGAGCTATGAATTTTCTTCTTAGCACTGCTTTCACAGTGTACCATAAGTTTGGGTATGTTGTACATTTGTTTTTATTGAATTCTAGGAAATCTATTTTTTTCTTTCTTTATTTCTTCCTTAACCCATCGGTGATTCAGTTGGGCATTATTCAGTTTTCATGAGTTTGTAGGCCTTCTGTAATTTTTGTTGTTGAAATCTAACTTTAAGCCATGGTGGTCTGATAAGATACAGGAGGCTATTTCAATTTTTTTGTATCTGTTGAGATTTGCTTTGTGACCAAGCATGTGGTCAATTTTGGAGAAGGTTCCATAGGGTCCTGAAAAGAAGGTATATTCTTTTGTGTTAGGGTGGAATATTCTGTAGATATCTATTAAGCCCATTTGAGTCATAATGTCTGTTAGTTCCCTTATTTCTCTGTTAAGTTTCTGTCTGGCAGACCTGTCCATTGGTGAGTGTGGGGTGTTGAAGTCTCCCACTACTAGTGTATGGGTTTTGATGTGTAATTTAACCTTTAGTAATGTTTCTTTTACAAATGTAGGTGCTCTTGTATTTGGGGCATAAATATTCAGAATTGAGCCTTCATCTTGTTGGATTTTCCCTGTGATAAATATGTAATGTCCTTCCCAATCTCTTTCAATTGATTTTAGTTTGAAGTCTATTTTATTAGATATTAGGATAGCTACACCAGCTTGCTTCTTAAATCTGTGTGATTGGAAAGTCTTCTCCCAGTCTTTTATTCTGAGGTAGTGTCTGTCTTTGAAGTTGAGGTGTGTTTGTTGTATGCAGCAAATGGATGGATCTTGTTTATGTATCCATTCTGTTAGCCTGTGACTTTTTATAGGTGAATTGAGACCATTGATATTAATGGATATTAATGATCAGTTATTGTTAATTCTTGTTTATTTTGGTGGTAGTGTTGTATGATTCCCTTCTTTGGTATTTGTTGGTGTGGGACTATCTATTGCCTGTGTTTTCATGGGTGTATCTAATTTCCTTAGGTTGGATTTTTTCTTCAAGTGCTTTCTGTAGGGCTGGATTTATGGAGAGATATTGTTTAAATCTGGTTTTATAATGGAATATTTTGTTACTCTGCCTATGTTGGTTGAGAGTTTTGCTGGGTATAATAGTCTACGTTAGCATCCATGGTCTCTTAGTATCTGCATAATGTCTGTCCAAGACCTTCTGGCTTTTAGAGTCTCCATTGAGAAATCAGGTGTTAGTCTTATGGGTCTGCCTTTATATGTGACTTGGCCTTTTTCCTTTGCAGCTCTTAATGTTTTTTCTTTATTCTGTATGTTTATTGGTTTCATTATTATGTGGCGAAGGGACTTTTTTTTTTGGATCCAGACTATTTGGTGTTCTGTAACCTTCTTGTATCTTTATAAGCATTTCCTTCTTTAAGTTGGGAAAATTTTCTTCTATGATTTTGTTGAATATATTAAGGTTAATTTCTTCTGTTTCTTCTGTGTTGGCATGTTTAGATCTTGCTGATGTAGGTTCTGATGGAGCCATATTGGTTTTTTTATTGTTGACTGTATTTTTGCACTGGTGTCTACCCATCTCTTTCTCCACTTGGTGCAAGTGGTGTCTGTGTCTGAGGGAGGCTTTCGTGGTCTGATCAATACTCTTAGTTCAGTGGAAGCTCTTGGTCTAGTAGGTGCTGATGGACTCTTTGTCTCTGGGAGCAGCTCTTAGTCCAATTGGTGCTGGTGGGCTCTGTCTCAGGGAGTAGCTGCAATCTTGGCATGTGGGTGGGTTGGGAGGGGTGGGGCTTGTGGGTTACAGGGTCTGATGGGGGATGGTGGTAATTTGACCTGTCTGCAAGAGGTCTGCCTGCTGACTGGCCTGAAACTGGGACTGCAATGGGTGGTGGTGTAGGGGCATAGGGTTGTGCCCCTGGACCCAAAGCCTTGGGGCTGGGGTGTTTGGGTATGAGGATAAAGACTCACCTCTTAGTCCAATCAGGTGCTGGTAGGCTCTGTCTCAGGGAACAGTTGCAGTCTCTGAGGGTGGGTGGGATTTGGGGGAGGTGGGGCTTGGGTTACAGGGTCTGATGGGGGATGGTGGTAGTCTGAACTGTCTGCAGGAGGTCTGCATGCCCACTGTTATACAAATCTTCTAAAGAAATTGTGACATGCAGAAGGCAGTTAAAATTTTTCATCATTGCTATTCCTCATGTTATCACTAATTCTTGAGATAAGTGACATATAGGAGAGATTAAAGTTTTTAAACCCTATAATTCATTGGAAATTGAAGTGATATTATATATACTGTGTTTAATGGATATGATAGGGAGGATAACACCCTTCTTCAAGAGATGCCTACTTCCTAATCTCTGGAGCATATGAAAATGAGATGTTACATAGTAAAGGGAACTATATTTGAAAGTGTAATAAAAGTTGCCAATCATCTCACCTTCAAATAAGGAGACTTCTCTAGATTACATATATATATATATTACTCATATATGAGTATATATATATATATGTGTGTGTGTGTGTGTGTGTGTGTGTGTGTGTATACACTAAACCATATTAGTATATTTTCAAGGTTCCCTAGATATTGAAGAATGAATTCATGTCAGAATGATATAAATATTTGAAACCATGGTAGGCAACTTTGATAAAGGAAGTCACCTTGGACTAAGGGATGCAAATGGCCTCTAGCAGGTAGAAAAATGCAAGGGGAACACATTTTAACATATATCCCCCAGGAATGACTATAAATCTTGCCCACACTTTGATTTTAGTCCAGAAAGACCCATATTTGTTTTAAGACACCAAGAACAATTGGATAAATTAATGAATAGCAACAATATTTTATTTTAAAATTATTTATTTTATTTTCAGTTATGTATATGTGGAAGTAGAGTGTGTTTATAGAGGATAGAATTTGGTCTCAGATCTCTTAAAGCTGTAGTTCCAGGTAAGCCACCTGATATGGGTGCTGAGATGTATTCATCAAGTCTAGCAAGCATTCTTAACCACTGAGCAACCTTTCTATGTGTTACACAGTAGGAACTCAATAGGCAATTTCCTAATTTTCTTTCTGTTGCTATGATAAGCACCATGGCCCAAAGCAAAATGGAGAAAAGGTTTATTTCAGCTTACAGATAGCTATCTATCACTGAGGGAAGTCAAGGCAGGAACCCAGAGGCAGGAACCAAAGCTGAGATCATGGAGGAAATCTTACTGGATTGTTTCCCATGGATTCACCAACCACTTTTTGATACATCCCAGGAACAACAATCTAGGAATGTACTGCTCACAGTGACCTGGGTCTCCTGCATCAATCAGCAATAGGGAAGCTGTCCCACAGGCATGCCCATGAGCCAATTTGATGGAGAAAATTCCTAAACCAAGGCTCTCTGTTTCCAGGTATGTTGACAACCAAGATTAGCCAACATAGCAGTGAAGCAGAGTGTTTTAAATTACTGTGTTACTTTAGAACTATAGAATCAGATAAGTTGGGTTTGAATATGGATCCACTTAATAGAATATTACTTTATGAGATTTGATCATCTCTGAGTTTTCATTTATTTTCTTTAAGATGGATATGTAAATAATAGAGAACACCTTATTTAGTTATTGGGACTGCCAAATATAAAGTTTTAGCTGAGTTTCTGGCTCATAGTAAATAGTCAAAAAGTATTAACTTTAATTTTATCTACATTTGACAAGTGAGGATCTTGAGTCACACAGAGGTGGTGAGGTCACCAATGAAATAAGGTGTCATGAAGAAGAAAGATTTTAAAAGTAGTTTTACCTTCATTTTGATGAGTAATATCCAGGGAACATGAGAAGTCATTTAGATAGCACTCAACATCACTGATTCCCCCAACAAAACAGAGTCGATGAAAAAAATCATGACTACTGTGAGACATGTATAAGTCTATGACAGCTATTATAGATCTGTTTTACCTTCACATAAATAACTTCTGCATTTTCATATCTGTGGTTAATATATTGTGCACGCCAATAAACTTATCTGGGGGTCAGAGAACAGAACAACCACTATATTAAACATAGAGGTTAGGCTGCCGGGCGGTGGTGGCGCACGCCTTTAATCCCAGCACTCGGGAGGCAGAGCCAGGCGGATCTCTGTGAGTTCGAGGCCAGCCTGGGCTACCAAGTGAGCTCCAGGAAAGGCGCAAAGCTACGCAGAGAAACCCTGTCTCGAAAAACCAAAAAAAAAAAAAAAAAAAAAAAAAAAAAAAAAAACATAGAGGTTAGGCAATGGTAGCACATGCCTTTAATCCTAGCATTCCAGAGGCAGAAATCCCTCTGGATCTCTGTGAGTTCAAGGCCACACTGGAAATAGCCAGGCATGGTGACACACACCTTTAATCCCAGCACTTGAGATCTCATGTCTTGCTTGGGAAAGACACATGCCTTTAATCCCAAGAAGTGATGGCAGGAAGCAGAAAGGTATATAAGTCATAAGGACTAGAAACTTTAGTTTTTTAAGCTTTTAGGCTTTTAATCTTTGAGGCTTTAATCAGCAGTTCAGCTGAGATCCTTTTGGATGAGGATTCAGAGGCTTCCAGTTTGAGGGAACAGGATCATCTGAGAAGTTGGCAAGGTGAAGTTAGCTGTGGCTTGTTCTGCTCCTCTAATCTTCTAGCATTCACCCCAATACCTGGCTCTGGGTTAGTTTTTATTTAATAAGACCATTTAGAAATTTGTCTGCACATATCTGCACAAATTTTGTCAATAATGAATAGATTTATAATACTCAAAATTGTAATGTGTAAGTTTGGTGTAAAGTAATATATGTGACTGCAACAAAAATAAATTCATAGTTTTTTAAATGATAAATAACCATGTATAACAAGCCTAAAAGAAAATATCTTAGAATTATAATCTGCCATGGACAATTTGCATTTTTCTACATTAAATCCAGGGTCTCTAAAATAGGACATATGGTAAGTTCCTACTCTATCATCCAAATGAATCTTCTTACAAATCTACTTTGTAATCATCAATGGTTCCTCAGGGCTTCAGAGTATTCAATTATAAATAATCTGCTAGATTGCATTAGATACTATGTATTTTTTTAGGTTTTTAATATTAACCAAGGAGGATCCATACAGTAATTCTAAAATGTAAGCAGTGGGTGTGTTGAGAAAAGTTGAAAAACAGAGACTGTTAGATGGAAAATCTTAAATTCAAAGCTTGAGTATGATTTATAAATTGGAAAGTGGGCAAGAACTTGGAACTGTGTAGGAAAAGCAAAGATGAAGTAAATCAGAAATGAGCAAGGAAGGACAAGGACAACTACTAAAAGCACTGTTGAGTAGTCTCAGCATAGGTTTCATGGCCTAGTCACGTGTGTGTGTGTGTGTGTGTGTGTGTGTGTGTGTGTGTGTGTGTGTGTGTGTGTGTCTGTCTGTGTGTCTGTGTGTCTGAGTGTGTCTGTGTCTGTGTCTGTGTGTGCATGTATATTCAGTTGTGTTAAATACTCAGGATCAAAAGAGAAACACTTTGTATTCAACTTTCTTTTATTTAGAGAGGAAGGCTTACTGAGATTCACGTGGCAAAACATATGTGCATTTAAGAATATTTTTGATACAGAACCACTGTTCTTTTTGTGTCCATTCTGCTGTTCTGCACACTTCCCTCTGGTCTAGATACTTAAACAAGAAAATTGTGGAAAATCTGTTTCATCTTCTGTGTTTATTCTTTCTTCTTTCTCAAGCCATCAAAGCTAATTATGAAGATGTCAGAGAAAGCAAAGAATACAGCCATGATAAATAATATGCAGTCAAGACAACTGAAATGACAGCATTAACTATTTTTGCCACTTTGAATAGCTCTAAAATATGATCTTGAGCTAAGTACATGGAGAAATTGTCCAACTGTTTTAATAATAGAATTATAGAGGTTTGCTCAATTGAAGAAGTGTCATCTGGTTTGTTTTGTCTTAACAACACTGATTCTCTATATATGTTGTTTTATTGTGGAAATTGTTTCACTTAACATAGTTTCCTCCACTTCCACGGGTTTGATTCCTTTACATGGATAATGTTCTACTATTTATATGCAACCATTTTATTTGTCCATTAATCTGCATATAAGCAAGTAGGATGAATCCTTACTTTAACTATAGTGAATAACACCACAGTAAACATGGAAATAAAGGTATCTCTTTGGTATGATGATTTTATTTTTTAGATATGTACACATAATGTAATTACTTCCACAAAGTCCCATAAGTTCACAAGCAATCCTTTAACACATGCACCATCAGGAATATTTCAGATTGAATCCATAACATCACAAAACCAGTGGTCAGTTCTTTTAAAAGCTATTTAGTGATTATAAGGTTTTATACACCTATGTATTTATCACTCAAAATGTACTTGTGCTTTTGTGTAGACCCAGCTTTCCATATATCTGAGGCCACCTTCCTTCTAATTTAAAAGATTATAATTTCTTATGGTTTAGAGTTATTCTTTGAAATTTCATATGTCTGAAAAATTTTTCATTTTTATATTAAGTAATTTTATACAGTGAATCTTTTTTTTTGGTTTTTTTCAAGACAGGGTTTCTCTGTGTAGCTTTGCACCTTTCCTGGAGCTCACTTGGTAGCCCAGGCTGGCCTCGAACTCACAGAGATCCGCCTGCCTCTGCCTCCTGAGTGCTGGGATTAAAGGCGTGCGCCACCAACGCCTGGCCCTTATACAGTGAATCTTGATCAGGTTTTTCTATCCCCCAAATTTTACATTTTGTCAGGTATTCCACACCTCCTTACCCACCTAACTTCATTCTCTCTCCTTTACTTATTCCCTTTCACTCTCTCTTACTCTCATTCTCTTTCAAAACAAAACAAAATTGTTTAAAAATAAAGAAACTAAAAAAAACACAAAAATACAAAAACAAAAGTCAAAACAAGCAAAATATGAATAAAACAATAGATGCCAAAACAAAGCAAAATTAAACAAAAAAAAAGTCATTACAAACCATGTAGCCTATAACAGCAACCCCCTGAAAAATATACTGGTACAATAGTGCAACTTATGTTATGGGAATAACCAATCACTTCTTAAACTGAAGTGAAGGACTACTCCATGAGCTAGAACCCATACCTGAAAATGCTAAAGTGGCCAAGAACCTGAGATTAGATAGATCATGGGCCTTAGGGAAATATCTACTATTATTATTCTGCTAAAGGAACATAGCAATAAAATTACTCCTAATGACATACTGCTGCACCCATATATCTATGCCTCACTCAACACTCATCAGAGAAACTTCTTGAAATAGTTGGGTATTAACACAGAGACCCACAACTTAACATTGTACAGAGAATGATACTTTGGAGTACTCAGAATAAATGGGATATCTTCATCAAATCCCCCCCATGCAAAGCTCAGGAATCTAAATGGAAGATGAGGCAGAAATATTTTAAGAGCCATAAGCGTGGGATGACTCCAGGGAAACTTTCTTCCAAAGTAGAACTGTTGTGTATACAAACTCACAGAGTAGAATGTACCAAGGACTGCCTAGTTTCCAACCAGATGGGGTCTCAGTACCAAGAAGAGGAAGTAGGTATGGGGGGTGGGTCTCACTCCTAACCAAGAATCTATATACAATTGTTACCCTCTGGCAAAGGGAAACTCTTCAATGCAGCATCACTGAGTATATCAACCACAGTCCAGGGCAGGCCCCATGTTCAAGGGTAATTAGCTAATACAAAATAAGCTCAATGGTATTTTGTTAACTTTTCATCACTTCAGCTTTAAAAGGTGTTTTTATGAAGTGAAAAGCATTTAGAAGAGTCATATCAAGAAAGAACTGGAATGGAAGGTTCCAAATGACACACACTTAAACAATAAAATGGACAGCATGCATAGCATAATTGCAAGTACTTTGGTATCTGTGGTGGTTTGAATGGAATACCTTCTCCATAGACTCATGTATTTGAACACTTCATCCCCAGTTGGTGGTGATATTTGAGGAGGTTGTAAGAACATTTAGGATGTTTAGCTTGCTAGAAATATATCACAGGGGGAGCATAGTTTAAAGGTTTGTAACCTTATCCCACGTCTAGTTCACTGTCTCATATTCCTGTATGATGAAATGTGATCAGAATCTGCCTGCTCCCCCTGCCTTCCTGACCATTGTGAACTTCCCCTTTGGAACTGTAAGCCATGATAAGCTTTTCCATATATAAGTTGGTTTTGTTCATGATATTTTATCATAGCAACAGAAAAGTGACTGATACAGGATTAAAAGTTTGTGAAATAGAAGTGGACCCCAGGACTAAGAAAGTTTTCCTTCACAATATAGTCTTGTGTCCAGATGACTGACTGAAGTATTGTCTGATCTATATAACCAGAAACAGCCCTGTCAACTTGTTGAATAACACTATTTGGGCTTGGTCATGACCTCAACACTATTTGCCAAATGACCCAAGAGGTGCCATGTCTATTTATATCTCATGTAACAGGCCTTCTCTACTTAATCCCAGGTGAAGATACAAAATTAGCATATGACCAAGCTCCAGCTCCAACCAGAGATGATACAAGAGCATTCCTACCCACTCAGATATGCAAAAAAATCTGTGTTTATGCACACTCTTTAGAACAGACATTCAGGTCTCAGAATAGGAAGCATATCTTATAATAGAAAAAAGATAAATTATATGATAAAACAGCAAATACACTTCAATATACACTTTTCCAAAAATGAAAGAGTAAACACATGGATAAACATTTGTTCCACATCACTACTAAACTTTTCTTAAGATATTTATTATCAGAAACACAAAAGACAACAAGTGTTATCAAGAATGTGGAGAAAAGGAAACTCATATACTGTCAGTAGCAATGTAGAATCATAAATTCAGTGCAGAAAATAAGGGGGTTCCCTGAAGTGTAGAAAAACAGGACGATGTTTTTATATGTTATAGAGCAACCCCACTTCCTGAACTGTCATGTTCATTGTAGCAGTGTTATTCAAAAAACATTTAAAGTGTCCATCAACAAACAAATGGATAAACAGCCTGTCATGGAAGCACACACCATTAATCCCCGCACTCAGGAGGCAGGTGGCTCTCTGGTCTATATAGTGAGTTCCAAGACATCCAAAATGGAGAAAATGGGACATATTTAAAATACTATTCATCTAAAAAAAAAAGATATCCTGCTGTTTGTGACAACATAGATATATCTGTAGAACAAATTAAATAATCCAGACACAACATGAAAAAAATGAAGTATGCTGTCAACTGTAGTGGGTAGCCATTCCAGCTTGGTTCTGGAAGTTCCAACCCCCATTGAGACTCTGGCAGCTCAGTCGGTAGAGCATGAGACTCTTAATCTCAGGGTCGTGGGTTCGTGCCCCACGTTGGGCGCCAGATATTGGTGAAATTATTTTGGCCACTCCACGTAGTTAAAAGGATATTTATTTAATGGCGTAACTCACAAATTAAGTAATGGGTAGGTCGCGGGGTCTGGGGAAGGTGTAATGCAGTCCAGCGGTGTTCTCCGGAGCTCTGCACAGTCAATCTGCACCGGTCAGCGTTCCGGCACCGAGCAAGCGCCCAGAGCGAGCGCTGGCCCATCCAGCTCTCGGGTCCCCAGGCGCCTCCCCTCGCCCCGCCTCGTAGGCGTGACAGTTGCCAGAGTCTCAATGGGGGTTGGAACTTCCAGAACCAAGGTGGAATGGCTACCCACTACAGTCAACCATATGTGAAATCTTACAAATATGAAAATGATAAAAGTACAGAGTAGAGGAATTGTTCAAAGGACAAATGATCACTTCAGGGTTCTGCCTGTTAAAGGGACATTATTATGAGTCTACAGGTACGCTAATACAATGGTTGTATCATGTGTTACATATTATTTCTATTATTTTATTACACAATTATAATTATAATATACAATGACAGAGGTGGAGTCAAAAAAGGGAAAAGGAATCACAGAAGGAATGATAAGAAGAATAGAAAGGAAGGACAGAGAGGAAAAGAAATGGAAAGTAAAAATAATGATGAGGAAAGAGAGGATTCAATACGCTGTATCTTGAAACTCATACATGCATCTTTCTCTAGAATAACCAGCTTTTCTTCAAGAGAAAGGAGAACTTATTATTTACCTGATCCTAGTCTAGATATTTCAATTAAGTCATAATCCATTAATGTTTTAATAAAACTTAATCAAATCTTTGGCTGAACCATTTTTATATCCAAGGATGATTTAAGGCCACTGATTGAATAAGAGATGAAAAAAGAACTATGTATTTTAGAAAATAAATCACCTATGGCACTTATTGGTTATTCTTTTCTGCTTAAAAGACATTTTGTAAATCATTAAAGTACCTTTAAAAATTCAATTATTTTCTCTCCCTAAGGCTTACAATGTGTTTCTGTTAGAAAATTAAGCTTAGTAGTAAACATTGGAATATTAGGAAGTTTTCATTTGGCTGGTAGCAGTGAATATATTTGTTTTTATTCATTAATTGGAAACAAAATTAATCATGCCTGACATGAGGAAAATTTCAACTATAAATCTAATGGTTCTGAATTATCTTGTATTTTAGTGGACATCATTTCCAGATTTTCACAATGCATTGTCTGGCTTTAAAAGTAGGTTGTTGTTGTTGTTTTTTTTTTCATGAAAACAAAACTTGCCATGTCATTGAGATAAGATATTCTAAGATTTGCCCTGGAAATTGCATATTCATTTTACTTTTATGTAGAGTTGGTAGGAAGATAACACTAAAGATTATGTGAAACGAATCCACAGTGGAAATGAAATCAAGTAGTTAAGTAGCTAGCTGGACAGGTCAATAGGAGTAGGAAAGGAAAGGAAGTGAAGCTAACCCACATACACAGGTCTCTAAAACAGGAAGACAGCACAAAGAGAAGGCTACGATTATATAGAAAAAAAACAGAAATAGAAATAGTACAGAGCCTAAGACCAAACCACTATTGTTACTGTGGTAGAAACCCTCAATATTGTCCCTTTTATAGTCAAGATCCTCGACTAAAGCACTAAACTATCTACTCCACATATTAAAATATAGTTGAAAGTGTGTTGTCGGGTTCTGAAACTGCAGATTCAGCTATGAAGTGGAACTATTTTAAAGGGTTGGTTAAGAGAGATGTTCAGCACTCAATGTTCCTAAACAAACAGTAACCAACATATACAGATAATCTTCGGGAAAAGGAAGTATGAGAAAAATGCTGGAGATCAGCAGCAGAAAATGTAAACCAATAAGACCCAGAGATGTTAGACAGTACTATAGTATGAGTGAGGTAACCCAGACCAAGAAAAACAAATATGGTATGTACACACTCATATGTGAATATTAGCTATAAAATAAAGGAAAACTATGCTATAATCCACAGACCTAGAGAGACTAGGTTAAAAAGGAAGGCTCAAGGAGAGATGCCTGGATCTCCCTGGGAAGGAGAAATAGAAGAGATTTTGTGAGTGGCCTGTGGATGGGTGGGGATGGGAACCTGTGTGATCAGATTGCAGGGAGATGGAGTGGGAAAGTACTCAATAGGACTACTGGAAAGATGGGGCATTTGGGGGTCAGGTAAAAACCTGCTAAAAGAGAATCTACAAGGATGACCCTAGCTAAGACTCTTGGCAATAACAGACAAGTAGCCTGAACTGGCCATCTCCTGTGACCAGGAAAGACTTCAAGTGGACAGATTGGGACACCATCCCAGATATATAACCTTCGACCTACAGTCTGTCCTACCTAGAGAATGTGCTGTGTTTGGTGCCTAGCCCAATTGTCATCAGAGAGGCTTCACCCAGCCACTGGAGGAAAAAGATGTTTATCCATGGTCAAAAATTAAGAGGAGCTCAGGGATCCTGAAGAAGAGAGGGAGAAAGAATTATAGGAGCCAGAGGGGCCAAGGATGCCACAAGAAAACCCACAGAAACAACTAACCTGGGATTGTAGGGGGCTCACAAAGACTGAAATGATAACCAAGAAGCCTGCATGGGACTGACCTAGGCACTCAACATATATGTTACAGTTGTGTAGCTTGGTCCTCTTGTGGGACTCCTAACAGTGGGAGCAGGGGATGTCTCTAACTCTTTTTACTGGCTTTTAGGATCTTTCTCCTCAGCCTTAATACATGGGGAGGTGCTTAGTATTACTGCAACTTTTTATGCCATGTTTTGTTGATATCCATGGGAAACCTGCCCTTTCCTGAAAAGAAATGGAGGAGGAGTGGATTAGGGGTGGGAACAGAGTGGGGTGAGTGAAGGGACTGGGAGGAAAGAAGGGGAAACTGCAGACAGAATGTAAAACAAATAAATTTTTAAGAATTTAAAAGTTTTCTGTAATGAAATATGAGAACACTCTCTGTAAACACAATTTTCTTTAAAAAATAAAAACCTCTAATATTTTTCTTTTTAAATTGTAGGAAGAAAAACATCACAATTTTTTACTGATAAAATTATCTATCTATCTATCTACCTATCTATCTATCTATCTATCTATCTATCTATCTATCTATCTATCAGATGTACTAACGGTCAAATGCTGAGGTTCATGAATGCTAGACAAGTTCTCTCCTAATTAACACTATTCAGGTCTCCAACTCTGTTCAGGTTTGTTGACTGCAACACACTTCTTTCTCATCAAGTACTACATTTGGCTGTAAGTCATTTTCTTAATTAGTGATTTATGTAGGATAGCCCAGCCCATTGTGGATGGTAGCCATCCCAGTTGTAGTTGGAGTTTTCTCCAGTCCTGCTCGAGCCCAAGTAAAGACACAGAAACTTATATTACTTATAAACTGTATGGCCATTGCAGGCTTCTTGCTATCTAGTTCTTATATCTTAAATTAACCCATTTCTATTAATCTATAAGTTGCCATATGGCTTGTGGCTTACAGGCACTTTACATCTTGCCATGGCAGCAGCGGCTGACAATGTCTCCTGACTCAGCCTTCCACCTCCCAGAATTCTCCTCTCTCCTTATCCTGCCTATGCTATACTTCCTGCCTGGCTACTAGCCAATCAGAATTTTATTTAACAATCAATCAGAGCAACACATTCATAGCATACAGAAAGACATCCCCAGCACTCAGTTCTATAAGAAATCAAGCTGAGCATGTCATGAGGAGCAAGCCAGTAAGCAGCACCCCTCCATGGCTTCTGCATCAGCTCCTGCCTCCATGGTCCTGCCCTGTTTGATTTCCTGTCCTGACTTCCTTCAATCGTGAACAGCAATATGGAAGTATAAGCCAAGTAAACTCTTTCCTCCCCAACTTGCTTTTTGGTCATGGTCTTTCATCACAGTAAAAAAAAAAAAAAAAAAAAAAAAAACTCTAAGACTTCCTCTTATGTGGCTTCAGTATAGCTAAAATTATTTACAAAGTAGCATAAAATAATGTATGTATTCCATTAACATATTATGTACTTTACTTAATATTTATATATATATTGCAGAGTTGGATCAGTTATCTACCAGTAAGAATAGATCTATGTATTCTTTGAAATTTCACATTGTATTCAAAGGTGATTATGAATATACCTTCTTTACTGGAATATCCTAATTAATACACTGATGGAGATAAATGTCTGTATCATATACAATCCTAAGATGTGGATCAAATAAATTATGTGAATACCATTTACCTGGGCTGTCCTTAAACAAGAAGTAGTTGAACTATCATGATGGCACATTCACCTTGCAGAACTGGAATTGCAAATGTGCCTTGATATTACATATATGATGTCAAATTCTTGCAATTTTGAACCCATGTAACTTTTTTTTACAATTTTTGTCATGTTTCATTTCTAGAACATTCTAAAGCCTTCACCTCTTTCTCAGCACATTTGAAACCTGAAGAATAATGAGATCTTGGGGAAAGTCCACCCTAAGCAACAAGCCGTCATTTAAATCTATCTTCTTATTACAACTAAGCATATGAGAAGGAACCAGTATGAGAATATCCCTCCCAGGATCAGAGCAACACAATCTTTTTTCTTCACAATGTCTAAGTGGGTAGAACTGCAAATCTAAAAGCTAGATACAAGTCCCAATACTAAAGCATAAAGCAGTAAACCAGTCTAATTCCTTCACCACATGAGCCTTTGGATCAACCAGTCTTTCTACTAATGCAATGATGCTTCCTCTCCATTGTGTCAATAATCATAAAATTGCTTCACATTGAGTGGCCAAATCTCTAGACTGTGTCATATAATTCCTTTGTCTCTCTGGTGTTGCTGCCTGATCCTGTAAGTGTGTCCCTAGTCTGTTGTCCTCCATATGCACATAGTGCATTCAATCCAATATCAAAAGTTCCCATAGTCTATAACAGTCTCAAACTTGTTTCAAAGTCTCTTCTGAGATGGATGGCAGTCTCTTAACTGTAATCGCCCTGTAAAAATTAAAATCAAAACACAGATTGAATACTTTCAGTATATAAAAGCAAAGGATATATATTACCATTCTAAAATGCAAGGAAGAGAGTGAAGCAAGAAAATACTGGACCAAAACAAGACTGAAAACCGGCTTGGCAAACTCTAAAATCTGCAGCTCCATGTCTGAGGTCAAAAGACTATTCAGGTCTCCAACTCTGTTCAGGTTTGTTGACTGCAACACACTTCTTTCTCTTGTAGTGGTTCCACTCCCTGTTAGCAGCTCTCCTTTGGGGGAGCATTTTCTTTCAATCTACTACATTATAATAATTTATTGAAAATGGGGATAAATTTACATGCTAATCAGATAAAATATTTATGTTTAGATAAAGAATTAAATCTTGGATCTTATACCTGGGCCTAATCTGTTAAGTGTAGCTCTCACCCATCATCAAAAAAGCTTCTCTTTGTAACAGAGGAAAATGATTACATCTGATCATAGGGTGCCATGCCACAGTTGATACATCTACAACACAACACCTACACCTAAGGCTCTGAGAATATCATAAAAGAGGCAGCAGAAAGATTGTTAGAGCCTGAAGACCTGCAAGTCTGCTAAAATATTGTGTCTCCTATAAATGACAGGGAAGTTTTGTCCTTAATATCTTAAGAATATGGTTGCCTAAATAAGACCTGAACAAAGACAAAACCAATTGACATGCTAAAGTGAAAGGCAAATGGGTGGTAATGGCACACATCATTAATCCCAGCACTCAGGAGGCAGAGGCAGGCAGATGTCTGTAAGGTCCAAACCAGCCTTGTCTATAGAACAAGTCCCAGGATAGCCAGAGCTGTTACACAGAGAAATCCTGTCTCGAAAAACTTAAAAAAAAATTGACAAGAGGAAATTTCATGGTAGTAGGGAGAGCATACCTAGACAAAGAACGAAAGCAGCACTAAATGGACCCAACAGGTTTCATAGATATATTTTGAGAAGGTGTGAGGAGAGACATGAGAGGATTTTAAAGGAGGAAGGGGGGTAAATATGTTTCTATATTGTAAGTTTTTAATTGCAAAAATTAAAAGAAAAATATTTAGATCTTAGCTGAGTATTTAATACTTCATATCATGAAGAATCTTCAGTGTTATTAGGGAATATTGACATTTTTATCTCTATCTATAATGCTGTGAAATTGTTTTATATAAATATATAGCAGAAAGTAGCAGAAGTGTATTTAGGGACATTTCAGAAACTTTAAGAAGCTCTGTCCTGATGTCCAACCAAAATATATTTAATGGTGTGTGTGTGTGTGTGTGTGTGTGTGTGTGTGTGTGTGTGTGTGTGTGAAAGAGAGAGAGAGAGAGAGAGAGAGAGAGAGAGAGAGAGAGATTCATGTCAGCAATTCCAATAGCAATTAAAAGAAAACAATTATAACACATTGTAACAATCCAGATATATAGTAATTTGATGGTTATGTGTTGAAGAATTGTGGTAGAAAAATATCAAAACTCTATTTTCCATGAATTCTTTCTTTATGTTCTATAATGCTTCCACATACATCATATTTTTATAAATGGAGGGAACTTTTTAGGTCCAGTGAAGAGTATTACAAGCTAGAACACAGATGTAGTCTCAAATCTGAGCATTTTGTCTAGTGTTTGTTATGTTGTTGGACATGACCGAACACTCAATGCAAAATTCGCATGTAGCATATTCAGAACCACGGCTGCAATGAAGTCATGTGATGTATCACCCATGAACACTGCCAAAGACACCTCAGATTCATTCCACATTGATTTTGAAATTGACTTCATGAGGTGCTGAGAAGAAGGTATATTTTTTGTGTTTGGATGAAATGTTCTATAGATGCCTGTTAGGTCCATTTGAGTTATAATGTCTATTAGATCCCTTATTTCTCTGTTAAGTTTCTGTCTGGCAAACCTGTCCATTGGTGAGAATGGGGTGTTGCAGTCTCCCACTAACAATGTGTGGGGTTTGATATGTGATTTAAGCTTTAGTAATGTTTCTTTTATATATGTGGGTGCCATATGTAAAAGAATTAGGATAATACCTGATTTTCCAATGTAGACCCTCAAATCCAGAAGAACGTGTATGTTTCTGTTCTTTGGATGTTATTTTTCACTCCTGGTACTATCAAAGTACAATGGTTATGGGGTTCCTGGTAGAGAATTGTTATGCAGTTTGACATGTGTCACAAAGGAATGAGGATGACCTAGAAGGGAATGCTAAAGGTGAGTAGGGAAGCACTAGGGAGACCCTGAGTTGAGACTAGGAGGCTGAGTCTTAAGGGAACACAGGTGGAACAGGAGGAGGGACTCAGGCCAGCAGAACTAAGACTAAATCTGTAGAACATCTGTATAGATATTCTACAAACTCCAAGAGACCCCAGATGTCAGCCTAGTCTACTATATATAGTAAAAGTATCATTTATAATCAGCAGATAAAGAAAAGATAGGGAAGGACTGTACATTTTTTCAAAGGAAGAAATTCACCAAGAAGATGCATCTAAACATTTATATGTCAAACACAGGGACATCAAATTTCATAAAAGAACCACTACTTGAGCTAAAGTCACATACTGACCCTAACACAGTGAAAGTGGTGATTTTAATACCTCACTCTCACCAACAAACAGGTCACCCAAACAAAAATAAGCCAAGAAACAATGGAGTTAATTACCATCTTAAACCAAATGGATATGACAGATATCTACAGAACTTTCCACCCAAACAGCAAAGAATAAACTTTCTTCTCAGCAGCCCATGGAACTTTCTCTAAAATTAACCACGTCAGAACACAAAGCAGGACTCGATAGAGAATCCTATCTGACCTCCCTGGATTAAAGCTGGCTGAATATGAATAATAGAAACAGAAGAAAGCACACAAATTCATGAAAGCTGAACCAATTCCCTACTGAATAAAAATTGGATCAATGCAAGGATCAAGAAGGAAAATAAAAATGTTTTAGAATTGAATGAAAACGAAAACACAACATACCAAATCTATCTACACAATGAAGGCAGTACTAAGAGACAAGTTCACAGCATTAAGTGCTACATAATATTAATAACCAATTTTTTAATTAATAACCATAATTATTTGTGTGTGTATTTTGTTTTGGTATTTTTGCCTTATTTATTTCTTTTGTTTTGATTTTCATTTTGATATTTTTTAAAACATAATTGTTGATTCTTTGGAAATTTCAACATCAAGCACCCCAATCCAGTTCACATCCCAGTCCCTCTATATTTGGCCCTTACCTTGGCAGTATGCTCCCCTAAAAAAATTGATTAAAAACAAAACAAAACAAACAAACAAACAAAATACCCACCTTGCCCCTTCATCTTTCCAACACCTCTTCATTCATCCTAGTGGCATCGGGAGCCATGGTGTGTCATGTAGTGTACCTTTTTGACCAATCAGCCCCAGACAAAATGTTCATTGCAATAAGTCATTGGTCTGGCTCAAGGCCTCTGGTTTCTGGTACACTATCATCACCAGGCCCTCATCAAAACTCTTCTCAGATATCCTGTTGTTGCCCCAAGTCTGGGAGATCCTGTGGTTATCATTACACAGGACAAGTCCCTTTGTACACTCCAGCAGGTCATAGATGGGGGCAGCTGTAAGGGCCAGCCAATCCAAGTTCCAGGATGTAGGTCTGAGTGTTAGCTGAGTTAGTTGGTCTGGGCCTTTGGGACCAGCCCCTCAGGTAAGGGGCAAAGAGAGCTCTCTTTTGCCTGTCGTAAGTAGGGCCGTCTTTCCTGAGAGCTGGGGTCAGCTCTCCCATGGGAGGAGGGGTGCCAGCTCCTCTGCTGTGGTGTCCAAGAAGAGTTAGGGCCAGCTATCCTGGTGACAATGAGGGACAGGGCTGGCTCAGCATGGCCCTCAGATTTAAACATGCATGGTTCTTATGTGGTAACACGAGCCATGGTCATTAGCCCTGAGCCTGGCTGCTGTTAGACACAGACCTAGACCTGGCCCATTACATCCCTCTGGGCCCAACCCCATGTGGCTATGCAGGCCACTTGGATTGGCATAGCCCCTGTGGCAGTGAGGCTCTCAGACACCAAAATAGCCACAGGTAGCAGCCCAGACCCCTGGCATCTTTGTTGCCCTCCATGGTATCAGGAACTACAGACATCAGCACAGATCTTGGCTGTTCTAGTGCCATCAGATCCAGACATGGCCATCAGTAGCAGCCCTGACCCACATGACACCATGACACCATGATCCCAGCTGCAGCATAGCCCTTGGACACCAATATGGCCCCAGGATGCGGGACCTAGACCCCGGGCATCCAAGTGACCTTTGGTGGCACCACAGGTCACAGAAATCGCTGACCCCAACTGCAATAGGACCAGGGACCTAGACATGATCCCTAGCCACAGCACAGGTTTGAATGTCACCACAGCCCCAGGTGGAAGTATGAGAGAGAAACAGAAAGAGAGACAGAGAGAAAGACTGAAAGAGGGAGAAGGAAAGAGATAGAGAGAGGACATGAATTTGAATAGGTAGGAATGTGGGGAGGATCTGAGAGGAGATGGGGGATGGAAAGAATATGACCAAAGTATATTGTATGAAAAAAATCATAAGAAGTCATTATTACATATCCACCTAAAATTACATACAATATATATATACATATATAAGTATACACATATATATTAAGATGTATATATGATATATAATATATGATATTTTTATATATATATATATATAATTTAAATGAAATTTAGATTTTCCCAACTGGGCTAACAATATTCCCCTCTAGAGAAAGACAATCTAACAAAACCTCTAACACAAGCAATAACCTATAATGTCATGATAGTCTCTTGGTAAACCCTGATCAACAACCCAAAACCTCTAACAAAAAAGAGGGAGATAGAGAAAGGGACCAAGAGACAGAGAGAGTTTTTGGGTTGTTGTCCAAGAGACCAGTGAAAAATTATAGGCTACTTGGTTTTCCCTTGTTTAACTTCCAGAGATGGAAAGTTAGTCCCTATTGCTGAAGACACTATGCATGTACTTCAGACACAGGATCTAGAGGTCTTGAGCTAGAATGGACATGAAATCTTACTCCGTAGGGACCAGTTTTCATGGTGCAAGAAGGTACTATGAAAGCTCCCAAGAGAGAGAATCAAACAACAGTAATGCTCAGGTTCATGGTGTCTATGAATGGTCACAGAATGATACTAAAATATGTAGTCACAGTGCAGGCACATACCTTGGGGAAACCATGCCTGGTACTGGAAACCTAGCAAACTACCTAGGGGTAGTGAACTTATGGATCTTGGAAAATCTATAACTGCTACTTTACTAAACTAAAATAATTTTTAACTACATTCTAAATGTTTATCCTTATACATCATTCCCACCCGTTATCAAAGAAACTTCTCTTGGCAAAAGAAGGATACCATTACAGCAAAACAAAACTGATCATAATGCAGTGACTAAGAGATCAGATAGTACTCAGTTGAAACTGATACATCTACAATACAATTCATGAACCAGTCTCAGAAATCACTGAGGAAAAGAGTGAAGAAAGATTGTAAGAGACAGAAGAAAAGGGAATTTTCATTGAGACTGTCTCCTAGAAATGTCAGAGAGGCTACAAATTCTAATCAATATGTATACCTAAACAAGACCTGAACAATACACCAATGGACAAGCTAACATGGAATGGGAAAAGCTCAACCCTAGACCAAGAACTACAGGCAACTGGTGGATGCTGAGAGTGATAGAAATAGTCTTCACAATGAAGAGCTCCCCTGTTTGTAAACCTATACCAAGCCCTGAAATCATACATATACATATAACATTATATGGACTGAGCAGGCTGTATTTATGTAAGACTATAAGAGTCTTGGAGAGCAGCTGAGGTGTGGAATTGTGAGAGGCTAGGAGATGCCATTGGTGAAAGCACAGCTTTGGTTACTGTCAAGACTGCAGCATATTTTAAATGCCAGGACTGCAGCAGCTGTGAAATAAATAAATCTGGCCTGAGCCTACAAGACAAGCTGTATGTGTTGTGGATGGCAGATCTGGAGACAGGGAGCTACCAAAGCCCCTTGGAGCCAAGAAGATTGTGAATCCTAGAAGCTATACATTTAGTTAAATAGGCCTGGGTGTTGGCTGTGCTTTGACTTGATTGTGACTGTATCCTGGTTCTTCCCTTTTGGAATAAGAAGTATTTAACATGCTTTTGATTTTATAGGAGCCCACAGTTGACTTAGGACTTCTAAAAAGACATTAAATTTTAAAATTAGCTTGCACTTTTAGAATGTTGAAAATTTTAAAGACTATGTGACATTTAAAATTTTTACAATATTGTTTTATTTTTTAAAAAAGTACTATTACAATACATTACATTATTTTCTTTCCATTTCTTCTTTCCAATAGCACTCATGCTCCTCCACTTGCTCTCTCTCTCAGATCCCTGGCCTCTCTCTCTCTCTCTCTTTCTCTCTCTCTCTCTCTCTCTCTCTCTCTCTCTCTCTCTTTCTCTCTCTCTTTCTCTCTCTCTTTCTCTCTTATATATATATTAAATATATATTATATATTATTCATATCATATATTTATTATAATATTTAATATATAATCACTTGGCCAAAGCTGCCAAGTTCTGCTTGATTGGACTGAAACCTGGTCCCCTCCTTGAATTTCATTTACATAAGCTTTGAGGTGTTGATGCATTCATTTGTTGAGTAAGCTTTCCTTTGCTTTAGGAGATTTTTTTATATAAGTCAGAAGCTTAGCTGGGTGAGCTCTTGACTTGAGGTCAACACTCTCTTTATCACATTTGGTATCAGTCATTTTTTTAAACCTCTCATCTCTTTGAGCATAAGACTTGGCTCCAGCATGAAATTTCTTGGTATTCTTTTTCTCCTCAAAATGTATATATTGTATCTCTTTTTGCCTGCTTTCTCTTTTTCATTGTATAAAAAAGTGATTCATAAGAGTGATCACTAATAACTACATGACACAGTCAGTACTAGGTTGTCTTGAAATCTCCTCTGTCAATGATATTAGTACAAAACTCTTTAATTAAGACTCTGGTAGAATTTTTTGGACAAGGGTGGAAAGCAGCTACATACTTTACCAAAATATCTAGACAATTTGTTTATATTTTGCCCCTCTGAGACCTCTTGAGCTGGGTCTTCATAGCCTACATTGCTCTCAGTCCTATGGTATTTTAAGCATCTACTAGGATGACCTATTAAGTCCTACTTACAGCATTCAACTGTTTTATTAATCCAAAGTCCCAAAAAACAGCATGGTCAGGCCTATCAAAGCAATACCCTAGTCCTTGGTATCAACTTCTGTCTTAGTTTCTTTTCTTCTATCATGACCAAGACAACTTATAAAGGCATTTAATTTGGGGGATTGCTTACAGTTTCAGTTGGTGAGTCCATGATCACCATGGTGGGAAGCATGGTAGCAAGCTGGCAGGAATGACACTGGGCCAATAGCTGAGATCTTACATCCTTATCTGCAAGCAGGAATCATAGAGAGTTAACTGGAAATGATGTCAGCTTTTGAACCTACAAAGCCCACCTCCAGTGACATACCTTGTCCAACAAAGCCACACCTTCTAATCCTTCCCAAAACTCTTCTACCAAGTAGAGACCTATCATTCAAATATATAGCCTATGGGGATTATTCTCATCCAAAATACCACAAGATCTAAATATTCTTCTATCCCAAAGACTCAAATACTTCTACAATCTTCCCAAAACCAACATAATCAGATCTATCACAATATCTCATTCTTTTCTACCAATCTCTATTCCAGATTGCTTTCTATTTCAGTGATAAATACTATGAACAAAAGAAAAGCAACTTGGATAGGAAAGGGTTTATTTTACATTTCATCTTATAATCCATTATGAAAGGAAGACAAGGCAAGAACTCAAGGCAGGAAATGAAGCAGAGACCAGGGAAGAATGCTGCTTACTGGGTTGTTCTCCATGGGTTCCTCAACTTGCTTTCTTATACAATCCAGGGTCATCTTCCCAGGTTTGTCATCATCCTCCATGGACTACACTCTCACTTCAATCATTTATCGAGAAAATGCACCATAGACTTGCCTACAGACCAGTTTGATGGAGACATTGCTCAATTGAAGTTTCTCTACCCATATGAGCCTGATTTGTGTCAAATAGACAAAAAAATTACAATAACCTACTGAGCTGCAAAAAAATAGTTCACTAAAGTGTCTAACTCCTACTTTTAAAAAGTGCAATGTGGGCTGACAAGATGGCTCAGTGGGTAAAGGTATATGCCACCAAGCCTGATGACCTGAATTTGATCCCTGGAGACCGTATCATGGAAAACCAGAATAAAATAGACATAAAGTTGTCCTTTGACATTTACATACATGATGTAGTACATTCACACACACGCACACTCGTGCGCGTACACGCGCACACTCGTGCGCGTACATGCGCACACTCGTGCACGCACATGCACGCACACACACACACAACACACACACACACACACACACACACACACACACACACACACACACACACAATGATTTTAAAGTGTCAGAACTAAGATAGTCCAGACACTGGTCAGATGAAAGAAGAACTTCATATTGGGACCTGAGCTACCAAAGGAAGTTCAGAGTAGAGGATGTAAAGATACCAGAGAAAAGCAATGCAGAGTCAAACACTAAAGATTCCACATGAACATGGTAGTCTAAACTTCCAAAGATAGGAATAATTTCAGGATGTTGGACTCTATAGTTAATAATATAAGCATTTGATTTTTCCCACTATTTATTATGTGTTCAGTGTTACAACGTTTGGCTCAAATAAGGAATTATATTACTTATATGGCCTTATTGCTCATAATGTATTTCCTCAATCATAAATATCTCTGGAATACGGATTTGAAGAGAAAATGCTTGTATTTTCTCATTTGCACAGGTGTGTGTTTGTGTGTGCCTGCATGCACGTGAGTATGTGTGTGCATGTGTGAGTGCTTTATCATAAGCATGGGTTATTTTTACATGATGTAACAATAAAGAAAATGCACTTTCTGAATTAAAATCAATTATTGTAGCTAGAGTTTTCCTGCCTTGCCCACAGTCTGAACAAATCTCTGTTACCCGCCAGTCCCACAGCCGCTCAGACCCAACCAAGTAAACATAGAGACTTATATTGCATACAAACTGTATGGCCGTGGCAGGCTTCTTGCTAACTGTTCTTATAGCTTAAATTAACCATTTCCATAAATCTATACCTTGCCATGTGGCTGGTGGCTTACCCGTGTCTTCACATGCTGCTGGTCATGGTGGCAGCTGGCAGTGTCTCTCTACCTCAGCCTTCTGCTTCCCAGAATTCTCCTCCCTCCTTGTCCCACCTACTTCCTGCCTGGTCACTGGCCAATCAGTGTTTTATTTATTGACCAATCAGAGCAATTTGACACACAGACCATCCCACAGCAAATTATTGATGAATAAAAAGTAATTTTACCATAAGTACTGGATGACGAACAAAAAAATCCATTTATCTATATGACCTCCCTCACTTGAAAATGAAACAACTTTATAAATTTGTTAAATGGCTTCATTGTTTCAATTACAATCTCTGTTATCATCATCCCAATCTTTAAACTTTAAATCACTTTGAATCATTTATCACACTAAATGTTGTTAGTGAATCACAGATGAATTTATATATTGTCAAAGAAGTCTAGATCTTAAAATATACATATTTAATCATGCTTATTAGAGAACTGTATGAAAATGGGGAGACAAGAAAAACATCCCCAGGAACTGAATTACAATTTTATTATAGAATGTGAGTGACTTCAGGAACTCTCCTGGTTTAAACTAATCTCAAAGATCTAGACCTCCCTGGTTAAATAAAGCAGGCTGACACATAGTTTTAGAAAACAGGTTTCACAATTATATCATAAATATAACTGTAGCAGGCTATGCTGCAGAGTAACTAAACTATGATATATTAAGCAATGCTACCATCTTATGGCCAAGAATGGAAAGTCCAACAAAAGGAAGTTGTTTGAGAGTAGGCCAAATGGAAAGCACATGAATCCAATTAAAAACAAAATATAAAAATATAAAAGTTGTTGGTTCAAACCTGAGCATATTAATTTGACAAAGCAAGTACAAGTAAGTGGGTGTAAATTTCTTTTTTTAAAAAGGGTTACAAGTTCTGCTGCATCCTGACTGCCTGAACCATTCCTCCCAGCCAACTTGGGACACATCTGCTTGGTGAAGACCACAGGACCCCGAGTTCTTCTCCATTATCCTTTTGACCTTTTCTTCTGGCCTATCTCCATTCCTTTGTGATTTCCATGGACCCATTGATTTCTCTCTACCAGAGACTCCCAGCCACCGCACAGGCTGGAACATAGATTAGTACATCTCAGCCCATTATCAGAGAAGCTTCTTCTTGCAGGAAATAGTAATTAACACAGAGACTCATAACTGGACAAAGTGAGGTGTATGAGTTCCTTTGGAGTACTAAGTGCTAAATGAGATTTCTTTCTCAAACCTTTCTCTTCAAGGCTTAGGAATCTATATATACCAAGAAGAGAAAAGATTATAAGAGCCAGAAATGGTGGTCGACACCAAAGAAATGGCATCTTCAGGACACAACAGATCTGAAACACACATGAACTCAGAGAGACTGTGAAAGTACACACAAGACCTACACAAGTACAAGCCAGACAAAAATCCCAGTCCTGGAAAGGAGAAATTGACACAAAGTTCCACTACTAACCAAAAATTTATTTCCAACATACCTGTGGTTGATATATTGTGCACCCCAATAAACTTGTCTGGGAGTCAGAGAATGGAACAGACACTATATTAAACATAGAGGTTAGGCAGTGGTAGCACACACCTTTAATTCTAAGCATTCCAGATTCAGACATCCATCTGGATGCCTGACTGATGGATGTGAGTTCAAGGCCTCACTGGAAACAGTCAGGCATGGTGACACATACCTTTAATTCCAGCACTTGAGATCTCAGGTCTTATTGGGAAAGACACACACCTTTAATCCCAGGAAGTGATGTCAAGAAGCAAAGTATATAAGGCATGAGGACTAGGAAATAGAGGCTTTTAAGCTTTTAGGCTTTCATCAGCAGTTCAGCTGAGATCCATTTGTATGAGGACTCAGAGGCTTCCAGTTTGAGGAAACAGAATCGGCTGAGGCGTTGTATAGGTGAGGTTGGCTGTGGCTTGTTCTGTCTCTCTGATCTTTTAGAATTCACCCCAATACCTGGCTCCTGGGTTTTTTTTTATTAATAAGACCCTTTAAGATTTGTACTACAGATAAATACTTAGAACGGGAAAAAAAATCAGTTTTCTCTCTGATGGAGTGTTACTGAGTATATCAACATCACGCCTGGGCAGGACCCACTACTGGGAGTAGTTAGCCAACAAAAATTGGACTCAATGTTTTTTATGTTATTGCTGTTGTTTGTTTGTGTGTGTGTGTGTGTGTGTGTGTGTGTGTGTGTGTGTGTGTGTGTGTGTGTCAGAGAGAGAGAAAGAGAGAGCATTTTGTTTTGTTTCATTGTGATAATTTTTTGTCACATTGGGTTTTTGTTTGCTTGTTTTGACTTTGGGGTTTTTGAGATATACACATGCAGGGAGGGCACACGAAGTTGAGTGGGTATGGAGGTGGGAGAAATTGGAGAAGGGGAAGATTACGGTCAAAATATAATGCATGAAAAACTAAATAATTAAAGGTTACATTCAAATCGAGACTATGTCTCAGCTATTTCATGACGTTAGAATAAGCAACATGTGTTCATTCAGAATCCTGTGACTTAGCACCTCGTTGCAAGGCAGATTCACCAGATACCTGAGTACTTGTGCTCCCTTATAGAAGAAATAGTGACACCTCTTAAATCCACTCTCATTATTTCTCTCCCATCATAGCCACTACCTCCCGCATGAATATCACCCAGAATCTACTAGGAAAAAAAATCAAAACAAGGAAGTATTCCTTAACCTCTCATTTCTGGTAAGTTCCTCACCTGGAACCCTTAGGTATGAAATGTGATTCCTGCACTCTAGGGCACTGATCAATGAACTGTTTTATGAACACAATTTCATGCAGAAACTTACTAGAAATTAGGAAAACTAAGAGAGTTTTCATGATGAAATATGCAGTGCTCTGAAGCGCCAACTCTTTGTTGTCCCCTTTGCCTTGTACTTAGGCAGCTCAGGTTGCAAAAAATGGGTTGAGACTAAGATTTCTTCAGGGCCGGGCGGTGGTGGTGCACGCCTTTAATCCCAGCACTCGGGAGGCAGAGCCAGGCGGTTCTCTGTGAGTTCAAGGCCAGCCTGGGCTACCAAATGAGTTTCAGGAAAGGCGCAAAGCTACACAGAGAAACCCTGTCTCTAAAAACCAAAAAAAATAAATAAATAAATAAAAATAAAAAAATAAAGATTTCTTCAGGTTATAGGGGGGAAGGTTCATTTGAGTCTTGTTTTCATAATGCAGAAGGTTGTAAATAAAGCACTCTTTGTGTTTTCTGATCTGTGGTCTTTTTTCCTCTTTATCCATCTGTAAGATGAATCTTAAAAAGTCTTATTAATTCAAAAAAGCCTCAGGAGCCAGGTATTGGGGTGAATGCTGAAAGATCAGAGAGACAGAACAAGCCACAGCCAACCTCACCTCGCCAACTTCTGAGCCAATCCTGTTTCCTCAAACTGGAAGCCTTTGAGTCCTCATCCAAATGGATCTCAGCTGAACTGTGGCTAAAAGCCTAAAAGCCTAACCAGGTTCTAGTTCCTAGACCTCATGCCTTATACTACACCTTTCTGCTTCCTGCCATCACTTCCTTGGATTAAAGACATGTGTGTTTCCCAAGCAAGATATAAGATCTCATGCTGCAGGCCGCAGGAATGTATCATAAGAGCTCAGCTGGTTATGGCAAAGTCACTACCTGGAGGGAATCAAGTATTTCCTCCAGAGGAAGCCAAATTCCAAGGAGCTTTTGGTGTTACATGGCTTGTCATATATCAGCTGTTTTCTATTACAAAAATCAAGTGTGGCTTCAGAGTTATCTCAATTGATTTTTCCCTAAGAAGGGCTAACAGTGTGGACTGATTACTCTCTGGACAAATACATTTCAGGTATTTGGAGAACTGCCTCAGGAAAGGCTTTCTCTGGAATCAGATATCTCCCTTGGCCACTTTCAAGAACTAGCAGTAGTAACAGTCCACATGCAAGTCTCCTGATTTAAGGTAAATTCCACAAGGAGACACCACCTAGGTCAGGTGGACGTTAAGTAATAACTTTACACAATTCAGCTCGGACCCTCCTTTCTTACAGCCTTACTAACTTTATAGACCTCTAACTCCTTACCTAACCACTTCTAGGAATATTTAGATAACCTTCTGCGCTGACAGCTATGCTCAGCCAGAACCCCAGTTAAAGCCTCCCTGTAATTATCATCATTGGCAGCATCCGGCCAGGTCCATCCCCAGATGGAGGAAAGTACCTTATCAGAGATACCTCTGTACTCTCTAAGAACAGACTTAACCATCCAGGCTACCTGTTTGAGAAGGCCTGGCGGATGTGCTAATTAAGCTTTACTTCCTCCTCTCCCAAATCTTAACTCTAGTTCCAGATCTCCCTTTAACTGTCACCAGAGGCATCTAGCTATACACAGGTTACCTAGCAACTGAGCACTTTCCTCCACCCTGCAGAAAAAAGGCAGATAGCTTGGACAGATAGGAGCCACAGGAAAAAAGAAGACAGTTTTATTTTCTCCCATTGACCTAGCAATGTACAGATTCTTAACATTTTCTACTAATCACGTTTAAGACTATAGTTGAGCACATAAGATTCCCTCTTCTTAGATATTACCCGAATGTAGCTTTTAGTTAAATGATTTCCCCATTGGTCACTTCCCTTTGGGGTTGCAAATGATAATTAGTGGTTTTGCCCCCTATGTTATTTTTAATCACCCCTCTGTTTGACCCTGGAAGCCTGGCTTTGCACTGCCAAGGGATTACTGCTTGTAAGTGTATATATACTAGGACTCCCAGGGCACAAGGGGACAGAGAAGAGAAAGGAGAATTGAAGAACTAGGCATGTAAGAACTTGAGAGGAACAAACTGAGATGGGGAAGAACTAGACTGAAGGGCTAGAAGAGAGTACTAGAGGAACGAGATGGAAGATGAGGAAGAGCCAGATGGGGAAGTACTAGCTGGGTAAGAACAAGATGAAAAGGACCTAGATGAGGCAGAGTTAAGATGAGAGAATTAAGATAGAAATTAGAGGGAGCAATAGATAAGTATAGAGAGAAATCAGGCAAGAAAGGAACTAGACATGAGAACAGAACTGAAGCTGTGTATAAAGGATGTTATGCCAGAGGAATTAAAGCAAGTGGACTATAGAGCTCAGTGTGCTGAGATTCTATTTCCCGAAAACAGTCCTCGCCGTTAGTAGTTCTCTCTCCTGAGCCCCTGGGATGTATAATATTAAGGCTGGTCCCTCTAATATTATACAAGAATCTCAAGTGCTAGGGTTAAAGGTGTGTGTCATCATGCCTGGCCTCTATATCTATCTAGTGGCTATTCTGTTCTCTGACTCCCAGGTAAGTTTATTTGAATGCACAATATATCAAGCAAATCCATCTTTATTAAAAACTACTTTCTTAGGACACACTTAACTAAAATAAACTAAATGAATTTTTTGTATTAGTTACATTTTTAAATCCATGTATACTCAGGTGGATAACATCTCAGAAGAGCAACAAGAACACAGAAGTAGGACAGTGCAAAGTGGCCAAACAGAGACACTCAGGACACTCTAGCTTTCCAATGGAGGTGTATGTAGCTTCAAGTGACCACAAGAAACACTGGATTCCAAGAGTACAAAAGTGGAAAGCCACTGAAATCCGAAGTCCTAACACATCAGCATAGCATAAGAAATTAAAAACCCCAATCTCTGCTGTTCTCTGACTGGTGACAAGGACTGTCCCCTCTGTGTAAGTAAAGGTGAAAAGTGACAGCCTGGCAAGCTATCCGTTCGGTTGCTGGCACCTGGACAGCTTACAGTCTGAATGGGCAAGAGAACTAAGATCTGCACATTCATATCACAGTAAATTTTAAGGATGCTGTAGGAGAAAAAACATTTTAGAAATGAACTATTTTTGTTTATTAAAGTTTGAGTGTCCTAGGGATCATAAGGCCCTGTATAGTCCAGTCTCGGACACCTGACATTCATTCTCTGGCACTGCCTCAGCAGCATATTGTCTCCCAGGACAGACCTCGCTTAGTGGACTGACACAGACACACTCCAGATGGGTATTAGGAGCACAGAAGAGATAAAAACTATTATTGTTCTACTAAGTGGATGCAGTAATAAACTGACTCTTAATGACTTACTGTTATACTGTTATGGCCACATCACGAGACCCCGAGCAAGACCACCACAGAGCCAATATCTGAAGCAAAACATACAAAGGTTTATTGATAACAAGCAAGCTCGGGCTTGGTCTGCATCCAACACTCTGGCTAGCCAGGTAAAGGAGGACGGCCCTGAGTTCTCAGGGTGAGGGGTTTTTAAAGGGAAAAACCACAAACAGGATGGTACAAGCCTTGGCATCATATGATTGGGTGAGGGTGTGTAATCTTTGAATTTACTGGTTGGGGGTTACAGTTATCATTTGGCGGGCAGGCCTGGACAAGTCCCAGGCTTTGTCCTTGAGCTGCCATGGGGGCTGGCTGGCCTCACACATTCACATTGACCCATGCACGTAGCTCTAAGTTGGTGAGGGGTCCCAGACAGTAAACAACTGGCTGAACCTTGAACTGATATCTGAGTAGGGGCAGAAAGGGAGCTACTTCAAGGACTGTGTCTTTTGTTCATGGCCCTCCCAGAAACTGCTTCCTTAAGTCTCAGGAAACTGAAATTGAGGCCTGATTTCTGAGAGAAAACTGAGCAGCCTGTTACGGCATCTGTTTTGGCCTTTCAATACATGTAGATTAATGCATCTCTGAACCACTATCAGAGAAGCTTCTATTTGTAGTAGATTGTGATTAACACAGAATCTCAGAATTAGGCAAGGGGCACAGAAGAGACCACGGAGTACTCAGTCCTAAACTGGACTTCTGTATCAATCACATTCCCTCCTTCCAAGGCTCAGGGATCATTGCGGACGAGCGAAGAAGGCTGTAAGGGCCAGAGGAAGTAGTTGAGTACAAGAGAAGAGTGTTCTCAGGATACAGCAGGGCAACTGCACACAGGAATTCACACCATGTGAAAGCCTTTTGCCAGCTCCAACCAGACCAAATCCTAGCATGGAGAAGGGAGGTGGTCTCATCCCTAGACAAGGAGCTTTACCGATTTGATAGCTGCTGACAGAGGAAGAGTCAGGTCTCTTTAAGAACGGAGCCCCTGCTCAGTTGGCCATGCTCCAGTGGAAGGGTACACATCGGAGAATGTACGGACAGCACAAATTGGACGTGGTTGGTAAAGAAAAAAGAGGACTCAAAGTTGGGTGAGCAGGAAAGAGGGGTGAGTCTGAGAGTAGTTGAGAGAAGGGTGAATCTGATCAAAACACACTGCACAAAATTCTTAAAGAACTAATAACAAAACGAATGAAAGAATCTCTAATGGCAGTGGAATTATTCCACTCTCGCTCATTCCAGTGAGCAGTTGAGCTGAAAGGAATTCCAGCCAGCTTCAGCTGCTTGTGATTTACTGCTGCTAGATTCCAGGCAGGACAACTGAAGGGGAGTGACCAAGGCCCTGCCCCTAGGGCTAACAACTTAAGATACCCAGAAAAACTTTGTTGTTAGAGCAATAATACAATACGCTCTTACTTGCTCTCCAGCTGAGAAGAGTTTTATTTTTCCTTTTCTCTGTTTGATGTGTTTAGTTTGGTTGTTTTTGTTTGTCTTAGGAGGTGCTGGAGATCCAGCATAAGCTTCACATATAGTGAGTTCATGCTCTGACATTAAGCTAAACCCCCTGCCAGATGAGAGACATTGAGTTCAGCTTCAACCAGCACCCACCCCTACTCAAAAGTGGCAGGCACTTCCAACTTAAAGAACTATAAGAGATATGCCCTCAGCTGGACAATGGTCCCAGCCATGTCCAGCTGCTGATTGAGGACTTGAGATGCTGCTGCCAGGCAGACACACCAACAGTAGCAACAGGGAGGTATAACACCACTGCTGACACACTTACAGGAGACCTCTTTATCAGTTACAGCCACACCAATGACCATGCCTGCAGACAAGACTGGTTGTGACTGCCATGGAGAAGAGGCTGTAACTCTTGACCCTCCATCTCTCCATACAACACCTGGACCCACACGAGTTGGCAGGTCAGAGACCAAATACTTCATACCCTTGCCAAAGACTAGCAAATTCTGTCAAAGAAATTCCTCCAAGTAACAGAGCTATTCCAAAGAATACCTCCGGAAGGCCTCATACTCAGACAAGGCTACCACTCTCATCATAGGAGTAACCATAGAGGATAGATCTTGAATGTACACTATGCTTTCCTAAATTGATAAAGTGTCCCAATTCCTGAAAAACTTGAGGAGGCAGTGCATCTCTCCTACTGTACCATAGAGACTGTGCCCAAACTTAATAACCAGTGCCAGATAAGCTACATGAAGCCCTGGATTCCATCCCCAGCAACATGTAAACTGAGCATGATTGCACATACCTATAATCCAGTACTCAGGGGCATTGAGGAAGGAGGCTTAGAAGTTTAAGGACATCTTCTGCAGCAAATTAAGTTTGATGCCAGCCTAGGATACATGATATATGTGTGTGTGTGTGTGTGTGTGTGTGTGTGTCTTGTAAAGATATAACTCATTAACAAAGGATTCCAAAAATATAAAAATAGGTGTACTGCCTGATAATTTAAAAAAAATTAAACTTGATGAGATTCAAGAAAATTTATGTAAACTAATAAATGAAATTAAGAATACAATGCAGGATACCAACAGGTAGTTGAGCAAAGAGGTGTGGATTGAAAAAGAACCAATCACAAATTTAGGAAATAAGTGCTCAGTAAAGTCACACACAACACCAGTTAAAATCCTCAACAGAAGACTAAATCAATAAGAAGAAAGAATATTAATAAAACTCAGCCTGGGTTGCAATATATGGCCCTGTCTCATAAAAAAGTGGGGAGAGGAAAGGGAAAGATGGAAAAGGGGAGAAAAAAGAGAAAGAAAGCAAAGAAAAAAAGAGAATAAGAGAACAGGATTATCAGGGCTGCTGCGGTTATTTCCAACTCCCATCCCAGTGGACTTCTGCCACTGAACACAGACCAGCCAGAATGGGATGGTAAACAACCTATGAGTGGAACGATACCCCTCCCCCAATTCTATCCATGGAGACCTTTCCCCAGGCCACCACCCTCCCAGCTTGTCCCTGGCCCTGCTGCTACTGGGCCCCCACCACCCAATTACAGTGGTTTTCCACCACTGAGGCACAGAACACACCAGCCAGAACCAATGAGTGACTCACCAAGCAACGGATCTGCACCCCCCACCTAGATTCTGCTCCAGGCAATCATTCTCCAAGGCCATGCCATCACAGCTAGTCCACAGCCCTAGGCTGGGCACTCCTCCCAACCCCAGAACACTTCCACCAAGCCGGCCCAGGCCACACAAGCCAGAACAGGTAAGCGACCTCCACCTAGTAGCAGAACCATATCTCTCCCTGGATTCCTTGCACCTCAACCCTTACCCAGGCCAATTTCATTCAAGGTCTGTCCTGGCCTTGCTGCTGCTTGGCCCAGCCCCCAAATCCAGCTGACTTCTACCACTGAGGCCCAGACCATACCAGTAGCAACTGCCCTCACCAGTGGACAAGCGACCCTTCTCTAGAGCTCCAGCAGATTTCGTAGACGCAGACAAAGTCCACATCAGTTGGAAGAACAGATGTAATGGGCCCACATACAGAGTCACACCATTTGACAGAACAACTCTAGCAACTCTACTGGGTGCCAGGTTAGTTCTAGTACCCCAGAAGATGACTCAGGCTTTTTTGAAGGCCAGGCCAGATCTAGAGACCCAAGAAGACTTTGGCTTTTCTAGAGGCCAGACCAGATCAAGGACCTAAGGCCCAAAACCCCTAAGCAGATATACCCTACTGAACCAGAAGACTAATCAGTCACCAGAACCCTTCACCACTTAGGCCAGAAGAACATAGAGGAAACAGAAACCAAGGAACAAAACACACATCCAACAAAAACAAACACAGGAATCAACACCTAGACCTATAACCACCCCAAATCCAGATGCCTAAACACCAGTGTAAGAACCTAATCAGTAACATAAAGGGCAATATGTCACCACCAGAACCCAGCTATCCTACAACAGAAAGACCTGACCATTCCAACATAGCTGAAGCACAAATAAATGACCTTAAAAATAAATTTATGAAGATAGAGGTCCTTAAAGAGGAAATGAAAAAAAAAACTTAAAGAAATGGAGGAAAAGACAAACAAAAATTGGAAAAAATTAGTAAATCCATAAAAGAATGTCAAGAAAAACAAGGGAAAAAAACAAAAACTATTTCTGTCAATTGACAGAAACAAATAAAACTGTTCAAGACCTGAAAATGGAAACAGAAACAATTTTTTTTTAAAAAACCCACAAACTGAGGGAATTCTGGAAATGGAAAACCTGGCTAAACAAACAGGAACTACAGATTCAAGCACCAACAACAGAATGCAAGAGTTGGAAGAGAGAATCAGATATTGAAGATAAAATAGATTCATCATTCAAAAAAATGTTAAATCTAAGAAATTCCTAACACAAAACACCAGGAAATGTGTGACACAATGAAATGACCAAACCTATGAATAATAAGAACAAAAGAAGAAGAATCTCAGCTCAAAGGCCCAAAAAATGTATTCAACAAAATCATAGAGAAAAAAGTCCCCAACCTAAAGAAGATTATGTCTCTAAAGGCACAAGAAGTTTATAGAACATCAAATAGACTGGACCAAAAAAAAAAAAGTCCCTTTGCCACATAATAGTCAAAACACTAAACATACAGAATAAAGAAAGAACATCAAAAGCTGCAAAGAAAAAAGGCCAAGTAACATATAAAGACAGACCTATCAGAATTACAACTGACTTTTCAGTGGAGACTCTAAAAGCCAGAAGAGCCTGGACAGACCTCTTTCAGACTCTAAGAGATCATGGATGCCTACCAAGACTACTATACCCATAAAAACTTTCAGTCATTGTAACACGAATCTTAACAGGTCTTATTAATAAAAACAAACCCAGAGCCGGGTACTGGGGTCAACTCTGGAAGATCAGAGAAGCAGAACAACCACAGCCACCTCACCTCGCCAATTCCTCAGCTGATCCTGTTTCCTCAGACTGTAAGCCTCTGAGTCCTCATCCAAATGGATCTGTTGAACTGCTGCTAGAAGCCTAAAAGCTTAACCAGCTCTAGTTCCTGGTTTTCATTCTTTATATACCTTTCTGCTTTCTGCCATCACTTCCTGGGATTAAAGGCGTGAGTCACCATGCCTGGCTGTTTCTAGTGTGGCTTTGAACTCACAGAGATCCAGATGGATCTCTGCCTCCCAAGTGATAGGATTAAAGGGGTGTGTGCCACCATTTTCTGGCCTCTATGTCTATCTAGTGGCTGTTCTGTCCTCTGATCTCAGATAAGTTTATTAGGATGCACAATATATTGGGGGACATAATATATCACCATATTTCCCCATTTTTGTCTAAAATAATAAAAGAAGATTACAGTCAAGATTACAGTTAATGTCTAGTCCATTAACATTTGACAGATTCAGACAAAAAATTTTCAATACTTAGCCTATTTTAAAAAAGTAGTTCCTTTTTAAAAGTAGATTCAACAATTGACATTTTTTCTTATCATATCCATAAATCACCATAGACAGAAAAAAGCAAGATACTTCATGACAAAGTCAAATTTAATCAATATCTAGTCACGAACCCAGCTCTACAGAAGGTACTAGGAGAAACATTCCAACCCAACGATGTTAACTACACCCAAGAAAACACACAGGCAATAGATAATCCCACACCAGAGGGAAACACATACACACCACCACCAACAACAAAAACAACAGGAATTAACAATCATTGGTCATTAATACCACTCAATATCAATGGACTTAATTCAGCAATAAGAAGACACAGGCTAACAGAATAAATATGAAAACAGGATCCACCCCTTCTACTGCATACAAGAAACACACTTCAATATCAAAGAAAGACATTACTTCAGAGTAAATGGTTGGTAAAAGATTTTCCAATCAAAAGGACTGAAGAAGCAAGCTGGTGTAGCTATTCTAATATCTAACAAAACAGACTTCCAACAAAATTAATCAAAAGAGATGGAGAAGGATATTTCATATTCATCAAAGGGAAAAAATTCACCAAGATGATGTCTCAATTCAGAACACCTGTGCTCCAAATACAAGGGCAGCCACGTTTTTAAAAGAAATATTACTAAAGATAAATCACATATAGAACCCCACACATTTATTGTGGGAGACTTCAACACCCCAGTCTCACTAATGGACAGGTCATCCAGACAGAAACTAAACAGAGAAATAACAGATGTTATGACTCAAATGGACCTAGCAGATATCTACAAAACATTTCACACACCAAAGACTATACATTTTTCTCAGCACCTCATGGAACCTTCTCCAAAATCAAACACATACTCAGTCACAAAGCAAGTCTTAAAGATACAAAAAAATTGGGATAACCCCTGTATCTTACTGGATCACCATGGATTAAATTTGGAGTTCAACAACAACAACACAAACTACAGAAAGCCTACAAACTCATGGAAACTGAACAACTCTCAACTGAATCACCTCTGGATCAAGGAAGAAAGAAAGAAAGAAAGAAAGAAAGAAAGAAAGAAAGAAAGAAAGAAAGAAAGAAAGAAAGAAAGAAAGAAAGAAAGAAAGAAAGAAAGAAAGAAAGAAAGAGGGAGGGAGGGAGGGAGGGAGGGAGGGAGGGAGGGAGGGAGGGAGGGAGGAAGGAAGGAAGGAAGGAAGGAAGGAAGGAAGGAAGGAAGGAAGGAAGGAAGGAAGGAAGGAAGGAAAGACTTCTAGAAATCAATGAAAATGAATGCAACACATACCCAAACTAATGGGACATAATGAAAGCAGTGCTAAGAGGAAAGTTCATAGCACTAAGTACCCTTATAAAGAATTTGAGAATTTCATACTAATAACTTAACTGAACACCTAAAAGCTTTAGAAAAAGACACTCAAGAGGAGTGGGTGGCAGGAAATAATCAAACTGAGAACTGAAATCAATAAAATAGAAATAAAGAGAGCAATACCAAAAAAAAATCAATGAAACAAAGAGTTGGTTCTTCAACAAAATCAACAGAATAGACAAACTGTTTTCCAAACTAACTAAAAGGCAGAGAGAGAAAATCCAGATTAATAAAATCAGAAACAAAAAGGAGGACATAAAAACAGACCCTGAGGAAATCCAATCAATCATTAGGTCATAATTTAAAAACTTGTACTCCACAAAATTGGAAAATCTAAAAGAAATGGAAAAATTTCTTGATAGATGCCACATAACAAAATTAAATCAAGTTCAGATAACAATTTAAACAGACCGATAACCCCTAGAGAAATAGAAGCAGTCACTAAAAGTTTCCCAAACAAAAAGCCCAGAGATAGATGATAGATGGTTTCAGCACAGAATTCTACCAGACTTTCAAAGAGCTAATACCAATACTCCTCAAATTACTACACAAAAGAGTAACAGGAGGAACATTGCCAAATACTTTTTATGAGGCCACAGTTACCCTGATACTCAAATCACACAAAGACCCAACAAAGAAAGAGAATTACAGACCAATTTCCCTAATGAAAATTAATGCCAAAATACTCAATAAAATACTGCAAACCCAGTCCAAGAACACATCAAAAAGATCATACACCATGATCAAGTGGGCTTCATCCCAGAGGTGCAGGGATGGTTGAACATATGAAAATCTGTCAATGTAATCCTCCAAATAAACAAATTGAAAAAAAACACATAATCATCTCATTAGATGCTGAAAAAGCTTTTGACAAATTCCAACAGCCATTCATGATAAAAGTCTTGGAGAGATCAGGGATGCAAGGAACATTACCTAAATATAATAAAAGCAATTTACAGCAAGCCAACAGCTAACATCAAATTAAATGGAGAGAAACTCCAAACAATTCCACTAAAATCAGGAATAAGACTATGTTGTCCACTTTCTCCATATCTATTCAATATACTACTCGAAGTTCTAGCTAGAGCAATAAGACAACAAAAGGAGATCAAGAGGTTACAAGTTGGAAAAGAAGTCAAAGTATCACTATTTACAGATGACATGATAGTATACATAAGAAACTCCAAAAATTCTACCAGGGAACTCCTACAGCTAACACAAAAATCTCAGTTGCCCCCTTAAATACAAATGATTTAAAAGGGAGGCTGAGAAAGAAATCAGGAATATAACACACTTCACAATAGTCACAAACAATTTAAAATAGCTTGGAGTAACTAACAAAGCAAATGAAAGACCTGTATGACAAGAACTTCAAGTCTTTGAAAAAAAAATTGGAGAAGAAAGCGGAAGATGAAAAGATCTCTCATGCTAATGGATCAGTAGGCTTAACATAGTAAAAATGACAATCTTACTAAAAACAATCTACAGATTCAATGTAATCCCCATCAAAATTCCAACACAATTCTTTACAGACCTTGAAAGAACAATATTCAACTTCATATGGAAAAAACCAAAAACCCAAGATAGCTAAAACAATCCTATACAATAAAAGAGTTGCCAGATGTATGTCCATTCCTGATCTGAAGATCTACTACAGAACTATAGCAATAAAAAAGCATGACATTGACATAAAAGCAGACACATTGATCAATGGAGTCTAACTAAAGACCCAGGCATAAATCAACACACCTATGGACACTTTATTTTTGACAAAGAAGCCAAAACTATACAGGGGAGAAAAGAAAGCATCTTCAACAAATGGTGTTGACATAACTGGATGTAAGCACATAGAAGGATGCAAATAGATCCAAATCTATCACCCTGAACAAAACTCAAGTCAAAGTTTACACTAAACATGATAGAAGAGAAAGCAAAGAATAGTCTTGAACTCGTTGACACAGGAGACAGCTTCCCAAATAGAACACCAGCAGCACAGACACTAAGATCAACAATTAATAAATTGGACCTCATGAAACTGAAAAGTTTCTGTAAGGTAAAGGACACTGTCAATAAGACAAAATGACAGCCTACAGAATGGGAAAAGATCTTCACTAACCCCACATCTTACAGAGGGCTGATCTCTAAAATATATAAAGAACTCAAGAAACTAGACATCAAAAAACCAAATAATCAAATTAGAAAATGGGGTACTGGCCTAAACAAAGAATTCTCAACAGAAGAATTTCAAATGGCAGAAAAACACTTAAGAAATGTTCAACACCCTTAGTCATCAGGGAAATGCAAATCAAAATGACTCTGAGATTCTATCTTACACCTTTCAGAATGACTAAGATCAAAAACACATATGACAGCTGTTTTGGAATATTGTTTTAACTAGGCAAGGATGTGTTTGTTACATATGTTTTTGCTATAGATTATTACTTTAACTGTGTAAAGGTGTGTTACATTTGTTTTGCTGTATTTGCTTAACAATGTAAGGATGCGTGTTTAATTCTGTAAAGATGTGTTGCATTTGTTTCACCTTGCCTGTCTATGGCCCCTGATCGCTTGAATAAAAAGGTGAACAGCCAATAGCTACGCAGGAGAGAAACAGGTGGGCCTGGTGGGCAGAGAGAATAAGTAGGAGAAGAAATGTAGGCTTGAGAGATGAATGAAAGGAGAAAAGAATGAGGGAGAAAAATGGGGAGACACTTGGGGCTAGCCAGGCAGCTGCCATCCCGACACAAGAAGCAGTGAAAATAAGATATACAGAAGGAAACAAAAGGGAAAAAACTGAGGCAAAAGGTAGATAAAGAGAAACAGTTTAATTTAAATAGAGCTAACCAAAAAGAGCCTAAGCCAGACTAGCATTGATAGCTAATAATACCTCTCCATGTCATGATTTGATAACTGGTTGGTGGCCTAAAAGAATAAGCTGGTACAGACAGCTTATGCTGGAGAGGATATGGAGCGAGGGGAACAGAACACTCCTCCATTACAGGTGGGAGTGCAAACTTGTATAGCCACTTTGGAAATCAATATGGGATTTCTCAGAAAATTCTGAATCAATGTACCTCAAAACCCAGCAATATCTCTCCTGGGCATATACCCAAACTATGTTCAATCATACCATAAGAATACTTTCTCAACTATGTTCATAGCAGCATTATTTGTAATAGCCAGAACCTGGAAACAACCTAGATGTCTCTCAATCGAAGAATGAATAAAGAAATTGTGGTGCATTTACACAATGCAGTATTACTCCACTGTTAAAAACAATAACATCAGGAAATTTGAAGGCAAATGGATGGAACTAGAAAAAAAAAACATCTTGTGTGAAGTAACCCAGACCCAGAAAGACAAGCCTGGTATGTATTCACTTATAAGTGAATACTAGCTATAAAGTAAAGGATAACACGCTACAATCCACAGACCCAGAAAGACTAGGTAACAAGGAGGGCCCAAAGGCGGCTGCATGGATCTCCCTGGGGAGGGGAAATAGAGAAGATCTCCTGGGTGGACTGGGGGTGGGTGGGCATGGGAACTTGAGGGATCAGACTTGGGAGGGATGAGGGGAGAGAGTGCTGAGAGAGGTGACTAGAAAGGCGGGCTTTTGGGGGTCAGGTAGAAGCCTGATGTAAGGGAAACTCACAGGAGTCTACAAGGTTGGCTCCAGCTAAGACTCTTGGCAGTAGTGAATGCATAGAGTAAATTGGCCATCCCTTGTGATCAGATTGGTCCCTTGGGAGGGGAGAGCTCATGGTTGGACTGGGAAAATTCCAATTACAAACAGCTTCTTGGCTAGAGGTTGCTCTCTGTGACCACTTTGCTTTCTCTGTGTTGAGGTTTTATTTGGCTTGAACCTTGTGCAAGTCTTATATACACTGCCACAGCCTCTGTGCAGTCATAAATGTATCAGCCCTATTATTTCTGGAAAACAGTTTCTTTGGAGTCATCCATCATCTCTGGCTCTTAACTGGCTCTTAAAATCTTTCTGCTTCCTCTTCCATATAGATCCCTGGGCTTTAAGGGAAGAGTTAAGAAAAGAAAATTTCCTAAAAAAATAGAACATTGGATGAAGTACTCAGGTGCATATTTACTCAGTAGAAAGGGCAAAAATAGTCCTAGACCAATGCACTTTGGTAGCTTGTAATTTCATCTAAAAGGTTTTCAAAACAAACATCAAAATATCCCAATTATTTCCAAGGAACTCCATTGTGTTCCATAACAAAGTTTTAAAAACTATCTAGAAACTAACAATGTGTAAAACTTATAATATCTGGCATCCACTCAAAAAAGTAAGGCATGTAAAACATAAGAAACACAACCTATAAGAAGAAAACTAGGGGGCTGGAGAGATGTCTCAGAGGTTAAGAGCACTGGTTGCTCTTCCAGAGGTCCTGAGTTCAATTCCCAGCTAGGCCTTGTCAGCCCTAGGCGACGTTTTCTGTACAACCTTCCTTAGACTCAAGGGAAAGCTAGTGATCATGTGTCTCATTCCTGTCTCACACTCACAAGACTGTGGAGAGGGATGATAGTGGGTTTTCTTTCTTCCAATGAGTGATGCCCTAAGCTCCTTTATCAAAAATCTCAGTATCACGGATAGCTCTCAAATAACACCCAAAGAATGAGATCCCAGTTGGTCTATCCTTCAGACATTCTCAAAAATTCTTGAGTGTGTCCCTATCCAATTCTATTTTTGGAATTTCAGCAAATTCTTACGTTGGGATGTCTAAAACCTTTTCCTCCAAGCCCTGAACTAGCAATTGTGTATTTAGAAACTATCTTTTCAACATAGTATTACTTACATTTTTATTATCTTTTATATTTATTTATTTTATATTTTTACATTCTTAAATGTAATTACCTCATTCCTCCTTCCCTTTCCTCCTTCCAGTCCCTGCCACATTCCCACTCTCCAACCCCTCCCTAGTCCCTTCCCAACTCTCACATAGACAGCCTCTTTTTCTTTTATTATTATTGTTTGATAGAGAGAGAGAGAGAGAGAGAGGTAGATAGATAGATAGATAGATAGATAGATAGATAGATAGATAGATAGATAGATAGATAGATAGATAGATAGATAGATAGATAGATACATAGATACATAGATAGATAGATAGACAGGGACAATACATACATACAGCCTGCTGAGTCCAATATATATATAGTTTCAGGGCTGAGCACTTTGGATTGGGAAAAGCTACTTCTCCTCTCAGCAGTCATTAGCTGCCTGCAGCTCTTTGTCTAGGATTGGACCTCTATGAGAATTCCCCTCTCCCATGTTAGCATGCCTGCTGGTATTGCCATTGTTCAGATGTTGTTGATGAGCCATTTCTAAAAGAGGTGGTCACACAGCCGACTTCCTGGTATTCTGACACTTTCTACCTGCTTCATCTGTTAATGTGTGTTTTAGGATTTAAATCTATAGGGTAGAGTATGATAATTGATATACACATACAGTGTATAAGGATCGAAACGAGGAAGTTAAAATTTCCACCTCCTTAAACGTTCTATTTTAAAGATTTTGGCTTAAACATAACAATTGTGCATAACTCTGGGTCACAGTTGCATATTTAAATTTCTTATTTTAATTTTATTTAGTATTATTGTGTGTGTGTGTGTGTGTGTGTGTGTGTGTGTGTGTGTGTGTGTGTGCATACAGGACACAGGACATGAAGAGGTCAGAGGACAGCTTATGTGAGTAGCTTCTCTTCTAGCATGTGGACCCAGCAGATGGGACTCAGCTCATCCGGATTGCTCAGAAAGATTCTTGAAGCACTGAGCCATCTGCAGTTCACACGTCTCAATTCTTGTATACAACATTTACTGAGCAAATCAGTATAATTCAAGTTTCCCTCTATCATTACTTTCCTTTTTGAGCCCTGAAGCTCCTCTGCTCAGTTTTAGAGGAACTAAGAGTCATTCTTTGCTTTGTCCACTAGAGGTCAATACATCCCTAAACTTTGGTAGAACAGGTTTTTGTATAGTTTCCATTTTCAAATGTGAGAGTTTGGTACAGGTTTAAGCTATACTGAGATTTATGAGAATCAGAAATAAAAGTCATCTGAACATGCATAGAAGCTTGTTTTACTTTCAAAAACACAGTCTCCTCAGCCCTTTAACTTCAACCTGCCTGGAAAACACATCTTATTTCTGTCCTTATACAACTATAAAAGGACTCAAATGGTTACTAAATGCCAGACTCTTGTATGCTTAATTCAGTAGCTGCTTCACATACTTGTATTATAAGTTGCAAGATTAACCATTTCAATAGTAGTAAAAAAAAATTACAACAGCCAAACAATCTAACATTGTTTCATTCTGTCATTAACTTTATTGAACTTAATATCCCTCTTTCTGTCTTTGTCCTTCTGTTTCTATCTGTCTGTTTCTGTCTCTCTATCTGTGTGTGTCTCTGTGTCTGCCTCTCTCTCTCTCTGCGTGTGTGTGTGTGTGTGTGTGTGTGTGTGCAAGAGATAGAGCTAGGTGAGCATATCATCTCTAAAGTACATACCCAGCCTTTAAAGATTGTCTCTGTAGCATGTTTGAAGCTTTAAGCTTGAATGCTGATTATAAAACCAACTCTTCCCTAATAAAAGAGCATAACATAGCAGTAAAGAAATGTTGTGCCAGCAAAATGATAAAGACTTCATGTGGTATTGCTGAAATGTTCTGTTTGTTCAAATTACATTGTTGACATTCATTTTAAGTAGCCTTGTTCAAAAGAGGTCTGTGCTCTTCTCTTCTGCTGAAATGATCAAAAGGAAGCATCTCCTTTAAAAAAAATTATATCACTGGCCTCTTTTCATTTACAGGACAGTTTATGGAGAGAACATATAAAATACTTATTAATATAAGGAAGGTATATTTTGATGTTAAGAGAATGAACAAAATTTCTATACAAAGTCTGACATAAAATTCTTAATAGAATCAATGATCAGATATGACAGTTGTACTAGGATATCAACCAGGTACACCAAATAGTACTGCTGAACATTAGGTTACAGAACATTGTAAGCACCCTGACTGATAAGGTAAGGGCAGCTGCAGAAGTCCCAAAGGGCCATATCACTGAATCCTTATTCACAGCTTCTTTGGACATCTGTGACCTGCATTTGATTATGTGCTTTGTTTATAACGCTAGCCAGGATCCCGGGTTGGTTTTAGAAACTATAATTCTGAATCGTTGGCCTACTTTTCAAACTGACCTGCCACTCTGTTCAACACAGACATCTTTCAGCAGTATGGAATATGGACATGGTTTCAACACTGACACTGTTCTCAGACGGCTCCTGGGTTCTGGAAAAAACGTTTAACACCCTTTATATTCTTGTTTGTCACTATGGTGTCCAAAAATAGAAGACGAATGACAAGATAAAGAAAATCAGTGAGCCTCTGGAGGAAATATTGCAATAAGCCTTACAAACTACAGAGAAAGCTTGCCTATGCAGCTATGTTTTATGAGGTGTTACACTTCCAAATTGTATTCAATGAAACATCAGTACGTTAGTTATGTCGTTTTAGTAGTTGATCTAATTTGGTCTTGGATTCTATGCCTGGAGAGTAGCTATGAATTGTATCCTTACCCTGATGTGTCTTTGGGCAGGAGAAGTAGCTGTGAACATTTACCATAAGACAGCTGACTTGAACTCCTGGGTGCTCATGGACTCTAGACTGACAGCTAGGGAGCCTGCATGGGACTGACCTCTGCATATGGGGGACAGTTGTGTAGCTTAGTCTGTTTGTTGGTCCCTTAGCAGTGGGACCAGGATCTGTCCCTGGCTCATGTGCTGGCTTTTTGGAACCTATTCTCTATGGTGGGATGCCTTGTTCAGCCTTAATGCAGGGAGGAGGAGCTTGGTCCTGCCTCAACTTGATATGCCATGCTTTGTTGACTCCCATGGGAGGCCTTACCCTTTCTGAGGAGTGGATCGGGGGTGGGAGAAAGGAGGTGGGATGGAATGGGAGGAGAGGAGGGAGGGGAAACTGTGGTTGGTAAGTAAAATAAACTTTAAGATTTTAATAAAAATTAAAAGACACATATTTGCCTCTGTGCATAGCTTAATTTATAAGTAGGTGCCTGGCATCTGGCCAGTTGTTCCTCTTGCAGGAAAATTATTTATACTGGCAGACGTCCTCTGACTGTTGTCTAACCTATACCTAGTTTAGTCTCAAGAAAATAATTTACTCCCTAGGTCAGTACTGACCAGGAGTAGCATTATGTTTGGGTGTGTCAGTCAAGTGAGGCAAAGTGGGAGCAACAGCATGAAACACATGAGCTAGCAGAAGCAGTATACTTCTCTGAGGCTCCAGGGAAAGGAGCAAGTCTTACAGAGCCAAGAGAAAGTGCGAAAATATCCTGTATATACATGTTAAATCAGCTGGTAGGGAGCAAGTAGGAGAGGGCTTTGTGAATAAAAGCCTTTATTTGGGCTGAAGGTGTTGCCTAAGCAGGATTTCCTCTGGGTTCTCTAACTGGTGAAATGAGAACAAGTGATGCTATGACTGAGAGGAGTGGTGAAATGAGAACAAGTGATGCTATGACTGAGAGGAGTTATTTTTGTCATATCTCTCCACTCCATCTAGGGGGATCTGATGGTAAGTGAGGCAGGTCAAGTAAACTGAACCTGGCTGTTCCATAGGAGGTAGTCTGGGATTGCCTTCTGGAGGTGGTTGTCATAAGGTAGGTGTCTGGTTTATACACTTTGTGGAACTGAGAGGAAAAGAGCTAGAAAGTCAGTCATATTCAAAACACATGTCATGGCAGCACAAAATTTCACACACTTTTTAAATATGTCCAAATAGCTACTAAGTAATTCTTGGATGTGTAATAAGCATTTCAAATTAACATGCTTTCTAAATGGAGCTAGTAATTTCTTACCACCAAAAACAAAACAAATCATCTTCCTCCACTGATTCTTATTTCAGTAATGGCACTATTGAGAATCAAATACTCAATTCACTAGCTACTGATAATAATTCTTTATATGCAGATAAATATCCTACATTTTGTAAAAAGCTGTACTATGAAGGGTCAATGAGATAATATGTCTCATGTATAACAGAAATCCAATCAATGACAGGCATTTGAATGACCATAATTACAATTCTCAAACATTTTCAGGGTAAACAACAAATTCTATGTTTGACCTTCCCAATATATATCTCACTACAACAGGTGTCAGGGTAGACTGTGATGTCATTGTGCTTGGCACTTCTTCATTTGTGTGTGCAGCAACAGATTGATGGATGGAGAAGATGGACATAAGGATACAGAATGGAATGTAGAGACATGCTATAAAGATTTACACAAACAATAACCCAGGGATGAGTGCAGATAAATGAACTCAGGGAATATTCTCTGAGTTTTTAGCACATCAGTCTTTGCTTTCTTTACTAAATATTTTATACCTCTGTAGCATCTGTCTGACCTAGTGTTCTTTACTGGTCATGAAGTTGTCCTGTTGAGATTCCTATGTCTCTCAGTTTTCTAAGTGCTAAACAGCAATGGTGAATAATGCTTGCTTGTATGGGGTAGTTAACTAAGTGTAAATGGAATATGAAACCAGAATAGCAGGGCTAGTACAAAGGATAAAATGTGACACCATGCCATCACAATCTTACCTGTCTTAGAAACGAGTTCCTTTTTGAAATCTATGGCAAGGTTTTTCAAGAAGCATAAAAAACTTTTAAGTAGGCATAATATACCTTGGGAGTAAGGAGAATGTCATTGGTGGGATGCACACTGCATGAATTGTGGTATTCTAGAATGTCTCATGTCATATTGTGAACCTCTTGAAATCCCAGGGTTCATATAAAACATTTTAAATATGTACTGGCCTATCAAGTCAGTATGAGAGACATACAGGACATGTGAGTAGGTTCATCTAACCGTTTTATAATGCATGTTTGTCTATATTTACTTTCTAAACTTCTGGTGGCCTCTGGATCTTTGCCAAGTGATATTCTGGGTAGACACGAATCCCTGCATTCCTCGTGCATGTGGTCAAGTCAAGTACTCAAATAAGTAGTTCACAAGTCCAAATGGCAGCCATGGGATTATAATGGAATACCAAGCCTGGGATAAAGAGCCAGGGTGGGTTGAAACTGATGTAACTGAACAATAAAGTGGAAGAGGTGTAAACACTTTTATTGGTAACAAATCAATTGGTGTTCATAAGTAAAAGATATGGAGAAAATAATTTCTGGCTTCTGACCCTCTTAGTCTGTTCTTTTTGGGGGTCTACTTGCAGTTAAAATGTCCTTCACCTAGATTAGTTGGCAAATCGTTACCTCTGGGCAGAGAAGACAGCCATTTGGTACTATCTCATGTAGAAACTTGTGCAGCCAGTCCTCTAGAAAACAAATCCCAAAGAGTAAGTTGAGATACATATTGGTTACTTTGCTGTTGCTGTGATAAAATACCATGATCAAAAGTAATTTAAGGAAAAGGGCTTATGGTTCTGGAGGGGTTCTGTCTATCGTGGTAGGGAAGACACAGCAGCAGGACAGTGAAGCCAGACCAGTGATCAGAAAGCACAAAGGTCATGTTTTATCCATACACAGGAGGCAGAAGAAAGAAATTGCTGATGCATAGTCATTCCCCAAGCCACAAACCAAATTGTATTCTATTTTGTATAAGTTATCCTGCAGGCAGCATTCTGTTATAAACAGCAAATAAAATTTACTAAGGTAAGCTCTTCCTTGTATCTTAATGTGAGGTGACTTTGTTTAGGGCATTGCTAATATGCATTCCCCTCTCCATTGCACCTCATTATCTAATGAGCAGCTATATACAGTGTTAAATTGTTCCATAGAAAAGAGCCTAAGTATTAATTTCCTTAATGTTATAATCCACTCACTAATTCATGTGAACATATTAATTATAGCACTGTGCTAGAAAATAGATATACAAACTCTACAACGCACTTGTCTTAAATTATACCTATAACAACCTAGGAATCCAACCCATGAATCAAACACTATATGCACGATGTGGGGAAACATTTATGTATCAGTTCTTAATGAGAAGCAATGCTTAGCATACAGTTTAACAAAATTACAAATTAGCACATCCTAACTCCTTATATCATTTGTTTATAATTTTCAAGACTAAAGACAATCTAAATGATCATAGTAACTGGTTGCTATGGTTTGAAACGTAAATGGTCCTCACAATGCTAGAATTTTGAATGTTTCCCAGATGGTAGTGCTATCAATAGATGGGAGGCAGAATAGAGAAATTCCTGGTACATAGCAAATGTACTAGCAAATTGGAGAAGCTGTGTAACCTTTAGAAGGTGGGAATTAGCTAAGAGGAGAAAGGGACTAGAGATGGGCCCTTGGTGCCTCCCTCATTCTCTGTTTCCTGATTTTCTGTGATGTGAGGAGCCTCCATATTCTATTCTGGTTGCCAGGATCTAAACTGCTCCATTTTCCCCTCCCACCCATGATGCTCTGGAACTTAAAACAAACCTTTCCATCCTCAACTGTTTCTGTCAGGTATCTTGGTCAAAGTGACATGAAAGTAATTATACGGTAGTTAACATTAAAGTGTTTGTGTCAGTGAAGTTAATGGAATAAGGACCTTCAAAAATTCTCTTTTCCAAAAAACAATGTGAAAAAACCTGCAAGAATCAACATTTTTAGGATCCTGAAAATTAACCAGAATATTGCAGCAATCTGAGGAATGTTGATTCCAAAAAATAGGTTTCAATCAGTTACTAGAAATATTTTTTTAACTAAAGGGAATTTATTTATAGAGATAGTTAAAATGGCAACCTTTTCCCCAATAAATTTGCAGATTTAATGCTGCTCCTGCCTATTATTATATGGAGGAATAAAGTCCTCACAAATTGCTGTAAGAAAGGTAAAAAAATAGCAGAACTACTTTGGAAGATACACAGTTCCTCAAACTATGTAACAAGGAGTTAATATATATATATATATATATATATATATATATATATATATATATATATATTTATATTTCAGCAATTACAATAAAATATATTCCCAATTAAACACATATGACCACTTTGAAACTGTGCATAGCAGTGTTTATTGTAGCATTATGGGACGAGAAAAACAACCAACCAAAATGTTATTGAAAATGGATAATTGACAACATAAAATAGTATACAATCTATAAGAATGAATAATCAGCAATAAAGGTGAATGAAGTGATGACACATATTGCAACATGAACAAATCTCAAAAATATTTCAAGTGAAAATTTCAGAAAAAGACATATTTTATGATTACATTTATATGAAATTTTAAAAATAGGTAAGATAATAGAAAGCAATACCAGATTGCTTGTTGACAGGTACTTTGAGTAGAGAAGTATAGAATATGCATATTAATGGATATGAAGTTTCTTTTTGGGACAATGAAATATTCTTGGATTAATGGTCATGATACCACAATTTTCTGAATATGTTAGAAGCACTGAATTATATGAATTAGAAGATTAACTTTATACATGAATTTTATCTCAATCAAAAATTCATAAGGCAATAAATAAAATATTTCACATGGTGAAATATTCACAAATATGAATGAGGAAATATTTTATATATTGATTCCAAGCAATATTAAAAATATGTTGTGAAGTGAAAAATGTTATGGTACAGAAGACTTGTGAAAAAGAAAGTGGGATTGCATAATATGTCCATAGATATGTGTATTCTATGTGTGCATGCACATACATAATGTATGTAAAGGACTCATGAGAGACTGGAAATGCAAGATGCCTGCAGTCAGAAGACAACTTCCACAGGAAGATACTCTGTTCCTTTGGAAACCTAAGCAATGTTAACGACTAATATTTAAATTACAAAGGCCAAATGCAAAATGGGAAAACATTTTAGAAGCTCATATAAACCAGTGATAATAACATTAAGAACCTTATGAAAATATTTATAAAGCTTACAGATAATTCCTAGAAGAGAAAATGCAAATAACATAAATATATTAAAAAACTCTTCCACATATTAGTCACTTTTCCCCATTTCTCTGACAAAATGCTTTGCAAAAGCAGCTTAAGGAGAAAAGTTTGTTCTGGGTTACAATTTTAGGACAGTAGTTCATTCATTTCAGTTGTCACCTTGACTAGATTTAGATTCACCTAAAAAATACAGTTGTGAGCTTGTGTCTATGAGTCTGTTTCCAGAGAAGTTTAAGGGGAAACTAATGACTTCATATACTAGTAATTCAAAATAAATCAAAATTATTCTTGGTCCATAACACATGCATTGACTTTTTTCTGTTTCTTTTTAATGAAAATATAATTATATCATTTCCCCTCTCCTTTTCTCCCTTCAGCCCCTCCCAAGTCTTCCCTTTGCCCCCCCCCTCCAATTCACGGCCTCTTTTTCTTTGTTATTGTTACACATATATAGAAACCTGCTCAGTTCATCTAGTTTTCTTTGTCTGTATATGGTTGCACAGCTGACCATTCTGTATTGGATAAGCAATAAACGGCCTCATCCTTGGGGAAGACTATTTTTTCCCTGCTCTCAGCATTCCTTGGATGTCTGTATTTCTTTGTCTAGTGGTGTGGCCCCAGGAGATTTCCCCATTCCAAAAGCATGTCTTTGCCACCATGTCACCCAAACCAAAAAGGTTGAATTTGAATATAACTATTAGTAACTTTTTATGGCTAAATAAGCCCCTAGTGAGCCAGACTGAGATTCCAAGTCTGTCTCAGATTGATATGCAAATGTCCCTCAATCCAATCTCATTCTCCATCATTTATTTCCAATCTTCCCTATACTGAAAAAATGCCCTGGGCTTGACCTCTTTTGACAAAAGAGTATTCTTCCATCTCACTTAAGCAGGTCCGATCAGCCCCTGCCATCTTCTCTTATCATTAACATTAATCTCTGCTATTAGCTGCCAGACCACTTAATGGCCTCCTATGAAGCCTTGTTAGTTTGTGACATAGTTTTGTAGAGCACTACTAAATGTCCTCCTTCCCCACATCTTCCTAATCTCCACACATCACCCTCAAGCTGGTGGCCAAATAGAATACAGTGTTTCCGGGCATTTCAGTTTCTCATGTTATCACTGGGACCCCTCTCCAAACAGGCAATGCTTTATAATCATTCTAAGCATCCCCAAATCTAGGATATTGTGGTCATATAGCCAAATATACAACAAAGGATTACTTCCAATGGCATCAATATGTGAAATGCTTAAAACAGCACCTGGACAATAGGATTTTTCAGCAGAAATGTCAATAAAGTCAAAATTCCAACTGCAGAAACGCACGGTAGAAGTTCCATATATGGCCACTAGATGGCAAAATTGCAAAATCATAGCAAGCAAATTGGTCTCTGGTGGTTCACGGAAAGACAGCAATGAGCAGAAGAAAGAAAGCACTATAATATTGAAGAGCGGCATCGGCTCCTGAGACTGAGGCCAAGGTTAATATCAGAAAAACAATCTGCAGAAAGCGAAGAGACAGGGCTTTCAGACAGGCAATACCTAAGAGATATGTGGATGACGCATACAAGCAGCAATATAGTCCCAAAAACAATCATAAAAATTACACACTGAGAGACAAGGAAATAAACTGTAGCTAAGAGGGACTGTTTTTTGAGGCTCTGGGATCAAAACCCTTGGCTTTGCCCTTATATATGTTAGAAAGTTCCACGGTAGGAATTGAGGAACGTTAGAGAATAGGAAATTGTTGTTTAATGAGAACAGAACTATTGCTTAGAGTGATGAAGCAGATCTGGAATGAAATAGTGGAGGCAACTGTAGCAACATTGTGAATGTATTTACGGCACTGCATTGTGTGTTCAAGAAGTGAAAATCTACTAAGTTTTAGCCAGGTGTGGTGGCACATGTTGTTAGCCCAGTTATTCTGGAAACAGAGGCAGAAGGTTCATGAGCATGTTTTATTATGTATTTTCTTCAATGTAATTTCTTCAATATGAGAAAGAATGGACCAATAAATACAAGTCAGCAGGATCCTAGCTTAGAGTAGATGTTGTCTAGTTCCTCCATGCCATAGCGTAACAGTCTGCCACTCATTTTACTTCACATAAAATGCTCAGCCAATAGATAGTTCCCTTTATTCTCTTGAATCACTACATCAGATCAGTTAATAACTCATCAAAATATTTAATATGTATTTTTAATCTCACATTTCTGCTTCATTTATCATGTAGATCTGAACTTCCGACCTATATTTTTTTCTGCTTCAAAGAACTTGTCTTGTAGCTCCTTACAAGGCAAAATATACGCTGGCAGTAATTTCCTCAACTTCTGTTTGTCTGGGAAATCAATCTCTCTCTCTCTCTCTCTCTCTCTCTCTCTCTCTCTCTCTCTCTCTCTCTCTCTCTCTCTCTCTCTCTCTCTCTCTCTCTCATTTCTGCATCATATTTTCACTGGATCCCGAATTGTAGGTTGTCAGTTTTTTCTTTCAACATTTCACTACACTCTTCTCTTGGTAGAGGATTTCTGAAATACAATACAATGTAATTCTTATCTTTCTTCCTTTGTAAGGTAGCTTATTCTGAGATTTCATCGCTGCCTTGACTTTGATATGTATGCTGTTGTTTTGGTATCGATTCTCTTTGCTGTTCTTGAAGCTTCCTCAGTTTGTAGCCTGCCGTTAACCTTAGAATATATTTAGCCACTGGTGTTTCAAATCTTTCTTCTGTTTCTTTCTCTTTTCCTCCTCATAGTTTCCATACTTGGATCTTACATTGTTTATGTAACCTTACAGTTGGACATCATATTCTGGGGGTGGGCCTTCATCTTTCTCTTTGTGATTCAATTTGGGAAGTTCTGTTGATGCTTCTTAAGAAGTCCGTGTGTGAGTTCATCAACAGTATTTTGAATTTTGATTACAGCATTTTGTTGTAGTGATTGAAACAAATGAATCAGTAAGTTAAAGGGTAGCCTTCTACTCCTGGGCTCCAAGAGCCTACTGCCTGGGTGGCTCTTACTACAGACAAAAAGCTAGTTAACTATTTTTATTCCTGGAGTTTCCTCGTTGTGTGTTTGTGAGCAATCTAGGTTACACAGAAAAAAAGATATTGAAGCACAGTCCCTTGATTCCTTCTTTGCCCACATTTCATATCCTCCCTGATAAGCCTGCAACAACTCTATATCAATGCAAATCCAGAGTGTACTTTACGGCTCACTCCGTGTTATAGTTTTATAAATTTTGACAAGTCTATAAAAATGTATATATATAACCATAATACAAAATTAGCTATAGATTCACTAGGCTAAAATCTCCATGCTTTAAGTATTCAGTCTTCCATTCTCCCTAATCCCTGAAAACCACTGATCTTTCTCTATCTGCAGATTTGCCTTCTCTGGAACAGTACATAGTTGAATCTCACAATACCTAATGTTTACAGATTGTCTCATTTTAGTCAGATACACAAAAGTTTTCACTTTGTCTTTTCAGGCATGATAGCTCATTTCATTCAGTGTTGAATTTTCCTTCGAGGTCTGGAGAGTCTACAGACTTCCCACTCATTCAGTGAAAAATATCCAGCTTAATTACAAGTTTGAGCAATTATGAGTAAGTTGCTATAAATATCTAATGTAGGATTTTGTGTAGACATACATTTTCAACTTTTGGATGAATGCCAACGAGAATAATCTCTGAATTGAACAATAAAAGTGTATTTTGTTTTCTTGGAAACTATCAAACTGTCTTCCAGAGAGTGTCTGCACAATTTTATGTTCTCGAGAGAAATAAACACATATTCATGCAAACATTTCTTCTTGTCAGTATTTAGATTTGTTTCTGTCTGATAGGCAGGTAGTCACAGTCTCCCTTGATGTTTATGTTCTATGTATCTCCCTTGGTAAAGATTTTGTACAAATATTTTGCCTTTTTAACATGGGTTTGTATATTTTCTTAGTGCTAAATTTTAAGAATTCTTTCTTATATTTTTTTTGTATTTTGTCAGGATAGTCTTTTGCAATTTATTTGTTTATATTCTGGCTTGTAAAAATCCTCTTTCAAATCCTTCTTCATGTGTCTATCTCTCTGCTTGCTACATGTCTATTATTACATATTGTACACTTTTTCTATTTGAAGACTAATACATTAATCATAGTTATCAGAAATTCCCAGTCTGATCATTTCAATATCCCTGTGTCTTAATCTAGTTAAGATGATGATTTATCCCTTCAAAACCCTTTTTTTTTCTCTTGTAACATATACCTTGAAGAGTTTTTGGTTGAAGGCTAGTCGTTGTGTATTTAGTAAAGGGAATTCAAGCAAATAGAACATTACTGTAAGGTTTGTGTTTATCTACGAGTACAGTAGTCTTTCTGTTTTCTTTAGCTGAAGGTGTGTTAGAAGCTGAAAATTACTCTAGGGTCTTCTTTTTTATTCCACTTTTGTGTTTGGATTTCCCTAGCGACCTCTTCTTAAATAGCATGTAAACCTTGAAGTTCTTGATTTTGCCATGTCTTTGTAGCATAGTAGAAGCCATACTGTTGTAGAAAAGATTACAAATGCTATGGTTAAGTCTCCAACATTTAGTGAAACTACTTATTTCACAAGTGTTTCTTAATTCCCTCCCTTGGGGACCACAGGAATGCTTTGCAGTCTCAAGCTGAGAATTTCTCTTCATCCAAATGGGGAAGTGGATGCCAATTAGGTTTTTATAATATAATTTCTGTTAGTGTGGACATCTTTAAGAATGCAAAGGTCTGGGCCTATACTGAAATACTTCGATTTCCTCCCCATGACAAGACTGCAAAGGGTTGTTTTTCTGCTTTTCATTCTGAACATCAGATAAGGCTTCTGGAGATAAAACTTCTGAAAGTATGAAGGTCCCTAGAGAATGATTCCCGGGGAATTTTATCTCTGAAGATAATCAGTCACCAGTTTCCATCAATTCTCTGATCTAAGAAGAATTTCTGAATTTCAGTCTTGTCAGATTTGTGAGGACAAGAATGGCAACTTCCAAACTCTTTGCATGTTAGAACTTGGTTTTTCATTTTGTTTTATTCATCCACTTTAAAAGTCACTGTTCTTCTTAAAATATTTGAGTAAGCATTTGGAAAGAAAGGACCCAAATGTACACTGTACACTAAATGAGAACGTTTCTGTGTATTCTAAAAACGTTCCAGAGTAGATTTTTAAAGTACAAAATAGATGTGTCCATTGTAAAACTTGAAACACTATAGAACAAGCAGAAAGCTCCAGTCTCTTCCAGTAGTCTCTTATTCCCAAGCTGATCACTCTGAGCATCTTCTTGCCATCCTTTAGTTGATGGAATAAACATAGACAAGCACATTTGCTGTATTTTTTCACAAATGGATCAGACTGCCTTTACTCTTCTCTAGTTTGCCTCTCTTTCTTTTTATTTATTATAGTTGTGATTATATGTGACACAATTTTATGTACTTCTTTTTAACTTTCAAGTGCTTAACATCATATTTCATAAATATTTATTCATTCAGTCATTTTGATGTTGTGGGTTGACCCTAAGCCCTTATATTTGCTAGATACATGTTGTACAGCAGAGTGAAGTCCTCAACCCCCATTCCCCTGTACTTAAAGTGCTAATAGTTATCTTCATTATACAAATGCACTGCAAAATACTTAATTAAGTCCACTTGTTAAGCACTGAGTGTTTTCTTATTTGTTTTTCATTTATTCATTTAAGAAATATTTGTTGAATAGTTACTGTATTTGTGTCACAGCAAGTATAAAATTTTGTGCCTCTCTGCTTGCATATACACGTGTATTGCGAGCTTCATGATGCTTAAATTCAAGCTGTTAAAAATAATGCTGAAGAATACATCAGTACCTGACATTTCTCAGTATTCCTTTTGTATTGAATACTGAAAGTGGAATTACCAAGTCAGAGAATATCAATAATTTGAAACCCTTAATATAAATTGCTAAATATGTTGTTAGAAAGATCGAGTCATTTTATTAGCTTGTAACCGTTAGACAAGCAATATTCATGGCTACCTTTTTCATGATATGCTATATTACCACTACATGAAACAGTGCTTAGTACATATCAGATGGTTGCTGCATATTTAATAATGAATATATAAAATCTGATCATGCTTCACTTTCTTATGAGGTTGTTGTAATGATTAATAATGCTAATTAATCAATATAAACCTATGTGGGTGTATATATGCATTCTACATATGCTCCAGTTTTTATTTTGTGAATATCTAGTATGACATTATCTTCCTTTCCTACTGGAAAACTATGTTAAGGTCAGTCCTAATGCTTTGTATAAATCTCTCCTTTGAAGTAAAAATAAGCAAATGAACCTTGAGCTGTGACATCAGATGCATAAGACTTTGAACTTAGATTCTACCATTACTTTTGTGAGCTAAATAGACATTCTGTATCTCTCTTATGTCATGAAGGTTACCTAACACCTTTCTGTAAAGAGTAACTGACTTCTTATAAAAATACAGTTTTAAAGTTACAAATAGGTAGTAATGGCTCTGCCAGTACTAGGTTTCTACCTCTCACTAAGACAATTGTGGCTTCTGTTTGTAAATCCAAAAAAAAGTCCATTCCTCAAGCTGGACTCTGATGTCTTGTGTGTGTAGTGGTCACTTTCCCATCTCCACATGTTTTCTAGATTTCTCTTGTCACTTCTTTCACTTTGTTTATTCCTAGAAAAAATTCATGCAATTTGGTTCAAATACTATCTGTTCCGAGCAATGTTTCTGGATTTCCCAGATGATCTGGGGGTGGTTATTACCTTCCCTGAAGCCACAGTGTACCATTCTGCATACTTGTGCTATATTTCATGGAACAATAAGCCACTTAAAGTAGGGAGTTTGTTTCTGTTACCCTCCAGTGTGAAACACTAAATACATTCTCTATATCAACTTGTTAAACTGAGGTCCCACTGTTTCCAGGCTTATTCCTCAGAGTTCCCATGTTACTTGGGTGAAGCGGGGAAAGAGGTGATGTCTAATAGGAAGAAGTGAAAAGATAACTTACAGAGAATGCTTTTTAAGTTGTGTTTTTCTGATTAAAGTATTGGTGGGAAACCCACCATGTGAGCTGCTTATATCATAGCCTGCTGCTTGGTTCCAGATATTTAAAACATCTCACATTGATTTATTTCTACTCATTTGGCAGGCAAGAGAGGAAAGGAAAAGAGAGCAAATGCACAGACTAGAATGGGTTAAGAAATTGCCACACACTTTACAAAGATGCAATAGAGTTAGGAGAGTAAAACAAACACAAAACAAAAACTTGATTGAGATTACCCAAATACAGAGAAAACCACAAAATCCCCCCTTCTTCCCACCCTGGTAAACTTACATGAATCACTCATTCATCTCCCCTTCATTCACTTGTTCTGTTCAACAAACCTTTACTGAGTGACTATTATAGAAGGAGCTGTATTAGAGACAGAGAGCTCACAGTCTGGGAATGGAGGTGGCTATATAAATAACAATCATACAAGGAAGACAGCATAAAATATGTATCCTGGAATGTAAAGAGAAACAAGGGTCCCAGGGCTAAAGCTAACTCACAGAGCCCAGCAAACAATAAGCTTCTTTCTTCTGCCTGCAGCTAATGTTAGTAGCTCAAAATTCATTAAGAGTATATCTGCCTGACATTTATGTATTTTGCAAATTTTTTGACCAGTTCTTTTCATATAACTTCACCCCTAATATGGTGAGGAAAGTTGGGAATAGTATTTACTTCTTTCTTTGAGTTTTCTTTTTTTCCAGTCCTAGTCACCAAACTCGGGGACTTATGCCTGCTAGGCAAATTTTCTATCACTAAGTATTATCTCCAGCCTCATCATTTTTGTCATTTTAGCTATTTTTGTTATTTTCTGTTTTAATTTTGAACTAATTTTATTTGTTCTTTATGTGTTCCCTGCTCTATTATGACTTCCCCAATATCAAAATAGAAATATATAAGAAAATATAGATATATGTCTTTTTTTCTTTTTGTCAGTGTTTGTGGTACCATTTACAGATGCTTTTCTTATTATGAAAACCAAATTGACCAGTTATCCTATCCATATGATTACCTAATTTATTGAAAAAGCAGTATTCAAATAATTTTTGTACAAATAAGTCTCCTTTAAAGAAATGAGGTAGGGTTGTGATAGGAATCTTATGCTTTGTGAGCCTGTCAATAGCATTTATGAGACAGCTACAGGATGGCTAAGGACATGTCAAGCAATTTGAGGAAGTTCTGAATAGTGTATGCAGCCCTGTGCAGAAATAGCACAAAACACTCGCAATTATAACCAGCCACAGTCAACAAAAGATAAAGCAATAAAGCAAGCTAGGCCAAGCTAATTGGGCTACAAGGCAGACCACTGTTTGTTGGGCAGCAGTGTCTCCTCACAAAGGCAAATGACCACCCAAATTATAGCAATCTGGTACCTTACAAATAACTGGGACACAGATCTTCTAAGCCCTCTGATGTTAGGAGACAGCACAACAGAAATATCGCTCTCTACTTTGAAATCAGGGTAATTATGATTGGAATTCTGGTTCTGCCACTTATTAGCTTTGTAGCCCTGTGTCACTCATTTTCCCTCTCTCAAACTTCAAGGCAGTAATTGTCCCTACTTCGTGGGATGGCTTTGAAAATTCAGTGACATTATACACACAAAATGCATGGGCAAAGAGTTGCTAACAAACACAAGTATGTTGTTTGAATTGGGAAGATGTCATTCTTTTTGGACTTTTGTTGGGTCTTTCGGGCTCCTCAGGCTTCAGTTTCTCATCTTATAAAAGTGTTGGAAAGGCTCTGCAGCAAAAAGAATAGGAATATAATAGCATTCAGAAAATCATAATCTTCAGTGGAAATGTTAGTTGTTCTTGTATGTATGTCTCTGTGTGGTGTGCCTGTGTGTGTGTGTGTGTGTGTGTGTGTGTGTGTGTGTGTGTGTGTGTGTGTGTGTGTGTGTGTGCAGATACACCTGGCCATAGAGGACAGAGGTTCATGTATTCCTCAATTACTCTTTTGTTTTTAAAATTTATTTGTGTGTGTGTGTGTGTGTGTGTGTGCATATGATGTGTGTACATGAGTGTACATTCACAAATGCTGTAGCACACATGTGCCACAGCTAATGTGTAGAAGTCAGAGGACAACTTGCTGGATTCTGTTCTTTCCTTCAACAATGAGGTCTGGGAATGGAACTCAGAGCATCAGCCTTGTATGGCAATCACTTTTATCTGCTTTGCTCTCTGGCTGCTCCAGCTTATCTTTTGAGGCAGGGTCTATCATTTGAACCCAGAGCTTATCAGCTTGGCTAGGCTCCACAGATCTGTTTGCCTGTCCCACTTTCCTGGCACTGGAGTTACAGATACACCAGCCTCCAGGCCTTGTTTTCCTGTGCATGCTGGGAGCCAAATGCTTGCATAGCAAGTCCTTTACTGACTGCCGCATCTCCTCAGCTCTATATGGTATTATTTGTCCTTTCAGCAGCACTTCTTATTGTCTGCTTATTACCACACTGAAACAACATTCATTCAGCCTTCCCCTTCCTAAATGTATTTCCTAATAGAATGAGTCAAACCTACTACTGTTGCTAATTAAAATGCTCTTATAGCTGAATGAACATATCAACCATCCTGTGTGGAAGGAGAGTGGTTGAGGGCGTATGTTAGAGCCTGAAAGGTCAATCCACTATTTAAAATACTTCATTTCTTGGAACAGTGAATTTCAGGCCTTTTTTCCTTTCTCTAAGGGACAGGGCGAATTAATTAGATGTGTGTTCCTCAATGTACCACACTCGCATATGTGTACATGTGTTCCCTTTTCTTATTATTGTATTCCTTTTGCAGAAGGGATAGTACCACATCCTGAAAATTAAAGAAAAGAAAAATAATCCACTGTATTGATTTACCCATTGGTAACTGTTTGGAATTTCAGAAGCTATACCAAGTATATTTTTTCCTTCCTTTGTGAAAGTGGAAAGAAAATTCAAAAGTATGAAAAAATACAGCTCAATAGAAATCAGATTTCCCTAAAAATGGGAGTTATTCAGGAAAATCTGTGCCTAGTGATTTTTCTCCCTGCTCCCAGTGAAAAGGGCTCCCTAATATTCTGGGTACCAAGTTTCTTTCAAAGTGTACTCTTAGAAACAATTGCATGATAACCACCAAAAAAATAAAAATAAAAACGTGTTGGAAGTGTCACAGACAAATCTATGAAATTAGAGCCCCCAGCATCACCAGGAGCTTCTAGGCTACTCTCCTGTCTCTGCTTCCATCAAATTCTAAGGATATTCAGACTGCAGGTGCCAGCCACCACATTTGGCTTTATTATGAAGGCTTCATGATTAAACTAAGGGAATGCAACTTTTACAGCAAACACTTTTACCTACTTACTCATCTTTTCAGCCAGAACCACAGTTTTTAGATGTATTTTTTTTTGGTTTTTTGAGACAGGGCTTCTCTATGTAGCTTTGTGCCTTTCCCAGATCTCGTTCTGTAGACCAGGCTGGCCTCGAACTCACAGAGATCCGCCTGGCTCTGCCTCCTGAGTGCTGGGATTAAAGGCGTGTGCCACCACCGCCCAGCTTAGATGTAATTTTAATGTATTTATTTTTGGAAATTAAATCATACCTACAACATTTTCATATTACCTTTCTTCCTACCAACCACTCATGTGTATCCCCTTGCTATCTCTTAAATTAATGACCTCTTTGTTATTATATATATATATATATATATATATATATATATATATATATATATATATATATGTAAACATATGTCAAATCTGCTCAGTATGTACAATGTTACTTGTATGTATATGATTTCAGGGCTGATCACTTGTTTTGGATAAACATTTGGAGGTTCTCACCTTGGCAAGACTTTCTCCCATTCTCAACATTGCTCAGTTGCCTATAGTTCTTTCTCTAGGGTTGAAGCCTCCATGAGATTTCCTCTTTCCATGTTACCATGCCCTATTAGAGCCATCTTTATTTAGATTTTGTTTAGGCAGCTGTGATGATGAGATTTCATGGCTATAGTTTCTCTGGATTTTCTAAGAGATGAAATCTTGTGGCAAATTTTCTATTCCTCTGGCTCCTACAATGTTTCTGCTTTCTCTTTTTCAATGATCCCTGCACTGTGGATGCAGGAGTTGTGTTGTAGATATATCAGTTTGGGACTGGAAACTACACTATAAATTGTTCTCTGCATTTTCATCAGTTATAGTTTTCTAGAATGGCCTTTGTCACAAAGTGAAATTTATTCAATGAGGGTATGAGAACTACACTTACTTGTAGGTATAAGAATAAGTATTTACCATTTAGTTATAAATTACACTGGTTTAATAAAGTAGTCGTTGTAGAGTCCCCTTCAAGATTCATAACTATAGTAGGCCTGAACAATTGGCTAGGTTTCCCCTTAATTGGGTAAGCCTTAAGTCCAAACAATGAGCTGTTGGGTACTGTGAATGTATGCAGACCACCATGGCACTCTTCCGGTTGCCATGCCATGCTAGTCTTTGTTGTAAAGAACTGCATTTTAATAGACTCTGAATCTGATTCTACATGTGATAATGCAGATGAATGTCATAGGACAATTAGATTGATATAAATATTTCCAGAAAACATACACATATTGTAAAACTTGCATTGCTTTTCTATCAAACAGCTCAAAAAATATACAACACAGTTAAAACTTCCAGGCCAGGTGTGGTGGTACAGGCCTTTAATCCCAGAATTTAGGAGGTAAAGACAGGTGGATCTCTGTGAGTTCAGGGTCAGCACTCAACTCTGAGTTCCAGGATAGCCAGAACTACATAGAGAGATCTCATCTCAGAGAGAGAGAGAGAGAGAGAGAGAGAGAGAGAGAGAGAGAGAGAGAGAGAGAGAGAGAGAGAGAGAGAGAGGACGAGAGCAAGTTGGGGAGGATAGGCTTACACTTACACTTGCACATTTCTGTTTGTGGTTGATATATTATACATCCCAATAAGCTTATCTGGGAGTCAGAGAACAGAACAGCCACTATATTAAACATAGAGTTTAGGCAGTGGTAGCACACGCCTTTAATCCTAGCATTCCAGAGGCAGAGACCGATCCGGATCTCTGTGAGTTCAAGGCCACACTAGAAACAGCCAGGCATAGTAACAAACACCATTAATCCCAGCACTTGAGATACCATGTTTTGCTTGAGAAAGACACACGCCTTTAATCCCAGGAAGTGATGGCAAGAAACAAAGTATATAAGGCATGAGGACCAGGAAATAGAGGCTTTTAAAGTTTTAGGCTTTTAGCAGCAGTTCAGCTGAGATCCATTTGTATGAGGACTCAGAGGCTTCCAGTTTGAGGAAGCAGGATCGGCTGAGAAGTTGGTGTGGTCAGGTTAGCTGTGGCTTTTTCTGCTTCTCTGATCTTTCAGCATTCACCCCAATACCTGGCTCTGGTTTTTTTGTTTGTTTGTTTTTCTTTTTTTGTTTTTTTAATAATTCATCTTACAGCTGTTCATCAATGAAGGAATTCAGGATAGGATCTCAAACAGGGCAGGATTCCAGAGGCAAGAATTGATGCAGAGACCATGGAGGGGAGCTGCTTATTGATTTGCTTCCCCTGTCTTGTTCAGCCTGCTTTCTTATAGAACACAAGAATAGAATAGCAGCCCAGGGATGGCACCACCCACAAACGGATGGGCCCTCTCACATTGATCACTAATTGAGAAACCACCTTATAGCTGGATTTCCTGGAGGCATTTCCTCATCTGAGGTTCCTTCCTCTCTGATGTCTTTAGTTTGTGTCAAGTTGACACACAGAACCAGCCAGTACACATAGTGTCTCTGCAAATTTTCCAATTTACATTTCCACTAGGGGTGAGCAATGGTCACAGTTTTTCCACATCTTCACCAATGCTTGTTTTGTTGACTCATTCTAGCATGTGGTGTCTCATTATGGTTCGATTTGTATTCTAATAGTTACTGTATGGTGTTGAACATCTTTTAGTATGCCCTTTGCCTGTTTGTCTTCTTTAGAAAAACATTTATGGACACATGTTATAAACATTTTAACCTTATTTAAATTGACTAAAATAATTCAACTATTTCCTGAATGTATATATAGTGCATTCTGTTTACCATCACTCTAACCCTCTTTCATTTCCTTCCTATTTCCATTATCCCCATACCTGCCCTTTCCTTTTCACACAAGAATGCCTTTCTTTGCTTTTGTGACCCTCTTCATTTTTTCCTGGACCATCAGTGTGACCACAAGTTTGTAACTAGCCATCGCAGCCTGGTGGGCTTTCCATTTGCAACATAACTAAAAGGCAACAACTTTCCCACCCCCAGAATCCATCAGGTGCCAGTAGTTTACCAGGGCAGAGTAGGGACCCATGAGCCCATTCTTGATCAGTGATTGGTTGTTTAAAGTCTTCTGACACACTTGCTGCAGACAAACACAGCTGCATGCTATAACATCATGATTGCAATGTCTATGTCATACCCTGAAGATAGCATTTCCCATTTCTTCTTCCTGTCCTCTGACTCTCACATTCTTTCTGCCTTTTCCTACTTACACAGTGTTCTCTGAACATCAGAGGAGGTGGTATGAATGTCTTGTGTAGGTCTGAGCACTCAACCAATCATTTATTCTAAGCATCTGAGTAACAATGATTCATGACATTCACTGCCAGTCACTGCAAAGAGAAGCTCCTCTGGTCAAGGAAAAAAGTAGCATTTGTCTATGGGCATATATATAAGTACTTACATCACAGTGAGGTTCCCATTTGGGTCTATTCTACCCTTCCCCAGCAATGGGTTTGGGACTGGGTTTAAATTACCAGGTATAGAGTCTGCCCTATAACACAGACCTCAAATACAATCAGGAAAGGGTTGGTTATCCCATAAAGGTAATGTATCAGTGGGCACATCATGCCTGGCAGGGTGACATTTATTGTATAAGAAACTTTTCCTGGGGAGAGTCAATATACACATGTCCACTCTATACAGAAAAGAAGTCAACAACAGAAGAAAGACACAACTTTTTCAATGTCCAATTTGGTGAGTCAGTGTATTTTTTAATAGGGGTTGCTAACAGATAAGTGAGAGGATATATACAAGGAGCAGCTGCATCACAAAAATGCCAACCCCAACATGTGGGATGACTCCAGAAGATTACAACCCTGGAGCTGTCCAAACATCTTTTTCTTTTGGAAGCTTTGCTGACCAGTCTCCCTCCAGAGAACTTCCTTTTATACTGTTGAGTAGGGTCCCTCAAGAATCTTCCAAGTTTTTGTTCTCCCTTCATGTGATGTTTGTGAACTTTTGTTTACCTCTTGAGGCTTATTAGCCTCTCTTTCCTCCTGGAGGAAATGTTTCAATTTACAGGGAATGGCACAATTTGGAGGAACATTCGGCATAACAGTATTGTAGTTGATAGGGTTCACAGTTAGGTTAGACCATTGATACCTTATCTGCCTGCAGCCTACCTTCTGTGCCTGCAGAGAACCTTCTATTACTGTGAAAGCTAAATATGCCTTGGGTTTATTGAAAAAGATAAAGGCATTGATTATAGTGTCCTGGCATGTTTTATAAAATAACTCTTAGTTATAGATGATTCTACTTTCAATTTACAACATAGAAGATCTGCTTAATTTCTTTATTTGGTAAATAATTCAAACCTAAACAAGAACCAAAGTCTTTTTATTGTAAGGCAAAAGACAAATGTTTCTTGAATCTTGGTTCTAAGTTCTCTGTATATTCCAGATATTAGTCCTCTGTTGAATGTATAGCTGGCAAAGAGTCTCTCCTTTTCTGTGGGCTTTCTCTTTATTCAGTTATTTCTTTAGCTGTGCAGAAGCTTTTTAGCTTAATGAGGTTCAATTTGTCATTTACTGGCCTTAATTCATGAAGAAATGGAATCCTATCCAGAAAGGTCTTTCCTACACCTATATTTTGTAGGGTGCTGCCAATGTTTTCTTCTAATAGTGTCAGAGTCTCAGGTTTCATGTCTCCGTCTCATTCATTTGGAGTTGATTTTTCGTGAAGGGTGATAGTTTTTTTAACAGCCAATTATAGTCACTTAAGAGCATTTCTGAACTTTAATGTGGAAAAGACATTACATTTTATCTAATTTACTAAATGTAGTTGCTGCAATGAGGTTGTTACACACTTTTACTACTAAGATGACAATCCTTTCTAAAGATAAACTGAAGAAAAAAAGCCGAGATAGAAAATGCTAGACCTAGAGTCTGCTCTAGACCAAAATCCAAAAAAGCTGTTTAACCTTTAGAAAGAAGGTACTTTCTTCAGACCATTTCAGTGAGGAGAGGTACCTCTTGTGCTTACACAGATAAATTGCATACAGTAAGAGATTTCATTCTGACTTATTTCTCCAAGCATGCCAATTACTTTGATCATAACCATCAACCAGTATCCTATTATCCTTTCATATCCCCCTCTCCTTGATCTCCTTTCTCTTCCCCAGTAGTAACAAGGCTAGCTCTTCAGGGAACCAAGGCAAGAGGGCCTTCCTAAGTTTCTGGTCCTCATGTAGGTTAGTGAATAAAATGCATCTTATTAAATGGAAATCTGAAATTGATTTTAAATTACACCAGCAAATAAGTTGAGTAAATGCATGAGAGAGGGCCCACGTTGATTCATAACAAATTCCTTGTATCATAAATGAAAACTGCCTTGTTAAAAATCAGCTATGAACAGAGTTGAAAGTAAGAACTTAAGCAGCTTTTTTTTTCATGACAACAAATTGAATCCTAAATTCACACGTACTAGGTCAGTACTCTTATCACTGAGCTATACTCCTTGCTCACTCAGAATTTAGGTTCTTTTAACTATAAAATCTCAGCTTATAAGATAATCCCTACCACTTTATTAGGTTTTCCATTTTACTGGGATAAACAAATTGTAGCTTTACTCTCTCTCTTTGTGGAAGAAAAATGAAGAAAAGGCAGACTATGCAGAACCTGCTGTAGAACCAACATTCATTGCACTCAGTCTGAGATTCTTCACTCCTTCACTACACACACACTCACTCACACACACAGACAGACACACACACACACACACACACACACACACAGGTTCCTTGTGCTTTTAACAAATTATTTATGTTTTCTCTGTTTGGAAAATGCTTCCATTTCTTTGACAATCTATCATAGGTCCAAATGAGGGCAATCATAAGATGGGTTGCATATAAACAAATTAATATCAGAGAAAGCTGAGTTTAGACATTAGCTTAGCTTTTCATAAACTGTGTGACCCAAGATGATTTACTTGGCCTTTTTAAAATTTTATCTCCATATTAGAAAAAATATGAGTAACAAGAGTTTCTAGTTTACAAGGATGTCATGTTATTTAAAAAAATTATAAACATAAAGGTCTTATGTCAGTACCTAGCATATAAAAATCACTTACAAAGCCATCATTACTATTATCTGATGGTTTTGTTTGGAGCTTCATTCTCATCCCAGACTATTGTTTACAGTTTTTCAATGGCAATTTATTTGAACATTTCCTGTCTCATATTTCCTACATTCAACATAGTATTCAATTAATTTTAAAATGAATGAAGTTGTCATATGTTTTTTTGTTCTGAGGCATCCAAGAAAATATAAATTGACATTTTGAGCCCCTATCTAATGAGAACACTTTGGACAGATTTCTTTATATGGTATGCATCTTATTTTATAAAATCTTCTGGGGGAAACACTAAATATTGGTGATGACAGAGTGACATCGTGGTGCTCCTACTGCTTTAAGGTATTCACCCAAGACAATCTGAGATCTGGCCTCCACAGACTCTGAGCAAAGCCATAAGCAAAATAAGCTCCGAGTTTGTGTGTGTATCTTGTCCTGAAATAAAAAATTCTATTGACTTGCCATATATCCTTACCTCATTAAGGGTTTAACAGCTCAAACTTTGCGAGCATCCTAGGGAGCAAGCAGGCAGAGGAAAGGACCTAGAGAATAATGATCTGGTATACGTCTTGAGTATTGAAGTTTGCTAAAGGCAAATGTACCTCAGCTACTTTCCCTGGTACCTGGAAGCTTTAGATAATGATTTTCAGACAGTCTTACTCATAAACAATGGCTGCATAAGTTATGCAATGGAATGACAGAGGGAAAAGGAAAAGTCTGCTCCTTAATGAAAAGAAAAAAAATTCTTCTAGTGGCCACACAAGGTGCTTGAAATGCAAATGTTATTAAGGCTGAAGTAGAAGTGAGTGCCGGAGAGAAACAAATTGCAGGGGTACATTTATCAAGTTAATCAGCTGTTTAATGAGACTAGAACAGGGGACTGATGATTTAGTCAGAGAAATAGGAAGAGATTAAGTGTTAGCTTGAATGAGGAATTAGGGAGATAAAATGGATTCCTGAGAAAGCTGATCTTAGAAGCCAGGGCAATGGATTCGAAAGGGTGAGGACCTTCTAATTTTAATTGTGCATAGCAATGAATTTTGATTCTCAATCAGGGCTGAATACACTCTCAACCTCCACATTTAAAGGAGATTTTATTTACTCAAAAAAGAACTCCATTCATAATGGCACATGCATTCATTTCTCTTTATCTAATTTTGTGGTATTTTTTCATTGCTTGTTTTTCCTGTTGACAAAGAAAGAGTAATACAGTCAAGAAAACATGATGATGAGCATTGATCTTTCTTCCATACTGACCTTTCCAACCTTCCAGTGAACTGTAAGGCTATTTTTTTTTTCAAATGAGACAGGGTCTCTCTCTGTAGCTTTTTGAGCCTGACCTGAAATTCACTCTGTAGTAGCCCAGGGCTGGCCTTGAACTTACAGAGATCCACCTGCCTCTGCCTCCCAATTGCTGGAATTAAATGCCTGTGCCACCATTGCCCAGCCTGTAAGGCTATTCTTTAAGAAGCAGAAATATGAAGGCCTTTTTTCATTAACAATTATGATGAACTAGTACATGCAAGTTAAAAGAAAGTTCTCAACAGCTGACTTAACTAGTACAAACCTGTTGAGGATTATATCCCCTGTAAAAATGATCTCTGATTCTGATTTTATGAGCTATATCATTTCATGGTACTGTCAGTTCAAAAGTATTTAATTAACTGTTTTGAGATAATTATAGAATGGCATCTTATGTGTATAGTGATATGAAATGCACTCAACACATTCTCCTAAGGATAACAGCTTGTATGCTGGAAGACATTATCATAGCCAAGCTACTGATGCTGTTACACTCAAGCAACAGAGTACTTGGGCTAAAGCAACATCAATCATATTGTTCTTTTACAGCTGGGCCAACTTCTTTACTGCTACTTCCCTCTCAAAACCCAGAATTCCACATCTCTATAATTTTGTCATTTCAAAAAATATTTTATTAATAAAATCATACAATGTAGAACCTTTTGTAATTGGCTTTTGCTCTCAGCATAATTCTCTGAAAATTCACTACAACTGTATGTATCATTTAATTTCTTTTTTATTGCTAAGTAGTATTCCATGATATGAATGTTTAACTAATAAAAAATGGTTTAACAGTTCACTCATTCAATGACATTAAGTTTGTTTCTAATATCCAACTACTATGAAAAAGGTAGCTATAAGTATATGTGTATAGATTTTTTTTTTGTTTTTTTTTTTTTCAAGAGAGTTTCTCTGTGTAGCTTTGGAGCTTATCCTGGAACTCATTCTGTAGACCAGGCTGGCCTCAAACTCAGAGAGATCCACCTGCCTCTACCTCCCCAGTGCTGGGTGGGATTAAGGCATGTACCACCATCACCCAGCTTGTGTATAGATTTTTTGTGTATGTTTTCATTTCTGTGGATTAAGTCTCCAGTAGAGAAATAGCTGGATCACATGGTAGTTTTGATCTTTAAGAATCTGCAAAATGTTTGAGTGCCTGTGCATTTTTACACTCCTATCAGCAATGTATTAGCAATACTTTCTTTGCATGACATCTTTTTATTAGTGCTGTACTTATAGGTATGTGCAGTGGTGTATCTTGTGACTTCAACTTGCATTTTGCTTATGGTTAATAATTTTTGAATTTTTGTATATCCTTACCTTCCATCTGCTGTGGGATGTTCTGTATGTCCTGTGGGAGCCCTTCTTGGGTTCTTTGTGGCGTTACCCAGCAGGTCCGCATAGAGGATGATTAGGACCATGGGCCTGAGTGCAGGTGTCTGAGATGGTCTGCACTTGGCTGTGCTGGGGGATGGTCTGTATGTCAAGTTGTTCTGATTGATCAATAAATAAAACCTGATCGGCTGTGGCTAGGCAGGAAGGATAGGCGGGACTAACAGAGAGGAGAAATAAAAGGACAGGAAGGCAGAAGGACTGACTGCAGCCGCCGCCATGACCAGCAGCATGTGAAGATGCCGGTGGGCCACCAGCCACGTGGCAAGGTATAGATTCATGGAAATGGACTAATTTAAGCTATAAGCACAGTTAGCAAGAAGCCTGCCACGGCCATACAGTTTGTAAGCAATATAAGTCTCTGTGTTTACTTGGTTGGGTCTGAGCGGCTGTGGGACTGGCTGGCGGGTGGCAAAGATTTGTCCTGACTGTGGGCAAGGCAGAAAACTCTAGCAACATCCATCTCTATATCCACTTTAGTGAGATGTTTCTTCATGCCTTTTTCCTATTTATTAGATTGACTTGGTTGCATTTTAAGAGGTCTTTACATATTTTAGACATTAGATCTTGGCCAGATATGTGGCTTATAATTACTCGACCCAACATGTAGTTTTTATTTTCATCTTGTTGAAGTCTATCATAGAACAAAATTTTTGTAGATTTTCAAATTAATTCCTTCTTTAATAATTTCAGACACGTATGACCCGATCCCACATTTTTCTATTTGTTTGGTGACCACTGTGTTTAAACAAGGCCATCTGTGTGACCATGGATTTTGAACAATCCATTGGTGCCTGGTGGGCTAACCAATGGGTACTCAACTGATGAAACTGACTCTAGCTCCCCTTGAATTAATCAGTAACCAGTAGCTCAGCACAGAGGGGTTGTACACCCTGAACCCCTACCCCATCCCATCCCTGCTTGACTGTTGACACACTCATTCTTATTCAGTCCCAGCACCAGCAAACACAGGTGCTGTGATGTGAGTTCATGATTGTGTAATCATCATGTTTTGTCTTACCCAGAGCTGGTATTTCCCGGCCTTTCTATCTTTCATCTCTTACATTCTTTCAGTTCACTCTTTCACAACGTTTCCTAAGCCATAGATGATATTGCATAAATGTCTTGTTTAAAGGTGAGCACTCCTTATTTGTCATTTACTCTTGGAACCTCGAGAAGCCATGAGTCTCTGTATTCACTGGAGGGGCTTTTCGGATTAAGTATGGCAATAGCATTTGTTGTAATATAAATGTACATATTTAGTAGGTAATTTGATATACCAATTTAGCTAAACGACCATATTAATTCCTACTTCCTTGGCAGGGGTGGGTGTATGACTTCCACAGTCATGGGTTTTTGACCTGGTTTACAGAGTTCTGACCAGGTATTGATTCCCTCCTGTGGAGTGACCCTTGAATCCAATAATTGTTGTTATAATACTGAACATGTGTACACATCTTACATGACAGGTATTGTAGTTGGTAGAATTCCATAGTTGTGGTATACTGTTGATACATTTCCTCCACCCCTACCCCTGAAGCCTAGATAGCACTTTCTGTCACTATGAAAAACAGCCATCAGGGTGGAAGCTGCCAGTATTATTTAGGGGCCTTTGTTGGTAACCAACAGCTTTCTAATTGAATGCAGGGCTTATTCAATAAGAGGGAAATCATGCTTGGTACTGGAAACCTAAACAACTATCTCGGGATAGTGAAGTAATGGATCTTGGCAGAGAACCTACAATAAATACACAAGGAGGTATCCCACACTTGGCATTGGGATTTTTGTTTAATAACCACAGCTTCCAAGAGCAGCATTATCTAGCCTTGCAAGGTATCTCCCTTTAAATGTTTTTTAAGTTACATTTTTATAATTAATTCAAATATAAAATAGTAGATTATAAAAGTGTCCAACATCATTAGACATCCGAGAAATGCAAATAAAAACTACTTTGAGAGTCCATCTTACCCTAATCAGCATAGCTACCATAAATGAGTCAAAGGACAACAAATATTAATTAGTGAGGATGTGGGGAGACACCTGTACTCAGTGTTGGTGTGAGTGCAAATTGCTTTGTTTAGCCATTATGGAAACCTGTATGGAGTTTTCAAATACAATTGAAATAAAACTACAATATGAGGCAGTTTTTAACACTCCTGGACATATACCCAAAGGGCTCTATATTCTACTACAGAGATACTTGCTCAACGGTGTTCATTGCTGCTCTATTCATAATATATAGGAAATGCAATCAGCCTCTATACCCAACAGATAAAGAATGAATAATGAAAGCATGGTACATATGCACAATATAATTTATACAACTGGATATTATTTAGCTGTAAAGGGAAACAAAATTATGAAATTTGCAGGAAAATAGATTGATGAGGAAAAATCTATATTGAATGTAGGTACAAAAAGGCAAATGATTCATGTCCTCCTTCATATGTGGATCCTAGCTTACAGTCTCTATTTTTGTGTGTTCATCCTGGTATACTTGAGAAATATAGGCAAATAGAAGGAAGCCACTATGGGGATGCATAAAGAGGTGAGGGAAGTAGAATATAGGTGATATAAAAATATAGAGGGGAAAACACTGAGCTTGAATAGGTTTAAGTGGGGAGTGTCATGGAAGACAGGAAGATGGAGTATGGAGAGGGAGGGTTAACCAAATCAAAGTTGTTTTTTTTCCTTGTTGATTAGACTTTTTCTAAAAATTCCAAATCATTGCCTAGGCATAAAATCTAAAGATTTTCTCCTATATTTTTCAAAACAATATTATACTTTATATTTTGAATTTACATCTGTGTTGGCTAGTTTGGTGTTAACACGAGGAATCCTTTGGAAAGAGGACCTCAGTTGAGAAAATGTGTCCCCCCTCCCCCCCCAGATTGGACTCTGAGTAAGCCTGTGGTGCATTTTCATGGTTGATGATTTGTGGAAGGACCCAAAATACTGTGCTTGTGGAGGTGGTCCTGGGTGCTACAAGAGAACAAACAACATAAGTACAACCTAATCAAACTATATGTTTGTATACATTTTCAGGACTGGCCAATTGGTAATGAACAACTAATTGGTGGTCTTCCCTGAGGAAGACTATTTCTCCTACTCCCAGGATTCTTTAGGGTTATATGTGAGGATTTGGAGGGGCAAAAGGGAAAGGGGGGATTGATGTGATTATATATCAAAAATAAATGAAATAATTTTAAAGAAATCAGGCTGAACCAGTGAAAAGGAAAAAGCCTGTAAGCAGCATTCCCCTGTGGGCTCTGTACATTTATACTCACTGCGATGATTTATTTTCAGTTTCCTTCCAGAATTCTTCTTTGGCCCATAAATTGTTTACCTTTAATTTAAACTGGTACATAAAAATTGCATGTATTTATAGGGTATCATTATTGCTTCAATCAATTCATGTATTGTGTCAAGTTCAAATCAACACATAGCAATCATTTTCACCTTTTACTGTGAAAATGTTCAATCTTTTCTTTTGAAAATATACAGTACTTAGGTTTTATCAATAATTACCCTATGTGTTCTATTGTTTACACATTTTTCTCCAAAACTTCCTGTCATAATTTCCTTAATTTCTATTGTTATTTCATTGTTGGTTGATAGCTAACATATTTTCACTAATTTTATGGTTTTAAATGTTTTGAGATTTGTTTCATAGATGGAACAAATTGTCTAATTTGTATATATGCTCTGGTGATACTTTAAAGCAATGTGTATTCTCCAGTCTGAGGACGGACTCTTATATAACTGTAGCTCTTGTTGACTGACGACAGACACTATTGAGTTTGCCTCTCCCTTGCTAATTTTATCTTTACTTGTTCTTTTAAATGTTGTGAGGTTTGCTGAGAGTTGCAAATATAATTGGGGATTTTCTATAGTTCTTTTACGTCTCAGTTTTTATTTCTGTTTTGCACGTTTACTATTTGATGCATACATATTTAAGATTTGTATTTCTCCATGTATAGATTGCCTTTTATTATAGCATATTCAATATCTAATATATATGAATATACACACATATATTTCCAATCTTTTATTTTCAACTTATGCTAACATATACCATCATATCTTAAGTAAATTCTTTATAGTAAAGACAGTGTATATGGTTGAGTGAAGTTTCTGAATCAACATTGATAATATGCTAATTGGCACATTTGATTTACGTTTAAGATTCTTAAACTGTTAAACACTATTAGAATTTACGATTATTTTTTCTTTTAATAGGTATTTTATTTCTTTATTTTTCACAAACAGAGTGCTGTTTCCCCTCCTTCCTCTTTTCCCAATCCCTCCCCCCATCTCCCCTCTGCCTTCTCCATGGATATCAACCAAACATGGCAGATCAAGTTGCAGAAAGACTAGCCACCTCCCCTCCCATTAAGGCTGGACAAGGAAATCCAGTATGAGGGTAAGGGTCCTAAAGGCCAGCAAAGGGTCAAAGACAGTCCCTGATCCCAGTGTTAGGAGCCCCACAAGAAGACCAAGCTACACAATTTTCACATATATGCAGAGGGCCTAGGTGAATCTCATGCAGGCTCTCTGATTGTCGGTTCTGTCTCTGAGAGCTCCTATGAGAACAGGTTAGTTGATTCTCTGGATATTCTTGTGGTGTCCTTGACACCTCTGGCCTCTAGAATCCTTCCTCCCCTTCTGCAGGTCCGCCTAATGTTTGGCTGTGGGTCTCTCTGCATCTCTTTCCATCAGTTGCTGGATGAAGAGTCTCTGGTGACAGTTGGGCTAGGCACCGATCTATAAGTATAGCAGAATATCATTAGGAATCATTTCATTGATTTTATTCATTCATTTATTTTTTTATTTTTTGTCAGTCGTGTTTGATTCTGTCCTAGTTCTCTGGGTCCCGGCCCTCCAGGCATATCATATCCCTCTGATGGCATGGATCTCAGGCTGGACACTCCTACACTCCCACAATTTCTGAGCACAGCTTGTAGGCAGGACAAATTATAGGTAGAAGTTTTCAGCCTTGCTTGGTTACAGGAGATGACCAGTTCAGGCTCTATAACCCCCATTGCTGTAAGTCTTAACTAGGGTCACCCTCATAGATTCCTGGTAATTTCCATTGCACTAGGTCCAGTTGTCTCTCCCAGTACTCTCTCCATCCTTCCCCTCACCTGGTCCCTCCTGTTCCTGTCCCCCCACACCCTCTCCTCACCCTCGATGTCTATTCGATTTCCCCTTCCCAGGGAGATCCAAGTGTTCCCCCCTTGAACCCTCCTTGTTACTTAGCATGGGTATCTGTCTTCCTACATTCTAGGATTGTATATACTTTTAATTATTCCAATTTATCTGTAGTATTACTGAGTGTACCTGTATGAATTTTAGTGGTAGCTCTATGCATTATATTTATATAACTTAAGATTAAGCTAATGTCATTTTAGCAGATACCATGAAGTTTAGAAAATTAATCTCACATAACACCAATTTAGTCTCTCCACAATTTTCTTCAGTATTTTTCTACCTAACCACATGACAATGTTATATTTTGCTTCAAAAATAAGGCATAATTTATAGAGCTTAAGTCTATTGTACTCATGCCTGTTTTTTTTTCTTACTGTGTTCTTTCTTCCTTCCTAATAATCATTCAAGATTCCTTCAGTTGTGCTTATCACTGCTTCTTGCATCCTTTTATTCTAATCAAGGCGTTTAGATGGGTCAGATGGGTCTCACAGCACTGCTTTCCTGCTGTCATCGTCTACTAATCTACTGTCTTTTTCCATACACTGCAATCTTTTTAATATCATTTTTATTGAAACCTGAATGTTTTGTGTTGTGAGACTCTGGATTTGACTGAAACTATTTGTTTTTATTGGGTTTCTGACACCACTCCAACACAGAAAGTAAAGATGCCACCCACCCCTTCAGTGCCAGGTGAAGGCAAAATCTTGGTTCCCCCTTAGCCTCCAATGAGATCTAAGGAAATGGTAATCCTCAATAGTACTGGTTACAAGTAAGAAATTACAGCTCTTGGGCTGGTTAGATGTCTTAGAGGATAAAGGCACTTGTCAGCAAACCTCACAACCCCAGTTCAATCCCCAGAATCTGTGTAGAGAAAGGAAAGAACCAACTACTACAAGCTGACCTCCACAAACATGCTATGGCATGTGTACACCCATATATGTACACACACAAAGGCATACAAAGTAAATACATAAATGTAAAAAGCAAACTGAAAAACACAGATCTTCCAACCCTTCATAAATAACTAACACACTGGCTAGAGAAACAGTGGGTTATGAATAGTCCACACGTAACATTCACTAATGCCTAAAAGGGAGGCGGGATTGCCTCAGTACACTGCTATTCGATGGTGGAAGCTGTGTCTTCTCTAACATTACCCACACAATGGGTATGAAGTTGCCTCATTGATCAAGGATTTAAGTGGTAATATAGACTTTATCTCCCATTGGACAGTGAATTGTTATTACAGATTAACAGGAAATGAAAGGCTGGTCTCTCCATTCCACCCGGACTGAAAATGATAGAAGTTCTGTAGTCTCTCACAGCATAGGAAAGGAGAAAATGTAGACTTTCTACATAACTCTTGGTGGCATAAGGATGGATTGGCAGTTATCTCTGGTGATGAGCCCTAACACAGATCTTAGGATCAAAGGTTTTCTATTCTATTAACTCCTCTTTTCCTGATACTTTGGTGATACAAACAGGATTTTGTTGAGACTTATGGAGTCTATCAACCTGATATCACCTCCAATGTATTTAAAATAACTTCACTTATGATTTTCTTTGTTCTGTTAGTATAAAACTTCCATTAATCAGTTACTACCCTGGAACAGATGTGAGCTAACCTCAGTTTGTGTTCCCAGGCCATGGTCACTCATATTTGTCTCCAAAATAAAATATCCTTTATCCCTTTTAATATGGGAATTGTTTTTTCACAGATATTTGACTGTCTTTTTTTCATATTTAGTTTGGCAGAAGACTCTGACACTTTATTTAAATAATGATGTATCATCATGTTCCCCTTACAAAGCTGAATAAGAAGAAATATTAATTTTCTGGTTTATGTTTTATATTTCCAGAAAGACTAATTCTTCTCTGGTAAGGCTATTTTAATCCACTATCAACCCACTGATGTTAATGAAAAGCCAACTATTAGTTAAGCGTTTTTCATCTAAAAATTATATTTGCAGTTCCTATTTGGATATGTATTGCAATTTTATGACTTTTTTCTCTCAGTTTACTTTGAATAACTGAATAAACAAATTGAACATCTTGGAAAGGGAGTACTAGAGTATTGTTTTTTGTGCATTCTTTCAGTTAAAAACGTTAACATTGGAACATAAAGATTTGATACAATATCAACTGATGTCTTAGGCTTTCTATTGCTTTGATAAAACATGACTAAAAGCAAATTGGGGGGAAGGGTGTTTATTTCATCTTATAGCTTGTTATCCATCAACCAGGGAAGACACGGAAGGAACTAAGGGCAGGAACATAGAAGCAGGAATTGGAGACTAAATTTCTGTCTTTGCTAGTGTTTCTTTTGCTGTGATAAACACCATGACAAAAAGCAACTCGGGAAGGAAGGGTTTAATCTCATTTTCACATCACAGTCTATCATTGAAGGAAATAGGGCAGGAAATGAAGGCAGAAAGCTGGGGGAAGGAACTGTTACAGGGGCCAGGGAGGAATGCCGCTTAATGGCTTGCCCCTTGTGGCCTACTTTCTTAAACCACCCAGAACCACTTGTCCAGGGGTGGCACTGCCCACAGTATTCTTGGTCCTCCCACAACATCAATCAAGCAAATGAATCACGACTTGCCTACAGGTCAGCCTGGTGGGAGCATTTTCTCAACTGAAGTTTCTTCTAAAAGGACTCTAACTTGTGTCAAGTTGACATAAAACTAGCCAAACACAACTGGAATTACTGAAAGTTATCTAAACTTAATTTCAGTTACCAAATCTACAATAACTCATAGAAGAATCATGGACTGAAAGCATTATGTAATTTTGTGGGAAGAAGCTAATAAATCATGTCAAGATTCCTTTAAATTAAACTTGGAACAACAATATGAAAAAAAAAATGACAAAATGAAATAAAAGATACCACAAGTAAATTCTATGTCATTTTAAGGAAAAGACTGTTAGTTTTAGAACAATATTTAGAAGTTTTAAAATTTACATAATTTATAGGTTATAGATTCTAATGTACTTACATGTCACTAATTCTGTATTAATTATACTTATGAAACAAAGAACCTCATATAGAACCAAAAGTTAATATCTTATTCAAACCCAATCTAATCAAATGTGATAGAAATACATTTGTGCTCAGCTTCATACAGCTTTGAACAGTCTTAAGAACCAATCTAAAATACAATTCTTTGTGTGACCCTTTCTATAAAATTAAAAACTGGTCATCAAGTTTTCTTTGAATATCAATACTCATCTCACAAGTGAGTGTTCTCTATGCATGAGCAGGTGTATGTACCTATATAATGAAAAGCTGGTGGCAGTCCTATGATTAAATATATGGATGATAAGGCTAATTCTTAAGCAATGTTACAATATACTATAGAATAGCCAACCTAACTAAAGCATTTGTGTTGGTTTCCTGAGATTACATGGAGATACAAAGGAGTAATGTAATCTTGACAGAGAATGTCACCTCTTATGAAGATGTCAAATGTGAAGTCTCATTTCATTAAAAACTGTGCTCCTAAAAACTCATTACTTGCCCAGGTGAAAATTTCACCTTTCAGGAGACAGAAACACAAGAAATCTGACACTCTAAATTAAATTTTGATCACCAGGGGAAAACTAGTCAGTCAGATGAAAGTGGTACAAACGTTGAGAACCAGGTTTCATATCAGGTTGACATTTGTGATATTGAATGAAGAAAATACTGGGAGATAGTCATGCACATATTTTAGATATAAGAAGTCATCTTAGAAAAATTCACAGATAACTTTGTCAAAATATATAAAGTATAGAAGAAAAATGCAACGAATATTATAGGGGAGTCAGCTAAAATCCGAAATTAAAAAAGAATGATTGAAAGGGAGATTCTGATGAACTTATGTATATAAACAAAATGATATGCTCAAAAACTAAAAATTAAAGATTACATTTTTAGCTGTAGACCTCATTTGAGTTTCATACTTAAAATGAGTTCTTTTTTTTTTTTTTACTCCCTTCTTTCATCTTTTGCACTCTCCTGCTGAAATGCAATATATAGAGATTTTGTTTGGCCAGGGTAGGATAAAGTAGATTTTATTTTTAACATGCATATAATAAAGGGCTGGAAGATGAGGAGCACTGTGAAACACTGGCCTCTGGAATAACATGGCTGTTACACACATGAACTCACACAAGACCTCCACAAGATCAAGAGTTACAAATTTCAACATGGAGTGTGTGTGTGTGTGTGTGTGTGTGTGTGTGTTCCTGAGGTCCCACCCCCTACTTAAGGAGTTATTGACAGTTGATGTCTTCTTAAGAGTCATTTTTCATTTTTCTTTGGTGGGAGTGGTAACTGCTAAGTTTCTCATGCCCTAGTGGGTGACCCCGTACATATGCACATACTGGTGTCACTAATTATTTACTGGGTTATTATTTTAAAGTCATGAAGTGTGGAGCCACTTGGGAAATATGTTGGGGTGGTGGTGGAGAGGAACTGGGGGAAGTGTTAGATATGACCAAGATAAAATATACACGGTTTAAATTTAAAAAAAAAAAAATGCTTACAACAAAGTTGGTGCTCTTGTGCTTTTTAGCACATTTTTTTAAATATGTAAGGACTATTAGACACATTGCTTATGGAGTATCATACAATTTAAGAATTCATGGCATGGATTTTCTGGCTAACATCTTGTCTATATTTTGTTTACCAAAAATAACCAGCTTCATACTGGAAAGGTGAAGGTAATAATAATTGAGGCATCAAAAAGAAAATAAAATGCAACATGTAATCCCTATGCTATATTCTATGATCAAATATGATTTAGCAAATTCAGGGTTTGGCAGCTTGAACATACACTAAACTCAGTTGAATAATCACCTTGTTAAATCACAGGTTGCTGGATCCCAGCTTCCACTTCTAGTAAGTTCTCAGATGAAATTACTGCTCTTGACAACTACTGTCTAAAAATAAATGCTTTCTGACATTTCTGGGAAGAATGCAAAATAGCCTAATGTCAATGGAAGATATTTTGGCAATATCTTAAAAACAATTATTTGTGATGGCTAATCTTTAAAATGTCAGTTTTTTTGAGAGATTGAACTACCTGGGAGACAAGGGCCTCTGAACATGCCTATGGGAGATTATTTTGACTAGGTTAATGAAGGTAAGGAGATCTACTGTGGGTGGCTCCATTTCCTGGCCTGGGATCCTGTACTATATAAAAGGGAGACAGTGAGCTGAGAATAAACATTCATTACTCTCTGCTTGACTGTGGATGCATGTGGCCAGCTGCCTTCCGTCCCTGCCTTGACTTTACCATGATCAGCCAACACATGTCCTTTATCTCTTAAGTTGCTTTTACTGGGGTATTTTTATTACAGTAACAGGAAAAGCAACTAAGACAGAACTTATTAAATCAAGAAATCCGGACTCTAAATTTTTATATTAGGGTAAATAATATACAAGTTGGGGATACATCAACAACATAAAATGTATGTATGAACTTTACTGTACATTATTTGTGATTGCAAAACATTGGAAACTGTCAAAGCATAGGAGCTTAAATAAAATATAAGAAATATACACAATGAAGAAACATGAACCAGAAAACAAGAATATGAAGGATACCTATAAGCTAATAATTTCAAAAATACATTGAGTAAAAAAATTGCAGGAGAGTACAAAGTCTGAGACCTTTTCTAATGAAGAAAGGAAACTGTGGAAGTGCTTAGCTTTATATAAAGAACATGAATCAAAAAACGATGTTAGTTACTGTTATGGTTTGAATCTGCAATGTTCCGCATAGGCTCAGGGTTTTAGTCCTTTATTTCCAGATTCTGGCCCTACTTGAGACTGTAGAGACTTTGAGAGGCAGGGCCTGGCAGACAGAAGTAGGAGTAGGCCTCTGAATGTTCTATTAGCTTCTGGTTCCTAGTCTACCAGGATGTAACGAGATTTGGCATGTATTTTCATTGGCACAAATTGAGCTACCTTGTCATAGACTGAAATCCCTATGAAGCTGTGAGCTTTTCCTCTTTTAGTTGTTTCTATCAGAGGTTTTGGTTACAATGATGCAAAAGTTACCTAGAGGAGGTGTGCAAGGATACAGTAAGGATGACATCGATGGCATGTTTAGTATACTTATCTATGTAGTGATAGCCTTCAGAACTATGTCATTTTCTACATAGTAAACAAACAAACGATTAAATTAGAATGAATAGGAAAAGGAGGTTAATATAGAAACTTAGAAATAGAAATTAACTAAAAATGAAAAACTAAAAAACATACAAAAGACACAATCAGAAAAGTTAATCAAGGGACTACATATCATCTAGAGTTCTTGGTCCTGAAGTTACATTATAGAAATAGATGCAACTTTAGGTATTCTCTAGGGAAGACTGGGATAGTATATGCATTTTATGAAAGCATACATACTTAAAATGGGCATGCATACATGTTTATTATTTAAATTTCTATTGATGTCATGAAATAGAATGGTTAAAAACGACTTATGGAAGAATTTATTTTGACTTACAGTTCCAGAGGGAGGAGTCCATCGTGATGAGGAAACATAGAAGCAAGTGGTAGGAGATACCTTCTTCCAGCAAGGCTGCACTTCCCCATAACCACCTCAAACAGTACCCACCCAGGGAACAATTCTTAAAATGCCTGAACCTATGGAGGACATTTCTCATCTAAGCTACCATGATACAGGACAGATACTGGGTAGGCAAAAAGAGAATAGCCACTACCACTCTGTTTGCCCTTGTATAGTACATCACATTCCATTAGAAATGCCCTATCCCTTTCCAATTTCAGTCAAGTGTTCCTTAGTTAACTCTACTCCTAGGAGCTAGGCATGAGAGGAACTGAACGTTAGACCTGTTATTTCCATTTTGGAATCATGCTGAGTCTGACTATGGGTTAGTTTCAAAAATATGGTTGAAAGATTGAGGAAACAATAGTTCCACAACAGTGATCAAGACATGAAGCCAAACAATAAATTCCATTTGTATGTTAAACTCATGAGTTAGGTATTAGCATCTGTAACCAAAAAGATCTTCAAACACATGCTGTAGCACAATGTGTTAAATCATTATTCTCTTCAATGGTCCACCATAAGGTTGCTACTGTATTCTTTTTTAAATAAGCAATCAAAAGTATCTCTTGAAAAATTAGGATGCTTGTCACATAATTATTTAATCTGTTGTTCTTTTCTTGCCTCTCCTATTAGAAGCTCAGATCTAAATTTAATGCTCAAAATTAATGATCTGATAGTTGTAGATATTGGCATAACTCTCATTTTCATAGCTTTGCTGGAGTGTTTCATTTTTAAAAGCCTTATTTGTCATTATTCAAAAAAGTTTAATCTTTGTTTAAAAGAAAATCAGCAACAGTATCTGGCACAAAAATACATGACACATTTGTTGAGTAAAATTGCATCTATTAACAAAGAATTCATTTTGTTCAGAAACTGGGTAATCTGTTATCAAGTATGGTAGCTTATTTAAAAACGTTATAAACAAGATAATCTAAAATAGCTATGTTCAGAAAATATATCAACTGTATCTGAGAACGCTGAAAGGGAAGGAAGAAAAAGTATAGTGTCTAATCAACACAAAAGCAGGGAGACTGGCAAATGCAGGAAGGAAAGGCAAGGCTTCCGAGTAGAAGGCTGCCTTGTGCTTGGGTAGAGAAAGGTTCGAGGATCCACACAAATCCTATGAGAGATAATAACTGTACCTTCAAAAACAGGTCCACAGTATTTTCAACCTGTTGCTTCAAGTAAAAGGGAGAATACTATGGGAATCAAGGGGACAACAAACTCTAGTCTGCTTCTTTTATCCTTTTCAATCAGGCTGCGAGGCTGACAACTTCCCCAAGACCCACTGGCTAAAACTACACTCCCTTACTTTATATGAGAGAAGCAAATGCAGAGCATATTTTTTTAAGGTAGCCAGTGGGAAAGCAAATTCTACAGAGTCCCCCAATCAAACCTGGGATATGCCCTGCTTACCTCTAAGAAGCTTGGAAAGTAAGAGGTACATGAAGATTTTGATCACTGCATAGGAACTTACGTTTTACAGGTGTACAATGTAACATGCCATTGCTTCTTCTTCAGTTACATTTTTGTATTTACTCTAAGCATACAAGAATTGGTCAGCACTTGGAGACAAATATTAATGCTCCTACTACAGAAAAGCCTGTCACTTTAACTTGCAGATAAATGCATTCTCTTGATAAGATATAAAGTATTGTATATCTGCATGCATATTTTCTTAAATATTTTATTTATATTTTATCTTATAAGGATACTAGAATAAGAATCTTAAAGGAAAACAATATTACAGTTCTGGAAATATCAAGGAATATGTATAACCAAGCAATATTTTTAAACAACTGTTATATTTGGCTCCAGAATCTTGTGTATACATACACATTCATATTCTCTCTCTTTCTATCTCCCTCTCCCCACTCAATGAATTGTGTGATTTAGCTATGTATTCGATAAAAGCAGACAGTTTTGCATCCATAAATGATCAAGCAAGGTCAAGTATAAAATGTTAGGAAGTTACAGCTTTTTTATTTAGTACCCAGAGAATGCCAGTAATTTAACATAATTTCTTGATAATTGTTGCTCACAGTTTTAACAAGAACAAAAATAAATATAACTTTATGTCATCTTTGGCATGTTGTAAATTCAAAAGGATAGCCATTTCTTTAGCAGCAATGTGAGGTAAAAGAATACTGAGGAATGCACTACTAAATCTAATCTTACAAGATGAAAAATGTACAATGAATGAAAACATCAACGTCAAAAGGAAGTGTCTTAAAGAAAAATATTTACGAAATAAATGATAGTATAAAGCCTATACTAGTTTGGAAATACTAGTTTATAGCAACCTGGGGACTTTTTCGTCAATCTCAGCTTTTAGATTTTTAAGTTCCTGGGAAGTAAATCTATATACAATTTTTATTTAACACCATTTCTGTTGAAATGTGCAATGAAACTCTAGTGAATATAAATGCCTGTAACAAAACAATAGGTACATGAATTGCTAAGTGTTTGGGAAGTGTCAGAAAAATGAACTTTTTAAAGATATGGCAGTAGTAAACTATGTTATTTTTGCATAAATCCTGGCCAACTCAAGACTAGCAATAGCACTTCTGTTTTGCCACATACTTTTTTTTCCTTTATATTATGGACTATAATGAAAGATAAATTTACAAACACACAAACCATGCTAGGACTTGAATATTTAATTAAAAGTTTGTGTACAACTTTTTAAAGTGGTAGTTTCTTCCTAGATTGCTTTCCTGGTAGTGAAAATAACTTTACTGTACTAAGAAAAGTTTATACTTTTGATATAAATGGTATGAGTTTTAGAAACAACAAATTTTAAGCAAGAAGTAAAATGCTTTCTGAGCAATATTAGTTGAGTAAAAGAAAAAGGGAACAAATTAGTCAAATAATATCAATTAATAAATTAATGCACATATTAATATATTCTCTAGAACTGTCTCACATAAAATTGGATGTTTAATAACCATTTTCAAGAATAATTAATAGTTATAACTAATCAAAGTAAAATCAAAACAGTCATTTTCCAGGTGTCTATGGTTTAGAAATAGGAATATAGAACAAACCTTTACTTGGTATATGTTCAGATACATATAATAAACATTTAGCTCAAGGTTTTTTTCCTAATCAATTACTAAAATGTATATATTTTCTAATACAATGTAAGCAATCTTGAATTTCTTTGTTTTAAAAGTACTTAAAGTACTTTTCTTTTTGTAACTTTCTTAATATTCCAAAGAAACATGTGCTTGTTATCTAAGATTTATTGTATATCCAAGTATAGGTCTTCTAAATATTAGCAGTTAAGTTGAATTTTAGATGATAAAGCAAAATTATTTTACAGAAATTATAGAGTAGACTCCATTAGATTGTAAGACTAAAAGCAGGAAAAAACTACTCCATGAGCATAATGGGTATTGTAAATAATCACTAACACAATACTTCATCATCATCTCAGCAATCACTGATCTCAAGATAAAGAAGAAAAACTCCTTAGCAAGCACTGGAATGAACAAAAGGACATTAAATAAATTTAAATGTAACTGGTCAATCTGGATTTACTATGGCTTGAATTATTGTTGCAAAACAATGTAATACAATGGATCTCTGGGTCTTAAAATCTAGACAAAGAGTCTAGAAAAGGAATCCATTTAAAAATAATTTTTGCTGGGCAGTGGTGGTGCATGCCTTTAATCCCAGCACTTGGGAGGCAGAGGCAGGCTGATCTCTGTGAGTTCGAGGCCAGCCTGATCTACAAAGCAAGTCGAGGACAGGCTCCAAAGCTACACAAAGAAACCCTGTCTCGAAAAACTGGAAGAAAAAAAAAGAAAAAGAATTTTCATTTGAATTTCTGTGCTTTTTTCTATTAATACAATTGTGGTTTGAATAAATGTCCTTATGTTACTAAATATGCATTGTGAGAAATTAAAATATAGAAAAATATGAGTTTAACAACATGTAAAGAAATGACTTCCAATACCTTTCTCTCTCTATACCACTTTGTTATAGAGTAGTTCAGTATATGAAAAAGCTTGGGATATTTTAAGACAAAATACAGAATGCCTGGAAAGGAAGGAACTCTACAAATATGAGAACATTTTATTGAATGACTTAACCCTGGGAACTTCTGGAAACTCCTTAACTCCAAACTTCAACAATAACTGAATTTAAAATTATTCTCATGTGATGAGATTGCCTGACATTCCTGCAACTAGAAATACATTTGTCTAGTAGCAATCTTCCTTGAAAAATGCGAATTCTCTACTAGCCACTAATAAAATGTGAATTAATTTAGTGATGCAGCTTTCCTGCCATCTTATTAGCTGAACTCCACTGTTCTTAAAATGGAAGTCTTGATTTGTGGAAAAAAGAAAGGAGTAGGTTCTTTTGGAATAATTAATCCTTCTGAGGATTTGGGAAATCTTAATGGTAAAAACCTGCTTTGAGGTGATCAAGTAGGATAGTGAGCGGTTTAGAAAGCCACACGAAAGAGAATGTATGAAATGGATAAACTGTCTAGTGTCAAGTCTATTTTTTTCAGTGTGCCTTTGTTGGTTTTCTGTTTTCTTCTTTATATATGAAGGGTCTTCTTCTAGCCCAGATACTACTAATCAAGTGATATTAATGAGTTTCTATGAGCAATATTATTTTAACATGTTTCAGTGTAGAAATATCAATACCAAGCACCATTGTTAACTTTGTGGATTGCCAAACAAATTCAATCACTAACCAAAATTTCTATTAAAACATCAGAAAACAAAAATAAATAATAATAAAAAACAATATTCAGGCATTCCTATCAAAACAGGTCAAAAGTTTGATACCAGAAAATCAGTCACCAACACTGCTTTCTAATTTTCTTGGAAATGGTTTCCTGAATATTCACTCATGGTACTGTGTGCTTTCAGACAATGGATTCTTAGTCCACACCTTATTGACCTAATGTTTTCTCTTCAAGAAAAATGAGTTCAATATCTTCTCCTTTCCAGAAGAGTAAAACACCTCAAAGTTTTAGCTCAAAATGTGCTGCTGTTAAATACTACCAAATAATGCAAAATAGTTCTTCATGAACCCATTAGGAACTATATAGTATGCTAAAGTCTTATAGAAAGTTTAACTGGTCACTCATTTATAGAACCTTTTTTTGAGAAGTATTTGAACCTTCACTCATTCTATTTGGATTTATTTTAGCCAAAAAGGACATGATTAGATACCCCACTTTTACAAAACAAGGGTATTATAATGTCTTTCTTTTATAATAATGTTGTCTCTCTACTACTTTTGTTAAGCTAGTACATTTGAAATTTCTAACAGCAAGTTTCTCACAATTAGGTAAATACTCTAGCATGCCTGTATCTTCTGCACAGTAAATACTCACTGGGTGATAAGGAAGTATGATATTCATTGCTTATTCCTTAGTGTTCCTTTCATATCAGGCTGTACAACACAACCCTCTGAGCAAACAATTGAAAATCATGGTAATCTTTTTAACCCATTCATTATACAAAGGCTGAAGGGCATTTTATGATGATTTTTCATTTTCCAGTTTCATTTTTCTCTAATTTTATTAGCTGGAAAATAGATATGGAAACAGTATGTGTCCTAAAAATTCAATAGCAAAATTACATCTTTGAGTTTGACAAAAAAAACTGATAAAAATGTGTAACTGCACAAATGAGACAATGACAGGAACACAATAACTCAAAGTATATGGACACAGATTTTTAAATGCAAGTACTTAATGTAAGAAAGCAAAAAAAGGGGGAATGAACCACATTGGAACACCAAATTCACAAAATAGGACACTAAGACTAAGTAATGCTATTATGTGGCATCAAATCAGCTGTTACTTAATATTGTTCAATTATTTTAAAAAAGACATCTCAAAGAAAGAATACATCCTTTTATATATCAAGCATAGGAATCATATTTATGCATGAATACAGATCTCTTACATTTTAAAGAGAATACATATAGTTTGTTTTCTTAAATACCAACATTACATGTCTCCTAGCCTAAAACATATACTCAGTAATCAGTTCTTTCTGAACTAAGCAAAGTAAAATGCACAGCAAATAGTACACCCAGCACAAACAAGTATACATTTCTATTCACTAAACAAAACTGACATCCTCCAGTTTACATTCATGAGTTATTTCTGTCAGTAGTAATAGTTAACGGTATTTTCCTGGACAACATAAAATGATTTTTTTTTAAATTTCAGCACTCAAAGAAAACAATACATTAATTATACAGTGGTTCTGAATCATAAATTTAGTAAAAACAATTTGGCTGGTTTACTAAAAATATGATTTTTAAATGTGCTCAAATTTCTGTGTGAATCATAAATGTTGTTTTCCTATTTAAAATCTTAGATTATCTTCTTGAAGTACAACTATTATGTAGAATTGTCTAATGCTTACTGAAATGCATTATACGGTTTCATATGTGCTAAGTGCACAAGTCCACTATAATAAAACTTCAACTACATCACCATAGGATTCAAGGGAGATCAATCAATACACTACACTGTAGCTCAAATACATGGAAATCAGAAATAAAACAGTGTAGCTCCATTTATAAAGGGGAAAGATGATCAAGAAATTGAACTGGTTAACTTCAAAGTCAGTTTATGTAACACTAAGATCACATCAACACCATCTACTTAATATTCAAAGACTTAACTATGACATATTTAGGAGATTAAAGACTAACATGAAACCTTTGAATAAAAATTTCTTCACTTTTACTACAATTCCATTAGCTGTAAAACATTAGAAGCCTTATGAAAACTTTGTCTAGATGAAGTCACTTACAGATAATATACAAACCTGTCTGCACATATTATTAGTGATTTAATTATTCTATCAGAACTTTGGCACCAACCATATCAGGACTTCATGTATTAGCACAAATGGATTTTACTCTGACACCAAACTACTTTTGCTACATTTAGCATCTAAACAGACTCAAATGAATGGAGTGCTTTGGCTATGCACAGCTACTAGAATACTTCTGTTTTTCTTTTAAACACAAAAAAGTTTTTCTTCAGGATATGATATTAAAAAATACTGTCATTGTTTGGCATTATAATATTTATAACATATGAAAAGCATCTTGATTACTATTAATGACTCCCTAAACCAATTTTGTGTAAAATAATAATAGGATAACTTTGTTTGAAAGGAATTTGGAGAGTTAATGTGCAGAGAAGTTGTTAAGACCTTGTGGGCATCAATTATATAGTTAATCATTTGGATACTACTGCAAAATGACATAGTATGAATATTATGGACCTATGTATGTTTGTTTATAAATCGAACCTCCCACAAAGAGAGGCTTAAATAGAATATTCAAGTAATGTGAAAGGAAAAAAAATACCTTTGATATAAGATTAGGCAAAAACAAAACAAAACCAACCCACAACACATTTAATTTTCTCTTCATCCAGTTAGCTGAGGAATAGTATGAATCTTACAAGGCAGTTGATGTTCGCTTTTTCATGCTCCGTCTCTGAGCTAAACTTGAAGCAGCAACAGGCTCTAGGACTGGTTGGAAAGGCTGGTGAGTCAAGGCAGAGTATGTTGCAACCATTGCTTCCTAAAATAATGACCAAACATTACAAGTTCAGTAACAATCTCTGTAGGAAAGAATTATTTAATAACACACAGCCAGACCTCTACCTATGAAATTTGCCCTTTTATATAGCTGATCTAGCAATGGCCCAAGTTATAGAACCAGCTAAGTTGCTTGTACGTTAGTTTTATTTAGTCATAAAAAAGAACAAAATTATGTCATTTGCAGAAAAATGGGTAGAGCTGATAATAGTCATGTTAAACAAAATAACTACAATCTAAAAATAAACACTGCACACTTTTTCTCATATATCATATCTATGCTTTAAAAAGATAAAGGTACTATTACGAATGTAGAGCAAGATAAAGGGGATGAGAGAAAGGGATATCAGAGGGCATTAGAGAGTAAGTATGATCAAAGTACATCATATGTATATAAGAAAATGTCACCATAAACCCCACTAATTGGGGAAATTCATATAAGCTAAAAGATAATTTTATCATAAAAGACATAGTAAAAAAATAATAGTTCATTAATGTTTACAAAAAAAATCTATCTTCAAGAAATAAAGATACTTAAATAATCAGTGGGTTGTGCCGGGCGGTGGTGACACACGCCTTTAATCCCAGCACTCGGGAGGCAGAGGCAGGCGGATCTCTGTGAGTTTGAGGCCAGCCTAGGCTACAGAGAAATTCCAGGACAGCCAGGGATACACAGGGAAACCCTGTCTCGAAAAACCAAAAAAAAAAAAAAAATCAGTGGGTAACATGAGATACATATTAAGTGTGTGTTTGTTTTACCGTAACAATATATGGTATATCATCTGTCTTTGGCTCATCCCTCGGCAACTGTTCTCTGTGAGTTATCCAAGAGTGCTTTAATACTTCTCCTGCAGTATAACGCTGATGTGGGTCCATGTGAAGCATATGAGAAAGCAAATCCTAAATGGATACAGAAATTAATATGAAAATATATAATTCACATTTCCTCAAAATATGAAAGCATCAATAATTTTAATGTTTTGTTTTCTCAATACGCTGTACAACTAACTCTCTCTCTCTCTCTCTCTATATATATATATATATATATATATAGAGAGAGAGAGCATTATATCTCTCTCTCTCTCTCTCTCTATATATATATATATATATATATATATATAGTCACAAATTTGAAAGGGAAAAGATGGAGAGAGAAGGAAGGGACAAAAGTGATGTAGATGCGGTGCTCATGTATGAAATTCTCAAAAAAAATCTATAGAAAAAAAGATAATCTTGAAACAGATTTTTCATTATGTAGTAAAGTTTTTATTTTATAAATCAGTGTATACCAAATTTCTAGAACTAGGATTTGGTTAGTAATGAAAGAGGGAAAAAACACTTAAGATAACAGGAGTTTCCCTGGAATGTTTTTCAATGGGCAAGAAAACAGCTATAGAACTTTTGTTAGAAAGTTAGACTCCAACATATAATGGTTGTATATACAAATAAAATACAAAGGAGAGGTTGTTATGTAGTTAGCTAATCCACTCAATAAGGGCTGAGAATAGCAAAATATAAATTCAATGTCAGCAACTAATGTTTTGATAATGGTCCAGTCATCATAAGTCTTTAGCAAATTAACTTTGAATATTTGATTTTGTTAAAATTATAACTGTTATACAACATAACTTCATAGAAACATGCAAGTTTAAATACACCAAAGCATGTATGTAACACTTTGAGTAAACTACCTTTACTACTTTTAGGAGAACAAGTAAAATCCCCTCAACAAGAATTTCCTAATAGATAAAGACATTATTTGTGCAATCTTTCATTACCCAGAATAATGAAACTAAAGATGATAGGTAATAAGAACAGATAAAGGAGTAATACTCTTGTATTCTCACAACTCAATAGGCTGAGCTACGAGGGTCACATTAAGTTAAGGCCAGACTAGGCTACATGGTAAGTTTAGCACCAGCACTGTTTGACCCTGTTTTTTCAAAAAAGGTGAAGAAAAAATATAATGTTAAAAAGATTTCAGGGCTCTGGATAATCAAAATAACCAACTTGGAATGGAACAGATATGCAAAAATAAACAGACATTTAATATTAAAAATGAGACAAAGGGAGTAATGGGAAGGGGAAGGATGATAAAAGGGAGTGTGGGGTTGGGGGTACATGATCAATATATATTAGATATTTGCATGAAATCTCCTTATAAAACCATATAAAATGAGTATATGAAAATAAAATATAATGAAGATTTTAATAAAATATACTTAGTGAATCATAAGAATTAGTAAGTCACTCTTATTTTATTTATCAAGCCCATTATTACACATGTAACCAAAGGAATTAAAATCAGTATGTCAACAAGGTATCTGTACTACAATATTAACAGTAGCACTACTGACAACAGTCACAGATTAAAAACTCATCCTTCCATCAACTGTTAAATGCATAAAGAAATGTTGCATATATAATACATGGTAGTACATGTATATATGCATGAGTGAATATTATGTATATGTATGTAAATGAATTTATTTTATTTTTATATATGCACAAGATGGAATACTATTCAGTCACAACAGAATAAAATCCTGTAGTTTGTGACAACATGGATGGAACTGGAGATCATTATATTAGTGAAGCAAGCCAAGCATAGCAACATAATTATGATATGATTTCACTCAGTATGTGGAATGCTAAGGCAGTCAATCTCATAGAAGTGAGAGTAAAATGTGGGTTAGCAGACATGATGCAGTATAGTGGGGAGGAGAGACAGGGAATTTTGATCAGTTAGAGTTGGAGAACATCAAGAATTTCTGGTATGCTACCACAGAGAAGTGTGCCTACAGATAACAACAAACACCTAGGGGATTTCAATGTTTCATTTAAAAGAAATGATAGGTGTTTGAGGAGATAGATATGTCAACCTACCTTAAGCATTACACAATGTATGCATGTATTAATGCAGTGTAAGTTGTGTATCAGTTAAATACAAATATAAAATAAGCCTGGTGAAGTGTCACATACCTGCAACACCAGCACTAGGAAGGTAGAAGCAGGAAAGGGAGAAACAATGCCAATCTCCTATGTTTTATTAAATAGCCATATCCTTCAAAACCAAACAAGAAGATGGGGGAAGAAAGATATCCTGTGTCTCCACTAATCTACAATAGAGCATTAATTGTATTGGCTACAGGCAAAAAAGGTTGATGACAAGAAAAAGTAAGAGAGGATACTAGCAACCATTAGACAGAGATGAGGTAGAATCAAGGAATGTTCAACTTTAGATTTGTAAAAGAAACAGACCCTAAAACAGCAGAAGAGGGAGAGCATCTTTCCCAGCAGAGCTTTAAGCAAAAGAGGAAAAAGAAAGTCTGTGAGTTCCATAGATACACAATATGGACCTCTGCAAAACAAACAAACAAACGAATGAAAATAAGAGATCTGCAGCCAAGCATTGAACTACAGGCTTGATAGTAAACAGGCACTGAACTACAGGCCTCTATACTACATGCTCACTGGTGCTCAGAGGGTAATCATTTTGAGGTTTTACAGTCAAAACATTTTGACCAGAGAGAGCAGATTTTTATTACCCTCAAACCCCCAAAAGTTCCCCTTCTTCAATAACTGGGCAAGTAAATATCCCAAGAATCAGTACGGGCCCAGGATAGTTGTTGTAATCCAGATGCAGCTCACAAACACAGGTCTGCTTAGCTGAGAAATACAGGTATGACTACAGAAGAAGGTTGATTAAATCTGGAGGCCTTCAGCTGGACCTCTGGGAATAAACCAGCTGTGGGAGAATACTAGTAGAGACCAGCATAGCTAGATCATGCAGGACCAGTCAGTGTTCCGTGCTTGACCCTGTAAAGTACATATTACTTTGGTCTGACAGATTAATATAATCTCAGAGCACTGGAAACATTTGGTGGAAACATAGCCTGCCTCAGGCATTTTTTCCTGCTCACACATGCACTGGCAAAGCATGCCTGGTATGAAGGGGCATCCAACTGTTAGGATATCCCTGGGCTCATCTAGCAGAAGCAGTTTAAGGGCAGGTCCTATACACCTGTATTGCCTGGCCTCAATGAGGAAAAACACTTTCAGGAATTCAGTTCAGCCAGGGTCAATCATATATTACTGTTTCTTGGTAAAGGCAGGGTTTGTATCAATCTGCTACCAGCCTTTTTTTTGGCCCAACCAGGGAGAAAACAATTAAATACCTAAATGCCTCCAATACCAAAAAAAAAAAAAAAAATCGAAACATAAGACTGAGACCTCCACGTTATGTATCTTCAGGAACTAAGAAATGTTGGCAATTTTTATTTCTTTTCTTGTACTTTCTTTCACAACACTATTATTTCTTAGCTTTCATCCCATATATGCTTCTTCTTTTCCCTGTCTTCCTTCTTCACTCTTCTATCCTTTCTTCATCCACTTCCTTTTCACTACTTAATTATTCACACTTCCAACTTCAGTAAATTTGAAATTCCTAGGGTTTATTTTTCTTCAAGAACCCTAACTATCCTAGCTCCTTTCTTCTCTAGCTAACCTTTTATATTGGAATTGACACTTCTAATTGTTTTTTTTTTTCTACATTTAAACACTTGGTTTGCTTTTGAATTGCTATTGTCTGTTTTCTCTCCTTTGAGTGGTAATGGGGATTGGGTTTTGAAGAGAAGGCTGTTTGGCCTTAATTTCAGCACTTGGGAGGTAGAAGAAGGAGGGTCTCTGTGAGGTTCAAGGCTTCCTAGAACTACATAGTGAGACATTGTCTAAAAGGAGAGAGAAGACTGTTCATTAAGAGGATATCTATTAACAGAACAGAAAGAGGTATTCGTGCCACTTTCAAGAGACTGAACCTGAAGATCAATCCATGACGTAAAGAAAGGAAAGAAAAGATACCCAAACTAAAAAGACTGAAAGTCTATTAAATGAAACTACAGCAGGAAAATTAAATAGTGGGAAAGATACATATATCCAATATAAGAAACATTTAAAACCCACACGGATATGATCAGAAAGAACTTTTCCATCTTATATTATAATGAAAATACTAAGCAATGAAAAGAAAATATTCTTGACCTTTAACAGATGTGTCTCTTTACTTTTAATCACCAAAATATACCTCAACACACAAATCGCCTACACAGACTTCAAACTTCACAAGGGAAAACAAAACAAAACCTTCATCTGCTCATTAAAGCTGATCTGAACTTTTCTACTTGCCTAGGGATTTTGAAGGATTTTTGAATGGTACAGATAGTGACAAAAATAAAGCAATGAAGAATAATTTTAGGAAGGGCATGTCTGGAAATATTGAAATGTACTGTCTTAAATTTTACTCAGAAGGCTCTCAGTTGCTGATTATCTGCCATACAGCACACTACAATCATATTCTCACTAAAAACTTGAGCATTTACTAAGTGTCACATATGCAACCTATTTTGAAGTACACACAATACTGATATAACATATATAAGGTATTTATTCTAATAACCCTGAGGTAGGTACTACTAACATCACTTTTTGACATGGTAAGTGACATATAAATAGATTCGACAACAGTTTCAAAGTCACAAACTTACTAAGCCATAGTCAGGCAATGCAGTCTAAGTACCATCCTAAGTCTTTATTGTTAGTCTGGATGACTTTTCATCCTTCCCCTATTATACTAAAAAACTGATGCGTGAATTTAAATAATTACTACAAATTTCTTTTTTGTTTCTCTGCTTTCATTTTAGAAACAGATTCTCATATGCCCTAGGCTAGCCTTCAACTTTCATATACCAAGGTCATCCCGTTCAGGAATGACCTGGAACTTTTCTATTATTTCTTCTACCTACCTAGTGATAGGAACAGAGGCATGTGCCACCATGTTCAGTTTCATGTGGTATTGGGGAGCAAGCCCATCGCATAAATATAGCAATCATTCAATATTGGTAGCATTAAGTTATAGCAATTATGAATAAAGTAAAATCTCTTATATTTTTGGTTCTGAGCCTAGCCTTTAATGGCTGAGCCATCTCTCCAGCCTTTAGACCGACAGCTATGGAGCCTGAATGGGACCAGACTAGGCCTTTTGCATAGTTGTGTAGCTGGGTCTGTTCGAGGGGCCCCTGGCAGTGATGATCAGGATCTATCCCTGGTGCATGATCTGGCTTTCTGGATCCCATTACCTACGGTTGGACACCTTGCTCAGCCTTGATGGAAGGAAATAGGGACTTGGTCCTGCCTCAACTGAATGTACCAGGCTTAGCTGTCACCCCCATAGGACAAAACTTTCATGATATTAATGGCCAGTTTTTGAAAAATTATACTAAACTATAACAAAGAACAATCATGTATAATCAGCTGGGTATTTATACTTAAGATAACATTGAAAATATGATCAACAAAATTAATAAATTCATCTAAACTGAAGCCCTGAAATTTTTTCTCATCTATATGCACTTTTAGTAAGCTTTATAACCTATATTAAAACAAAAGCACAGCAGATTTTCTATTCACTTCACAATACTCAGATGTCAAATTCACCAGCTATACATAGTAACAATTTATGAGCTTTCAGTTTTGATCAAATATTTCTATTCAAGTTCATTTGGTATATGTGATGTGTAACAGAAGCTACAACCAAAAAAAATATCACCAACATGGCTCTCCAATATGTCCTTAACTGAATGACACCAAGAGACATGCTAACATGGAAGAGGAGAAACTCACAAGAACTTAACCCTATCCAAGAACTACAGGCAACAAAGAAATACTTTGAGCAAGAGAAATTAGTTTTTCCCAGAGAAGAGCACACCAATTAGTTATCCAATACCAGATCTTCAGCCCTGAAAAGATACACACAGGTAACATTATACAGACTGAGCAGATTAATTTTCACACACACACACACACACACACACACACACACACACACACACACACACACACAGCACAACTAGCAAGATCACCAACACTTAAAGAAAAAGAGGCCATTAATTTAAAAGAGAAAAGTGGGTTAAATGGTAGGTATTGTGCTCTAGGATATCTTTCTGTATGTTGTGAAAATGTGTTGCTCTGATTGGTTAATAAATAAAGCAGCATTGGCCTATGGAAGGGCAGGATGGAACCAGGCAGGAAGATCCAAAAGAGATAGTGGGAGAAGAAAGAGGCAGGAGAAAAGTCAGCTTGTTGCCCCCGTGGAACAACATGCCAGCAGACCAAAACATTTGGTAAAACATAGATTAATAGAAATTGGTTAATTTAAGATATAAGAGCCAGCTAGCAAGAAACCTGAGCGATATGCCATCCAGTTTGTAATTAATCTAAGCCTCTGTTTGTTTACTTGGGTCTGAGTGGCTGCAGGACTAGGTGGGACACAGGAAAACTTACAACTACCAAGTTGGATGTAAGAACATGAAGGGAAAAATCAAGTAATTATAATTTCAACAAATAAAATTAAATACTGACATGACAACATAAGAATAGACATGGGGATATAGTTTCTGGATTTTAATAATTTAATATGAACACAGTAAAACTGAACATATTTATTATTTATACCTTAGCTCCATCTGAAATATTGTCCCAGTTTCCACCACTCAAAGAGAAGTTCCCATTGCCTATACGCAGGAGTATTTCTTCAGGAGTATCATTGGGACCATTGGAAAATGGAGTGTAGCTGTTAATAAAATAGATTTTAATAAACATGAGAAACAAAGGTACATTTTATACATAATTAAAAGTGATGACTATAAGTCTATATTCAAAGATGAAAAGGAGCCAAGAACATTACCTAATATTTCCCTTTACTGTTAATATGAAATCTCAATGAATTTAATCCTAATAAATTATTTAATGAAGTACAGAATTTTGCTGATTACTTCTATGCTTCCTTTGATAAGCTAGTAAATGCAAAATAAGGGTGGACTTTTATATAAACATACAATATTATAATGAGACCATGATAAACACAAATATTCTATTTTGATAGGCTTAAGTTAGCAAGGAAATATATCTACTATGAAGAAGTTTTAATTCTTCCATATTTATAATGTATTTATTGTGTCAATTCAGCTTATTCATTAACATTTTATTCATTCATTCATTCAGTTTTTTGAAACAGGGTTTCTTTGTGTAGTTTTGGCACCTGTCCTAGATCTCGCTCTATAGACGAAGCTGGCCTCAAACTCACAGAGATCTGCCTGGCTCTGCCTCCTGAGTGCTGGGACTAACGGCATGTGCCACCACTGCCCAGCTAACATTTTATTTTTTTTTTTTTTTATTTTTATTTTTATTTTTTTTTTGGTTTTTCGAGACAGGGTTTCTCTGCGTAGTTTTGCGCCTTTCCTGGAGCTCACTTGGTAGCCCAGGCTGGCCTCGAACTCACAGCGATCCGCCTGGCTCTGCCTCCCGAGTGCTGGGATTAAAGGCGTGCGCCACCACCGCCCGGCAACATTTTATTTTTATGACTATGATTAGTGTAAACAAGTTAAAATTTTTAGTTAATACATATGAAAAATAATTGTATTAATTATTGATGTCAATGTAATAAAAACCACAGCTGCTGAATTATGTACATAAAATTATTCATGGGTTGAAAAGAGATTCATACATTTAAGGTAGATTTTAAAACTTAACTTGACAAAAGTGATCATTTTTGTTCCATGTTTTTAGATGTAACTGAAATTTCTTTATATTGGGGAATCAGAAAGCTGACTTATGGTTAAAAGTACTAGGAGATAGATTTATGCAGTAATTTTTTCATTCCTTCATCTAACAATTGGGTTTAGATAATATCAAACATATGTTTATATATAATAATTTCTTGTTTAGCCATAAAGCAAACATTTAAAAGCAGCAAGCAATTATATCTCATGTATTGACTATAATGACAAGGTATACCATTCTATAAAGAGCTTATAATATTTAAAATCCTGATATATCAATTATGCACAGTCAATTAACTGTTTAACATCACTTTATGCTACTAATATATTTTGTTTTTATATAGCAGTTGAATATTTAAAATGTCATACCTAGCTGATAGTTACAAGTTAAACATTCCTGTTTTTTAAAAAATGAGAATATATAGAACCATAAATATTCACTTTTAAATAAAAGTGCTGCTCTCTATTAAGAGTAAACTATCATTTTCATTAACTATAAATTATAAAATTAACACAGTCTAATTATTATTACAACTGTTTTGAGCTTATCCTTGTCCTATTAATGGTGGACATGTATATACATGCTTCTCTAGGTTAATATTGTTAAGTATTATATTTTTATCAATCATTTTACTAAATCTTTGTTGCCCAGACTTAAAGCAATTTTTTAAATAAAATTATCTACTCAACAAGTCCAGTGGACATGCTCCTATTATAAGACACATCTACTTTATAGTCTAGTAAGACTATTAAAAAATAAAGCACTTAATATAAAAGGTTTATTCTAAAGCATCTATTATATATGAAAACTTTTCTATTTCTGTATCTTATTTTACAAGTAAAAACTATAGATTTGAAAATATTAATAGGATGTCTTACATTATTTTTTCTGTACTCTTCTGGATGAATATATTCAGTAAAGTTCAAATAACAAGAGTTTATAAGTATCTTACCCAGCCAACATAGTGTACAAAAGGACACCTAAGCTCCAAATATCACAAGCAGCATCATATCCCTGTTGAGTGAGAACCTATGAAAAAAAATACACAAAGTTTGAACTATTAATATATAACGTCACATTTCTTTTGAGGGATATTGTCTGGATTCTAATAATTTTATAAGTATTAACAATATAAAAATAAAAAACAATTTCTTAAATTTTTATGTTATTTTATACCCTTTAAGGGTAAAGGTAAAATATTCTCCAATCAGCAAACACTGCATAACCTGGGGTTACTCTAAGCTGGTAAAGTTATATGAACTACACACAAAAAACAACAACTATGTAAGACATAAAACCTGACCTCAACAATCTTTCATTCTTCTCATTTCAAATTGGATATACAGACACCTAAACGTAAAGCTGATATATACAGGTGTTTGATGGAACTATAAATAGTACTGAGGTATTAAAATTGTGATACTGTCTCTAAAGATGAGCCTGAGGGAAATGTTAAGTAACTGGCCAAACATGATAAAACTGGTTAGTACTGTAGAACAGGAATTCTTACTAAAAGGCAGTGCTTTTCAATATCTATGAGAACTGCTTCATTTTTTTTTTATGAGATAGGGTTTTCTTCTAAAGCCCAGAATGACTGAGAACTCATTATTGTAGTCCATGCTGCCCTTAAGTGTGTGGCAATCATCTTGCTTCAACATCCCAAGTGTTGGAATTATTACATAAGATATGAGTCATCACATCTGGCTTGATCACTCTTTGCTAGTGGTGTGTGTGTGTGTGTGTGTGTGTGTGTGTGTGTGTGTGTGTGTGTGTGTGTGTGTATGAATATTTTGTAAAAGGGCTCCACATTATACAACAATGAACTCTAATTATGATTTATATCTATGTAATGTGGGTATAAATTTGTAATAAAAATGATATAACAAGATAAGAAAAGTTGTGATCTTCTGAAATAGTCTGAGACACAAGGCTGGTATCTTGAAAAAAAGCAGAATATTTCTGGTAAATTCCCAGCAGCTTTACTACTATTTATACAATAATTTGTGTAACTATTTTGTTTGAGGGCCAGTATTAATAAAAACAAAAACTATTTTTACTATAAATTAATGTATGATCTCTCTATGAACCTCAACAGCATTTGCTAGAAAAATAAAGGGATGAGGGGACAGTAAGATGGCTCAGTGAGCAAAGATGTTGCTTCGCCGTTTGATAACCTGAGTTTGATCCTTACTCTTCCGACCTCCACATGTATGCCATGCTGTGCATTCTCCTCATGCACAAAAGCACACAAAATAAACACATCAATGTAATGTTTTTAAAAATGGAAGAAAAAGATAAAATGAGGGCATTTTTTAAATTAAAAAAATAAATACACTGCTAAAGCCTATGGCATAAGAAACAAAATTTAAAGATTATTAATTCATTAACACCGAAGGCTACATAACCATCAACATGGTCTTTTCATCTATAAAAGGCTAAAAATATTGTAGTTTTGGCTTTCACAATTATCAGACATAAATAATAAGTAACTTGCTTAAAATACATTTACAATTCCAATGAATACATTTATTTATATAAGAACATGCATATGGTTATGCATGGGGATGCATGCTTTTAATCCTTGCAATAAGGTAGAGGCAAAATCAGGTCGAGTTCAAGGCCAGACTTGGCTAAATGTGACATTTTCTTAGAAGAAAGAAAGGACACATGTGTAAAACTGATATGCTATGGACTACAGAAGCCCTAATGAATGCACTGCTTTTACTCTTGTAGTCTTTCTCATTTCTCATCGCCTCTTACAGTTCTAGGCATTCCATGTTTACTCACTTTGCCCTACTCATATTTGTATTTTATGCTTTCACAGTCTTATTGGAAGTGGTGGTTTGTCAGAACACGATCCATGAATGAAGCTGCATGAGGAGGATTCTGAGAGCTTGTGAGGAAACTCCAAGGAAACAAGGCAAACGTCTTGTAACCTCTGTATCTCTGTAACGTACGCCTTCCTGCCCCTCCCAGGTGCAGTAAATAGAAGTGCGTTTACTTTAGATTACCCATATCTTACCCATTATTATTCAAAATGATGTTTCCAAATATAGGTTATCCTTGTGACTGTATACAGCCTAAACTCATGTGACCTTTGCTCATTTGACCTTGCTTAACCCTTAGAATATAAGTTGTCTGATGCTTGGAATAAAATTGGCTATTGCATGAGACTTCAATCTGTCTCATTTTAGGTTCTGCTTGCCCATATTCATGCCACAGCAACAGTAGTAGTCCTAGATACTTGGGAGGCTGAGGTAGAAAGACTGCTTAAATCCAGAAGCTTGAGGCTTTTAAAAAAAAGGTCCAGTATTTCTCTATCTTTTCTAAGTTATGAGAAGAACACAACTGGGCAGTTGGTGTCACAATGTTACAGCTTATCATCCAAATCTCATTTTTGATTTCCTACATACTTAAATACATTCTGAGTGGGTAAAAAGAGACAACAATGAGACAATTTATTTTTGGTTGTTCGAGACAGGGTTTCTCTGTGTAGCTTTGCACCTTTCCTGGAACTCACTTGGTAGCCCAGGCTGGCCTCGAACTCACAGAGATCCGCCTGCCTCTGCCTCCCGAGTGCTAGGATTAAAGGCGTGCACCACCACTACCCGGCGAGACAATATTTTTTTGTTCTATGATTAGTCTTCAATGTCCTACAATAATGACTATATGAAACAAGCATGCTTGCAGAATTAATGAATGAGGATGGTAGTCAGCCTGCATTTTATATCTCTTCACTTGGATAAAGATAAACTGAGAAAAATAAAAGTCACAACTAAAGTAGTCCATTCCATAAGTCTCTCTTTCATTTGGCTTTGCAAGTCTGCAACAGGTAATATAGACATTCTCATTCCCTTTGCACTAAGTTTAATTCATATTCTATACAAAATATATGACCGCACAGGCCAGAGGAAAGTAAGGTAAATTTCAATACTATATTATCAGAAGTTATGAATCTATCATTCTTCAAATTTGTTTTAAGTTTGATTAATTCATGACCATTCTAAGACTTCATTACACATTTAATATCAGTCAGATAATATAATATTCACATTTTGCTTTTATAAAAGTAAATAATGGATATTTTAATTTTAATTTTAGTGAGGCAAGCATAAAGAAATGCATATCTATGAAGTAAAACATAAGAGGTTGATTGAAGTGATACATATCCCAAAACTGAGTGAATATTGTTTTTTTATTGTTATGTGAAAATTGCAATAACCAGTGATTTTTCTTATAAAACCAGGATTCTTTATGTACTGTGATGAAATTATGAAAGTACAGCCCTATAAATTTTATTATTTCTTAAAATACTTTCATGGCTATTTCAATCTTTATGATTCCACTTTAAAATGACTAGCATATATATAATTTGATACTATATTTTGACAGAATCTGAATTTTAAAAGAATAATGTATTTCATTTATAACAATTTAGAAATATTTACAAACTTTTGGCATGGTCTTCAGGACTTGATAAAATATGTCAAAGCACTCAAAACACACAGTGTGAGCTAAAGGTAGTTCAGATGCCAGTTGTGGAAAAGCGGTCTCCACAAGCCCACCTGAAAATTCTCACTATTACAATAAACAAAGTGTCTTATTGCAATGGAAGTCTGCTACGATTAAAAAGCAGCAGTGTACTGTATCATACTGTGTACAAATATTCATTGAAAATGACTGCCTAACCATTAATCTTAAAATGTTTACCTAACCATTAACCTAAACATACATACACTGTGAGTTTGTTCATTTTAATTTATTTTTTGGGGGGAACACATTCATTCCTACACTTTTTTCTTGTAAGTTTTTATAAAATACAAAAAATAGAACTATACAAAATTAAGCCAAGATTAATAATTTACCCATTGAAATAAGTAGTTAATACATTATTATTTTCATTAAAGAATCTATTTAGAATATCTATGGTGACTATGTCCCTTACATTTAACAGAAGATAGCACATTTCAAATATTCTGTTTTATACTATTAAAAACAAAGTCTAGAAAAACTAAACTTTTTTTATGTAAAAGGTATTATCTCATACATGTGAGGGCAGTCCAAATAAAATAACCTCTTTGGTAATATGTGCCCCAGGTTTAATTTTGAAAAGCATAGTTTCTACCCAGTATAATGTGGTAAAAAAAAAAAAGTACATTCATTATATTTTGAGTTTCATGAAAGTACAGAATAAACCAGTTGTATAATTTGATATAGGCCAAATCATATCTTAAAGAGCTTATAAAAGCAAGCATTGTATCTATACCCCAATAATAAGATCTTAAAACAAAATTAAAAAAAAAACAAAATGAGAATTGTTCATTAATAAAGTTACTTTTCTATATTTTCATTTTAGGAAAATTATTTTCCTAACAGCTAATTTAAAATATAGATTTACAGGTAATAAATATAATATCTGCTTAAAATGATCAATTATTTGATAAAAATATGTATGAGATAAGAATTCACTTTCAGATCATCTTATGACTCTTTTCTGATTTGGCAAATTCAATTTTTCAAGTTTTAGATATGTGGATTAGTATGTAATAATTGCCATTGGTTATCAACATCTATAACACATTAATAAAAATTCCTGAGTCATAAACAAATGTGATAAAGAACTTTACATAGCCAATGCAATCCCTGACTGATTTTTCACCAATCTTGTCTTTATGGCTTCCGGAGGTACTAGTATCAGAGAGCATCCCAAATGTGCAATCTGTACCCCTCAGCTTTTCTAGCCTTATCTTTCCTTACTCTTCATCCCCCAGGAACAATGATGATTTACCAGGAAAAAACAATGTTTCTATTTAAAAACAAATCAAAAGGCAATCTAGAGCTGTATCTCAGTTATAAAATGCATGATTCTCAGCAAGCCATGGTGACACATGCCTGTAATCCCAGCCATCAGGAGACAAAGAAAAGAGACTTGCTGTGCATTACAGCTATGGTGAGTAACAGCTATGTAGTGAAACCCTGTTGTGAAATCATATGAGTTCTATATTAGTATAATGCCAAATAGAACAGACTACTCTGATTATAAGACATATGTTTGTTTTAGATGCTAGTAACCACCTGACTTTATATCATGAATTATTATAATTCAAATTTTAAGTTTTCTAGTTGTGAAAAAAGGCAAGTCTGCTTTTAACTGTCTTCACCAAACAACATGACATACTTGTCATCACATAGACTCAATTTAAGGAAAACAATGAACAGGAAATAGTAAAATGTAAAGAATACCTCAGGTGCTACAAAGTTTGCAGTGTAGCAGGGAGTTAACAGAAGTCCATCTTCTCCTCGAAGTTGTTTTGCAAACCCAAAATCACAGATCTTAATGGAATCCGCGTTCGCTGATTCATCCATATACAAAATATTACTGGGCTTAAGATCACGATGAACAACCTTAAACATAAAAGAAAACATGTTTTTTCCCCATGATCTTGAGTCTATTTCTTTTCTTATTTTTTCATTTTTCTTTATTAAGAAATTTTCTACTCATTCTACATACCACCCACAGATCCCACCTCCTCCCTCTTTCCACCCCCCAGCCCTCCCTCCCAAGCCACCCCACATCCCCATATCCCCCAAATCAAGGTCTCCTTGTATAACTAAATTTCTGTTAAAACATTTAATATGTTTATAGGAAAAAAAAAATCTTCCCATTATTTCCCCAACCTCTGGCATCAAAAATAATGAAAAAAAGTATTCTGCTAGGTAGACATTTCATTATCTACCAACTTTGTTAAGTATTTCCATCTACAATTATTGGTTCTACTTATGGATATAACAGACTGAAGTTTTATCCAATGCCCCCCCCTCATGCCAACTATTAACTCTTGATATAGTACAAAAGTTAAGAGCCTGCAGGTCCAAGAGAATTTAGAAAAGCAGAGAGACACTGATAAGTAACACATCTGGTTCAAGGATGAAACCAAGGGAGTTGTGGGTAGGTTCTCATATCTGTGGCTTTTACACTAAGAACTAAGAGCAGTCTCTATTATACACCAAGGTAGTACACATTCATTTGGAAAAAATAGTTTTTCTGTTTGAGAAGAACAGAAAAGATATAGCAGAAAAGAACAAAATCAAAGTGGGGAATATTACACAGCAAAGAACCAGTGCTGAAACATAAAACAAAAATACTTGTAAAGGATTTAAGATTTTATATGAAAATAAAGGATATGAAGACATCAAAGCTAGCAAACAAAGCAAGGAATTTTCAGTTCAAACTCAGCCAAAAATTATATTTAAAATAATAATTACTCGAGAATAGTAACAGAATATAAATATCTTCATTACTTTATATCACCATAGGATACAATCCCAAACCATCTGATTTATATAAAGAACACAAGTAGAACACAGCCACAAGAAAAAAAATAATCCAGGTCTGAGTGTCAGATGAACCAAGTTATAATTTATAGAATTTTAATAGGTGTTGTGGGATGGTCTGTATGTCAAATTGCTCTGATTGGTCAATAAATAAAACACTGATTGGCCAGTGGCCAGGCAGGAAGTAGGTGGGACAAGGAGAGGAGAATTCTGAGAAGCAGAAGGCTGAGGCAGAAAGACACTGCCAGAGGCCACCATGACTAGCAGCATGTGAAGACGCCGGTAAGCCACCAGCCACGTGGCAAGGTATAGATTTATGGAAATGGATTAATTTAAGCTATAAGAACAGTTAGCAAGAAGCCTGCCACAGCCATACAGTTTGTAAGCAATATAAGTCTCTGTGTTTACTTGGTTGGGTCTGAGCGGCTGGGGGACTGGTGGGTGACAGAGATTTGTCCTGACTGTGGGCAAGGCAGGAAAACTCTAGCTACAAATAGGTTATAAAGAGTCTCAACTAAATAAAAGAAAACGTCTTACAATGCATGAAATTCTCAAGAAAAAAAAAACTAAGTAGAAAAATAGAAACAATGAAGAAGACCAAAATAATTGGTAAACCTGTTGAAATTCTTCAGGTGATGATTTTTCTGCTTCTACTATCCATTCAATCTAGTTTTCAGATAAATATGGATTATATCCTACAGTGATATAGAGTTATGAAGATATTTATATCCTGTTACTACTCTCCAGCGGTTATTATTGTAAGTATAATTTTTGGCTGAGATTGAACTGAAAATTCCTTGTTTGGTGTATTACTAGCTCTGATGTCTTCATATCCTTTATTTAGCAATGTACAACAATGTATGCTCTTTAGGGACAAAGGCAGAATCTTACTTAGTATTTAAATCTGTAATGTGCTTTGCTTACAATGCCTGTCATGTATAAATGTTCAAAATGTCTGTTAAGTGTTCTAAAAACAAGATTTATAAGGAAATAAATCAAACAGTAGATGTTTATCATATTATATTTTAAAAATTCTAGTTTACAAAAATGTCTATGATCCTTTAAAGTGCTTGCAAAGAGTCAATGAATTAAATTATATTAGAATCATAATATTCCTTTAGTATTATGCAATTTATTTCCAATGACTGAAGTCTTATCCTTAGGTCACATACATTATTACTTTATTTTATTATTTACAAGTGTGGCTTACACATAATTTCTACTTTATCAATCCCAAATTGCAGTTTGTATTCTTTATATTTCATAGGTATTGTTCAAAGTATATTCTCCACAAAATTTAACATATTGATATTTCAAATGTTTAGAATAATAACTTATTGTCAAATTTAGGGCAGTTGGTGAGAGTCAATTTATAGTTTTGGTGCTAGAATATAATAGTTACAGAATAATTCTAATAATACTTGATATTCATGTGAATATTCTTTTTTATTCTTGTTAGCTTTTAGAAGTCTAGGCTTGCATGGAACTCACTATGTAGTTCAGGATGGCCTCAAATTTTAACAATTTATTTGCCGCAGCCACCCATGTGCTGAAATTACAGGTGCAAGCCACCAAAACCCAGCTTGGCTTGGATATTTCTTTGATGATTCACACTTTAGTTTGATTAGGATTAATAATGTGCGCGCGTGCGCGCGCACGCGCGCACACACACACACACACACACACACACACACACACACACACACACACACAAACCACTTTCTATAAACTTCACTATAACACAGACATATTAGGCTATCCTGTATGAAAATATACAAGAAACACAATATAGGTCCCATAATTGAAGGAAGAATTCAATTATAACTTACTCCTTGACAATGAAGATATTCAACTGTCTTTGCTATTACATACAGTACTTCACTAGCTTCCTGTTCTGAGAAACACTTTTTCTTGAGAATACGATCCAGTAGTTCTCCTCCTTTCATCAAATCCGTAACAAGGTAAACATATTTCCCATCATCAAAAACCTAAAAAGGAATGTGTTTTAAGGTTTTATTACTTGTAATCATTATTCTATTTTTTTAAAGTTATATTCACTTTGCTTTGTTAGTACAACTCTAGAATCAAAGCACACACATTATTTCTTTCTTCTTAATGTAGTACAGGCTGCATTGAAGAAAGAATTGGAAAAATAATCCCCTATGCAGTTCTGTAAGGTAACATCACACATGGAGTTTGATAACATGGAGTTTTGAAGTTGGAGGTTAGAGAGTTCATCAAAATCACATAAATAAAGGAGTTCTTTTCACATAACATGTATATACTTTTTAAATTATATTATAAATACTTTTTCAAAAGTAATCATCTTTGTGATAGTAAACAAAGCATTTATTAGTTAATTGATTAGTATGGTATTATAAACAAATGTTGAATGCAAATAGTGCATTAAAAGAAATAGATAAGAAAAGCATTTCTATTTGGTATGTGATATGTTTTTAATACATGTATATACACAAACTACTGTTTACATATAATAAACCAAATTATATATCATATTATCTGAAACTGATCAAGATGATGGCTAATAGTTTTGCATATTCACAAAAAGAGCCTTTTTCTAATGTAAAAGTCATTATTCAGAGATATACATCAATATATGTGTTGCATGTTTATTTTACAAAACTGTGGACTAATACTATTTTCAAGGAATGATCCATAATTCTACAGCCAATTACTCTATAATCCAGAAAGTAAAATTTCCAGAATCAATTTCTTTTATATTTATAGAGATGAGAAAATATTTTTAGTTGCATTATTACTGAGTTAACTATTTAGAATATATTCAGATTGTTAGGATATTCTTTTATCAACAATCATAGTTCTTTACTAAAATCTTTAAAAAAAGAACACATGTATTGAATCACTGAAGAATGAAAGTAGGAAATTGAGATTTGGCGACATAGCATTGTAAGTATCACAGTTATAAAGTTCTAGTCCATATCTTTATTAACTTAGGTAATACTTAGATTTTAAAACTTACATCCTTTAAAGTGATAATGTTGGGATGTTGTCCATAGCGCATCAGAATTTCAATTTCTTCTGAGGGGTCTCGTTTATTTTTGTCAATGATCTAAGAAACAGATCAGAGAAAATTCTCCAAAAAAGTCAAACGATTTCCTTTATCAAGTAGAAAGAAATATTTTCTGGCTGGGTGGTGGTGGTGCATGCCTTTAATCCTAGCACGCAGGAGGCACAGTCAGGCAGATCTCTGTGAGTTCAAGGCCAGCCTGGTCTACAAAGCAAGTTCCAGGACAGCCAGACCCGTTACACAGAGAAACCCTATCTCGAAAACACCAAAAATAAAAAAAAGAAAAAGAAAAGAAAAAGAAATATTCTTTTTATCTATCTATCTATCTATCTATCTATCTATCTATCTATCTATCTATCTATCTATTAGAATTTTGTTGTTATTGTTTTGAGATGGATTGTGCTATGTGGCCCAAGTTGTGCTGGGACTCATTATATAATTCAATCTGGCCTCGAATTTATGACAATCCCTGTACTCTTCACTGCTGGAATTATACGTATGGACCACCATGCCAACCTTCAATTGAGTTATATTATTAAAAAATACTTTAAAAATATAGAGCATCATTCTCTAATTGTTTCAACCTTAAAAAATCCATACAATGGAAATTTGACAGAAAAAAAACTAAGCTAGACCAAGTATATTGACTTTAACTAAGATTATACTAAAACAATATGTAATTTCTACAGTTGCTCAGTCTTAAACATAGATTGCTACAGATTAGTCAGAAAACAAAATATAACAAAATAATGCTCTTTCTCCAAAATGAAGCTTTGCAAAGAAATTAAAAAGGAAAACATAAAATCACACACTGTTTTCTCATCATCTGATTTGTTTCTCCTTGTTCCAGTAAAACAGGGTATGAGCTAATCTGTACAAATTACATACTGCAAACAATAAATTAGGCTCAGAAACAGTACCTTCACTGCAAACTCCATGTTGGAAGCTGAATGTATGCATCGCTTGCAAACAGAGTAAGACCCAACACCAATATCCTCTTGCAATTCATAGACTTCACTAAATTGAGCAGCATTTCCATTTATCTGTTTTTTTAAAAAACAAATACTAAGGAAAATGAATTTCACATTTGCTTCATTTTGTCCTAATAAACACATATCTTAAAGGTTAAAAAATACAAAAATTCTAGAAATTTTACCAATATTTAAAAATTACCTATATAAATTCTGAAACAACTCTATATTGTAGGGTTTCTAAAATCCCAAAACAATGTGATGAATTGACTAGTATATAAATCACTCTGACAGTTCCCTACCAAAAACAGACATATAAATATCATTAAAGGTAATTACTATCTGCTTTCCCCCGAAACATACAGAAATAACCTTTAACTCAGTTACACTGATAAAATGAAGTCATTAACAATTATCTTTTAATAACTATTAAACATCCATTATTAAGAAGTGAGGGAAATACTTATCCTGAAACTAAACATTGTGATGATGATACAGAATTTACCTGGATGATTGGCAACACATTTGCACTTGTAACAGGAGTGATTTTATATTCTTCTGCAATGGAAGTTGCCACAAAGCTGAATCCTTTGAAGAGTTGATGAGTATTTGCACTGGCTGGCAGACCAGGAGAATCTAATATTTAAAAAGTTTATATTTTACTAGAATTACGCAGAATTTTATGATTACAGAATCAAGAGATTTTTAAAAAAGGAAACACTAAATGTCACAGTCTGACACACTATAAATATGACTCATACTTTCTCTTCATTCTTTGTAGACAGACACATTTTATGTGTTCAATCATTTTTATTAATGGATGCATCCTCACTACCAAAAAACACATAGTAGGGATTCAATATTTCTTGAATGAGTACATGAAACAGATGTAAGTAAAAGTAAATTAGATCAAATTCTAAACCAAACCAATGCATAGCTCATGTTTTATCTCCTACCATTATCTAGAAAATTATTAGCCTGTGAAGGAATTTCCAAAAAAACAAAAAACAGAAAAAAACCTTCCATATTTTCTCTTTCTCCATACTTCTGTGATAAATATTTCCCAGTCAAATTGTAGCAATGCTGGATATAAGACCTACATTTCCACAAACACCAAACTAATTTTCTACCAACATATTTTTTACTGAAAAAGTTAATTTATTTAATAATTACTAGAAAAAAAGCTGTGGTTATGAACAAAAATGTATTACCTTTAGGTGTTTTGGTAGTAAATTCAGGATCAAAACAAAAAGTATCATCTGGTTTTCCAGAAGCAGGTCTGAAAGGAGGCTGGACTTCTCTTCTATATAATTTCTAAAGGTAATGTAGTAATGAAAAAACATTTACCATTTTAAAATTCAATAACATAGGTTGGGCATTCCTAATACAACACTTAAAATTCAAATACTCTAACATCTAAAAGATTTTGAATGTTAACACGATAGCATAAGTGGACAATCTGTAGTTAAAAAACAGACACACTAAATTGTAGTATGAAATTATCTTTGAGTTGTATGAATGAGGTATATATTAAACACAAAGTAATTTTATATTACTTGGGTTCTAATGTCAAATTCATTCACTTCCTTTCATATATATGCACACATATATACAAACTCAATACACACACACACATACATACAATAAATTCCAAAACCCAGAAAAATCTTAAACATTTTGAGACATGCAACCTAGACTCAGTTTGAGAAAACATCACATGATATTGACAATCAGAAGCCTTGAAATATTTACACAGTTTTCAGATAACTATTAACCAAATTCTGTAACAACTGAGATGTAATGTCCAAAATCTAATGAAGCCAGTGAACATATATGACATTATAGTAATATAACAGCTTGCACTGTAAACAGGTAAAGATGTTCACTTCTGGATATCAAAAGAAATTCTCCCTAGAGCCATGGCCATACAAAGAATATCACAATGTAAAAATTTTGAGATAATTAACAAAATCAATAATTAGACTATTTTTATGAATATTACATCTAAAATAGTTTGTTTCCATATAAGATTAAATACTCTCTTCTTACTTAATAGTCTAAGTTCCTAAAATGTGTATGTTTTAAAAACACAGATGGGTAAACAAGATCGCAGCTGAATAAGATGCTCTGACAATCTCTTATCCATAAACACACCAAGTGGAACTGCCATTCACTTACCAAGCCAGCTTCAACAGAGATAAGGAAATGAAGCAAGTGATCATAATGCAAAATAAGGACTCATTCAAAGATAAAGGCAGGAAAGAAAACTGCATGCTGTTTATAACAAAGCCATTTCACCATTAACAACATGCAGAGAGTGAAAATGAAGTCATGGAGTATAACAGTTCCTATCAATTGAATTGATAAAACAAATTCTGAGTGGCCATACATCAGATAAAATAGTCCTAAGTACTAAAAACAGACAAACAAGGTCTTTATATAATGAGAAAGAAGTCAAGTTAGCAAGAAAACTGACACAACTAAATGTACATTGTAACTAATACTAAACAAATATATAAATAATAGTAGCTCTAAAGAGAGACCAAGCTCACTTGGAATAACAGTCAGGAAGTTCATCACTCCACTCAACCAACAAGACACAATCATGTTAAAACTTTCCCTATAATAAATGGACTAAACATATATCTACCAAAATTTCACTGAATAGCTTCAACTAAGCACGGTGGACTTTCTCCAGAACAGACCATAGGACAGGCCATAAAAAACAATTCTTAATGAATTTGGAAGCATTTAAATCACATAAAGTACCTTTTTCATAATAGTACAATAAAACTAGAAACCAGTAACAACATGAATTTTAGAAACTTTGTAAATACAAAGTTTTCAAATATTTTACATTTGAACAATTAATGGACTGAAGGAGAAAATCCAACAAGAATTTGGAAAATTTGAAACTAATGGCAGAAACAAGTAACAAAAATACTACCTATAATGCCTATATTTAAAAATCAAATAATTTTCAAATAAATAACCTATTACTATATTTCAAGGAACTAGAAAAGTAAGTTCTTCTAAGACAAGATTATCAATCTTGGCATATAAATTAAAATATAATTAATTTATCAGAATTTCTCAATGTTTTTATTTCATATCATTCACAAACTTAAGTATCTAAAGATTTTTAAATTTAATTTGTTCTAATGCATAACAATGAACAATCTGAAATTAACGAATACCTGGGTTTATTATTATTACTTATAAGAATCTGTCACAGCATCACTCATTTTTCCCTATCTTATCCTCTTCTCATCTAGAGTAGAAGTATAACATTAATCACATTATAACAGTTACAACAAATGGCAAACAAAAATTACTATTTCCATACTTCTACTACTTGAAGGTATTGCCAATCTATGTGATAACTATAATAAAAAGGTCAGACTCAATATAAAATAAATGTATTATGTTTATCTACAGTCTCTATTTTGCCACTGTTTCTCAAGAAGTTTGCTCATTTTAATATAACTTATTTACTAACATACTTATATTCTACTTACATTCCAGTCAATAGATGCAAAAAACCCATGTTTTTTGACTTCTTCAACTCCTTCTGATCCTATAATATGGAAATAATTTTAATGGCATCATTTTTTTAATCTTTCTAATTGGATTCTATGCTATTAGATATAAACAAGACTCTACATTTCCCCTAGATTCCTTATAGTGAAATTTCTATGATTTCTTGTCTTGTATTAATTTGTCCTTTACCTACTATTCATAAAAAAGAACTTGATGCACACAGCGAACGGCATAAGTCAAGACAAAATACCAAGTACTAAAATGTTTCATAACAACTACAATTTATTTAACTATAATATTAAACTAAGTAACTGTTATTCATAATTCAACTTATGTCTCATATTCATATACTATGTTAAACTCTGTAAAAGAGAAACTAGTACTGTAATTTTAACACAAGGACATAGATATCAGGATCTAGGAAAAGAACTTTGAAGTTTCTTAGAAGAGGCAAAATATTCACTCTCAAATATCCAAAGGGATTATCAATACACAGTAAACTGTATTTTTTTCAAAAGACAAACTATATGATGTACATGATACTACATGTTGAACAAAACTTTTCATTAACTAGACTATTTCATGTTTTAATCATAAGCAATTTTTTTATTTTATATAAATTACTAAAAGTCCACAATTCCAACATAAATATACAGTAAACATAAATGAAGTTAAACTAGAATATATAAAAATACAGTTACTTGTTTAGTATATGTAGTACATTGTTATAAAGGTTAAAGAAGATTAATAATACCTAATCTATTCGCTGGATTTCTTTTGAATAACATCCTTAAAAGACTTTGTGCTTCAGCACTAAGAAATTGAGGCATTCCAAGTTTTGCTCTGAAAAACATTGTGAAAAATTTCACTTAAATCTATACACAATAAGTCAATAAATCTCAAAGTTAATTTTAAAAATTTAATGAGTCCCCAATATGTTAGAATAAGAGAAAAACACAAAAATAGTTTAAATCTTTGCTGAAAACCACATTAAGATTTTAATACTAGAGGCAAGAATTTTTTCCCTTTATAAAATAGTGTTTCTACTTACTTCAGTATCATATTCATGGTCTCATTTCTGTCTTTACCTTGAAATGGCAAAGTGCCAGTAAGCATTTCAAACTAGAAAATGAAATAACAACAATTTATTACAACTTAGAATACCTAATTACATTTGTTTTAAAACACAAGACTTATGGTACATGATTATTAAGTCATGCAGGATTCAGATGACAGTGGCTGAAAACACAATTAGAAATGAGAACAAGCCTGCTAGCCGAGTGGTGGTGGTGCATGCTTTTAATCTCAGCACTCAGGAGGCAGAGGCATGCGGATCTCTGTAAGTTCGAGGCCAGCCTCAGCTACAGAGTGAGTTCCAAGAAAAGTTCCAAAGCTACAAAGAGAAAACCCTGTTTCAAAAAAAGAAAACAAAACAAAAAACAAGCTGGCTATGTATATCTCTATTTAGAGTTCAACAGAGTTGAGCTGCAGCAGATGGAACCAACCACTTTTATTTGACTTCTAACATGTCTAAGTTCTCAAACTAAATGCAACCTGAAAATAAGTTGTTTAACAAACAAAGGTATTACTTAAGCAAATAATAATGGAAAAATAAAACTTGCACCAAAGGATCTGGGATTTACTAAGGCCAAGAAAAATTTTAAATAGTAACCATTCCAAATTCCTTTTAATCCCAAAACAAAAATATAAAAATTAAGAAACAGAATTCCAAAATTAGACGTAAGGCCAGGGGTAATGTCATTTATTCTTGAGTATGAAGTCAAAGAATTACATGTTCAATGCCTGCCTGAGCTACACTGTCAGTTTAAAGCCAGCCTGGATACCTTTAGAAGGGTCTTACCTCAAACTAATTTTTTTAAAAGGTCTTGGGACATGAGTCAGTGGTAGAGTACTTGTTAGCAGAAGCAAGACCTTGGGATTAAATCCAGTACCCCAAGAGGTAGGAAAAAAGTAGAACATAAGAGGTACATATACATGTATGTTTGTGTGAAATAATACATTTTAAAAAAGAGACATTTGCCACACAGTTTGGATCCCCAGTACCCAAATAAAATCTGGGTGTGGCAGGCATGCATCCTTAACCTCAGCACTGTGAGAACAGAAACAAGTGAATCTACAATTGTACCCCTGGAGCTTGCTAGTCAGCCAGTCTAGCTAAACTGATGAGATACAGGTCCAATAAGAGGCCCTCTCTCAATAATAAAGTTAAGTTCAACTGAGGAAGACACGTTGTCAACTTCTGCTCTGCCCCCCGACACACACAAACACATACGCACACAAACATACACAAACACACGAATATTCACCCAAAAATTATAGCACTAACTGCTGTGGAACAGTCTGTATGTCAAATTGCTCTGATTGGTCAATAAATAAAACACTGATTGGCCAGTAGCCAGGCAGGAAGTAGGTGGGACAAGGAGAGAGGAGAATTCTGGGAAGCGGAAGGCTGAGGCAGAGAGACACTGCAGCCGCTGCCATGACCAGCAGCATGTGAAGATGCCGGTAAGCCACCAGCCACGTGGCAAGGTATAGATTTATGGAAATGGATTAATTTAAGCTATAAAAACAGTTAGCAAGAAGCCTGCCACGGCCATACAGTTTGTAAGCAATATAAGTCTCTGTGTTTACTTGGTTGGGTCTGAGCGGCTGTGGGACTGGCGGGTGACAAAGATTTGTCCTGACTGTGGGCAAGGCAGAAAACTCTAGCTACAAATGGCGCCCAACGTGTTGGCAAGAGTTTCTACCTAAAACCTGAGAAAAGATTCTAAAATGGAGCTAAAAACAGCTTCCTAATTGTCTCTCTCAAATGAGCGGCAGCCTGCCGGTTTGAGCTACTGGCGGGTTCCTGGCGTGGGAGCTCGATCTGCAGTATGGCGGGAATGAGGCCTCTGCAAGTGGCACATTAAGCTGCATGGTGGATTTAGCCTTTGCTAGTACAAAACAAAAAGAGGTTTCTGGGCTACACACTGCTTGGATAAAAGCATTGACCCAGGATGGCTCCCAGAGCTGGCGGAAAAGGTACCACCGCCATGTTGGGAAGCTGAAGTGGGCGGAGCCAGCAGCCACAGCGCCGTTTCAGGCTTAAAAGGCTGCAGTTTAAGCAATAGGCTCAAGGTAATATAAAAAATAAGCCATGTAAAGATGGCTACCACACAGAGAATCTGGATTATGTTCTCTTTGATATTTGTAACTGAAGAAAAACATTTGATTGCAAAAGCTGTTGAGTTATGCCAAAATGTGTATTTTAAAGGTACCTTGACTTCAAAACTTGCATATAAGGATATGTTGCTTTGGAAAAGAGGCTCTGGTTTTGTTTCCACAGAAAGCCAGAGGCTATGGATTTGTTCCACATTAAGATACATCAGGTTTGACCAGCCAAGACCACCTGAAAGTTCTCTAATGACACCATGACCCAGATGATTCAACATCCAGATTCGTTTCAAGGCAACTGGCTCAGATAATACGGTCTCACGGACTACTCCATGATCCTAAAATTTTCTTTGTGTCCCCATAAGATACAGCGCCCCCCTCCAGCAGGAAGTAGTAAGAGAAGCTACGCCCAAATTCCCAAATATACCAAGCTGACTTTGGAGATGTGTAAAAGTTAAAACCTTCCTTTTAAAAAAAAGAAAGGGGAAGTGCTGTGGAACAGTCTGTATGTCAAATTGCTCTGATTGGTCAATAAATAAAACACTGATTGGCCAGTGGCCAGGCAGGAAGTAGGTGGGACAAGGAGAGAGGAGAATTCTGGGAAGCGGAAGGCTGAGGCAGAGAGACACTGCAGCCGCTGCCATGACCAGCAGCATGTGAAGATGCCGGTAAGCCACCAGCCACGTGGCAAGGTATAGATTTATGGAAATGGATTAATTTAAGCTATAAAAACAGTTAGCAAGAAGCCTGCCACGGCCATACAGTTTGTAAGCAATATAAGTCTCTGTGTTTACTTGGTTGGGTCTGAGCGGCTGTGGGACTGGCGGGTGACAAAGATTTGTCCTGACTGTGGGCAAGGCAGAAAACTCTAGCTACAACTAACAATTATATTTCAAACTAAAATTGACTAGTGCTTTTGGCGTCAGTTCCCTTTCATTTAAGCTGAACTCATAACCTTAGTTACTTTATGCATTAATCTCTCTTATACCATGACAATATCAAATTGGCTGCTCCAACCTCATCCTCTCTCAAGAACTACTTTTCTCACCCAAATCTATAGTAATAGTTTATATGATGGTATACATACAAAACGGGAGAGAACATCTAAGAACTCTACCTCCTCATAAAAAACACTTGGTTAGGCAGCGTCCCCCTCTCAGTGTTGTATTATCTTTTCAGTCTTCAAATGATTCCAGTTTTTTCTTCAGTGTCCCTCTTTACTAACAGTTAACCTGTGCTACATGTCAACGCATTACTTCCCTATCAGTTGCCATTAGTTATTTCTACCAGTTTAGGTCTTTTATTAACCTACTATTCTTTCATATCCCTAAATTCATATTTAGAAGTATATTTTAGAGGTATCATTATCTTTGGATCATCCCCTTCATTTTATCTGTATCATTCAGTCAGCTACCAATGTTAGTTATATGTTATCTGAAATGCTTTCAAAATTTACTTTTTCATACATTCTAATCTTATGACAATATTGAAAGATTTTATTTTCCTGTTTCTGGGGATTTTTTCCCTCCCCTTTCCAATCTATTTATAATGCTGCCAAGGTTGCTCTTCCTAAAATATAAATTTCCTTCACCACCCTGATTCAGACTATAGTTGACAAATACCAAAAGAATCGCATGGAAAGTGCACAGGTTTTAGACCTGCACTTTCACCCTTACTCTTGACTCTAGTCAAACCGGTTTCCTGAAGACTTGCTAATCAATACGATCACAACAGTCGGTTGTTCTTAATAGCAATTAGGAAACTTTATCTATCCTTCAAGGCTTAAGTCCCACCTCTTTCATCTATATCAACTTTAAATTAAGTGTTCTTCAAACTTTAAGATACTTTTGGATAGTTTCCTTAGCTAGATCTTGTGTGTTCTGTAAATCGAAAACAACGCTGTGATTTAATTAGTTTCTACACTACTGCTTTCCGTGAATGCCTCCTTTTACCAGATATTTAGGATATGGCAGTGTCGTGTCATGTATCATTCCATGATACATGGGGAAAAATGGGTAATCAGACTTCCTAAGAAAACTGCTGAGACTCAAGTATAAATTAATATAGTATCCCTGTATTTAGAATTTATATAAATGCCCCTTTATTAGTTTCTGAGTGAGATAAAGAAAATGTTATAGGATACAAAGTAAGTATTTCTAGGACAGGTGTGAAACAATTGGACAAATAAGATGGTGATAAATTCTGTGATACCTAATAAAACAGCATATAAGTGTGGTAAGAGCTAGAGTCACCCAGAAGTTTTCTAAAATTCAGATGCAAATAGTTTATATAGAAATCATGCCATTTACCTTTTCGATAGCAACATTAAAAGGAAGACATTAAAACCCAGACCTTATTGCTTGCCAATCACAACACTGTAAACATTAGTCACGAATTATCAGAAGAAACCTTTTCTGAGCTGACACAAAAATTTAACTGAAAATCCTAAATAGTATTAACTATATATTGAAATAATGAAGGAAAATAATACAGCTTACCATAAGTACACCATATGACCACCAATCAGCACTCTGAGAATGGCCTCGTCTATTTACCACTTCAGGAGCCATGTACTCAACAGTACCACAAAATGAGTATGCCTTCTTTTCTTGATCCACTGACTCTTTGCTAAGCCCAAAATCTGTTACCAAAAATAGAGGTTGTAAAAGCTCAGGAAATAGGAAATACCAAAAGACAAAATAATGAATTAAATATTCAAACAATTTACTTTGGCCTTTAGAAAGATAATTTGAAACAACAGAAATCAGTCGATTTTTTTTTTTTTTTTTTTTGGTTTTTTGAGACAGGGTTTCTCTGTGTAGCTTTGCGCCTTTCCTGGAGCTCACTTGGTAGCCCAGGCTGGCCTCGAACTCACAGAGATCCGCCTGGCTCTGCCTCCGGAGTGCTGGGATTAAAGGCGTGCGCCACCAACGCCCGGCAATCAGTCGATATTTAATGTTGAAACTCTTTAAGAATATTTAAAGATTGTTGAGGCAAATCTCTCCCTCAAAATAAATTTTATTAGGTCTATAATTTTGAGGGATGAAAAATTTAACCAAAGCTGTCATATTATCCTAAGTATAATATAGTAATTTGTACTTTAAAAATACTACAAAAGAAGTTTGTATGGACAAACTTGCATTTGTGTCTAAAGCGTTCACAGAACCAATGGTATCAATATGAAATCAATATTCTCTGTAAAAGTAATAGAAAACTGGAAATTTGAATTTAAAAAGCAGTATTATAGTACCACTAAACACCTTGCCAATAGCTTATCAGCATACATAAGATATATGTAAGATATTTATACTGAAAACTAGAAACATTGATGAAAGAAATGTCATTCTAAATAAATGCAAAGATATAGTGTGTTTATACACTGGTGATTCAATATCGTTAATTTTTTAATTCTTCTAACAAAGACCAACAGAATCAACGAAATGTCAATAAAATTTCTAGTAAGATTTCTTTGGGAGAATCAACAATATAAAAATGCAGTCGTTATATGCTCAATTATCTGAACATGTAAAATAGTGTTCTTACATTTACTTTCTACTTTTTTTATCATGTGGATCTGAGTAAACATTTCAGTGGTGGCTCTTGTTTTTTCCCTAAGTCCTGTAGTTTTTTTTTTTTAATATGATTTTGGAAAATGAAGTGATTAGGGTCACATATATCTATCATATAACAAAATTGGCTTCATTTCTGGTGAAAATGAAAAGCAATTCCATTGAGGAAGAGCAGCCATTTAAACAAACAGTGCCAGAACAAATTTGTATATAAATATAAACACATTGTATTTATATCATAACCGAACCTTAACTGAAAATGCATCACAGAATTAAATATAAAAGTTAAAACTACAAAAAGAAAATAGGGAATAAAATCTTTCTGATTCTGTGTTAGACAAAGATTTCTTGGGCCTAACACCAAAAGTAAAATCCACAGAAGAAGAAAAATTTAATGCACACCATTTCATCAAAATAAAAAGAATGTGCTTAAAAATAACTGTGGAGATATTTTCAATTGTTCGCCGCTGCTGAGAGAGAAGAAGACAGCTGACTCTAAGAGTATATATAGTCTTGGTAGGTTGACTACTCTCCAGGGGAAAACCACACATCCATGAATATTTTGACAGTGCTAATTGGTCTTGAAGGATTTTTTTTAAAGGGGTACAAATGTTTTAAAAAGAAGGGCACAAACTTGAGTAGGTAGGAATGGGTGCATGGATCTGGGAAAAGTTGGGGGAGAAGGTTGAATATGATTTAAAAAAACTATATGAAACTCTGAGAACTAAAAATTTTGAGATACATTAAAAAATAAAAAACAGGACTATAGACATATTTGTATATAGCATTATCTACTGATTTGTATTTGGACCATTAAAAAACATCTAACATTAACAAGAAAACAATCCAGTTTTTAAAAATGGTCAAAAGATCTTTGTAAACATTTTTGTAAAGATATAAATACATGAAAAATGACAGTATCATTAGTCATTAGCAAAAGAAAAACATGTTGAGAGGTGTGCTTTTTAGAAGATCTAAAATAACTATCACACTTTCAATAGATTTGGAAAATGTACAACCACTTTGGAAAAGAATCTGGAAGTTTCTTATTAAATATATACTTACCATAAAAGTAAGTAATAGTGTTCTTAGCAATTTACTCAAATAAAACTTCATTAATGCTTATCCAATTAATTAATTAATTAATTGCTTATTACAGCTTTATTCATAATTGCTCAAAATATGAAACAAGTATCCCTCAAATGGGAAACACCAAGACACCATCATAAATTCTAGTTTTTAAAACACTAGTAAATAATTTTAAAGAAAGCAAACCACTGAACATATTAATAAATATGTCCTAAGACAAACGCTAGAGTTAGAAGTCCTAGAAGTCCTCCATGCTCCACCTAGTCATCCCTCTCTAGTCCTCCCTCCCTCATTCCCTGGAGAACATTCATCTTTCTCACTATCCCTCAAAGCTCCGCTTCAGTAGTATACCATGGAGGACTCATAGTGTGTGACCATTTTACCATAGCTTCTTTCAGTTTAGCAACAGGTGTTCAATGTTCCTTCATGCACAGTAATCACTTCATATTGAATTTCTTTTTAAAATTTCATTTCCTTTAAATTTTTAATTGACATAAAATATTCATTAACAGGTTATGGTATTAAATGTGATAGTATATAGTAAATCAATTATTAAATTACAGTAATTAGAATTTTCATTTCCTCAAATATTTTAAATGTGTTAGAATCTTCTAAATCTCCTGTGGTTATTTTGAAATGTATACTTAATTGAATGCTATAGGACATTAAAATTGCTTTCTCCCCTCTAAAAAAGGAAAATAGAGTTAAGGATTCATCACCAGAAGGATCAGAACAATGGGTTTTACTGTATGCAAACTACTCCCAATTTCCAAAATGAAAAAAAAATATAATCCCAACGTATTCTCTTCAGTTAATTAATTCAGGCTCTCAAAACTGAATTCCAAACCATGTTCAATATTTTCATTTAGACAATCACTTGAATAAGTTTGTGATCTTATTAAACTATCTCCATTCTCTTCATTTCAGACATAATGCATGCCTATAATTAGAGCACTTAGAAGACGAAGGCAGGAGCTCTACAAGTTCCTGTCTCAAAACAGATATAAGGAAGAGATGGAACAGGATATATTTGAAGCACTTGGAGGTGTGTACGCTCACCTTCATGTTTACTTCAGTCTACAAAGTAACAGCTTGATCCTTTTTTTTGATATTTCCATAAGAATCAAAAAGTTTATTTATATATATTTCAAAATAAATGTATAATATATACTGTGTTGTATTATATGCCTATGTATATAGGAATGGTTTATATTTATTTTTTTAATTTAATTTTATTTTACAATACCATTCAGTTCTACATATCAGCCACGGGTTCACCTATTCTCCCCTCTCCCACTCCCTTCCCTTACCCCCAGCACACCCCCCATTCCCACCTCCTCCAGGGCAAATCCTCCCCCGAGGACTGGGATCGACCTGGTAGACTCAGTCCAGGCAGGTCCAGTCCCTTCCTCCCAGACTGAGCCAAGTGTCCCTGCATTAGCTCCAGGTTTCAAACAGCCAACTCATGCAATGAGCACAGGACTTGGTCCCACTGCCTAGTTGCCTTTCAAACTGATCAAGCCTATCAACTGTCTCACCTATTCAGAGGGCCTGATCCAGCTGGGGGCCCCTCAGCCTTTGGTTCATAGTTCATGTGTTTCCATTCATTAGGCTATTTTTTTCAATAATTGAGTAAAACCGAAATTTATTATACGCCATAGTCGTCCTAGGGACCTCCATGCTATATATATAGCCTCCATGGTTCTATGGGTTGTGGTCTGATTGTTCTTTATTTTATATCTAGAATCCACTTATGAGTGTGATCCTTTCTTTTTACATTGATACATTATATTCCATAATTTAGAGTGACTTAACTTTAAAACATTACCAATTCAAACTTCTTTGTAAAAAAATACATCTTTATATTCTTGGTTATAGCTTTTCAAAACTTAAACATAGAATTTACTATGTACTGAAAACACATGTAACTTTTTGAGATTAACTCACTCAATATAATGCCTTTGTCATCTACCTAAATTATTGGGAAATCAATGGTTCCAGCCTTTAATTGCTCAGTAGCCCATCACAAGGAAATAACACATGGGTTGTTTATTTATTAACCCCTTAAAAACATTAAGGTCGCTTCCAGTCTTGAACTATTGTAAACAGATGTCCTGAGAAGTGCAAATATCAAATGGCTCCACAAAACTGTGTTATATAACACTCTCAAAATAACAAAATCATTGAGATATAGAACAGAAAATTTATTGAAAAGTTAGAGATATATAGGAGTTTATCACTATTTTTTTTCAGATGTGATGAGTACTTAGTTAATTCTTTTAGTATAGAATAAAACTAAAATCTACTATTTTTACCTAAAATAATTTTAATTAGTACAGCACCTCCACTGTAGAATTCTGAAATGTATACAGAATACACTGAAATTATGTAACCTTTAAATGAATCTTAATAAACTAAAGACAAAAAATGCAACTTAAATAAAGCCCAAAACAGATTGTAGGTTTAGAAAAATATGTACCAGAATGATGAAAAATAATTAAATAATAGGCTCAATAGTATATAAGAAAATATGCATACCTGTTAACTTGATATGTCCTATTTCATCAAGCAAGATGCTGTAAATAAAAATTCATATTAAATATGATAAAATCCAAATACATAAAAGTCATAAATGTAAAGTTGGTTATTATTTTCACATTCAGCATTTTGAAACCAAATATATAAAAGTGATAAATATAAAATTACTCACTATTTGATATACTGGGAAATTTTCAATTATTATTTTAAAAATAAAAGTATATTATGGAGATTATTTTAACAAGTAAATTTTATGTAACTACATCATGCATCAAAATTTCAGAATTTGTAAATGCTTAATAAAATATGACAAAATATATTTGAGTTTAAAAACTGTACCGTATATATGTATAAGGATGGGGAGACAGGTAGGAACTTGCAACCAAGACTGACAGACTGATATCTGGCTCCCACATACGGAAGGAGAGAAGACTCCCAACAAGTTGTCCTCTGACCTCCATATACATGTCATAGCATATACATGTACATGATCACACATACAAACACAATAAGTCAATGGAAAAAAATCTTCAAAAGTAATATAGATAGCATAGATACAAATGGGAAATAGAACTTTACTTCTCTGGCTTCAGGTCTCTATATACAATTCCCAATCGATGGAGATGATCCAAAGCCAGGGCCAACTCTGCAAGGTAGAATTTCACATCTTCTTCTGTAAAAAGAACCTAAAATAAAAGAGTAATTCATCACTTGATATTTCTTCTAATATGTACTTTTTAATTTACTTCTTTTAAAACAAGTAGACAGAAAAATCTGGGCATATAGTAAGAAAATAGACATAGTTAAATCCTATTTGATTGGTACAGCCATTAAGTATACCAGAGAAATTTTCTTGATAAATGATAGGTCTTTAAAAATTCTTCTCTTTAAAAATATTAGCAATTTATGTATTAATTCTTTCTGAAACACATTTTGTTTATATATCATCTTACATTAAATGCTCTTCAAAAAATTTGGGGTTTTAATGAGTCTTTTTAATTTTGGTACACTGCACTGGCATAGTGGCTGTGCTCACTCAGAGGAATTGAAGTATTAGGGCTATTTTGTTTTTATACTCGTACTTCCATTTTTCCTACAATTCTCTGTTGCCACCTATTCTCAGTAATTTCACATTTAGTTCCACTAACTCTAAGCTTCTAAATCTACCACTACAAGTTGTAAAATTAATAAACCTTTTATCAAAATTATAAGCTTACATCTGACCTAAAAGGGATCCACCTCTTCTCACCTGTAAGTAAATTTTATGAATTTAATGACAATGGATTTCTCAATCTTTGTGTGTTAGGAAATAAAGACGTTAAGACAAATTGAAAAGCATATGAAACTTGAAGTCAGAATTAGAGGTTCAGCATCAGATATGCCACTTAACATTCTGGACCTGAATTTTTAAATTTTTAAAATAAAACAGTATCTACAATATTTAACTAAGAACATTGTTTTAAGAATCAAATTCATTTAAACGTACCCAAAAGTGCAACTGTATGGTGTTATTAGTACAGGTACATTTCTTCATTCATAACTGAGTATTTAATCTTTACACACATATGTAACTACTCAATCACTAGACATTAGTTATCAAGGGTTTTCAGATTGGCCAAAATACTTTTTTCTAGAAACATGCTATTTTCACTAAAGAAATCTGGCTTATTTGAAAGGCTCAAATTTGAATAAAATACCACACAGTTAAAATCAACTTGCCCATTTAAATTATAGTCACTGTATTTCACAATGCAGATTCATTCTACTACTAAAACTGAAGAAAATGAAGAGTTAATATTATTTGTTGTCTAAGTTTCAGGGACATTTCTTTGAATACTCTAATGGTAAAAGTATAAGAACATCAGTTTCAACTTCTTATTATGAATAAAAGTACTTGTTACTCCTTTAACTTCTGTGGAAGAACAATCCAAATGTTCACTGAAACCTAACACATGACAAAACTCCAAATACTACTTATAATTTTGAGGAAGAAACACTGCCTAGGTTACTTACACATTATGTCAAACAATCTTATCCTGATGTTGTCTTGGTAGAAAGCCTCATGATGGAAATAAATGATAAACTTGCTAAAAGGCAATTATGCACCAGACGCAATTAATGATGTGCAAGCACTACATATTCTTTGTTATTACACTCTTCCAAACAACTCTATACTGTACGATTATTAACATCTTACATATGTGAACAACAAGACTCCAGGTGACTAACTTGTCCAAAGTAACCAGTAAGTAGGAAGCATAAGATCTGAATTCAGGAATACTTGTCCCAAAAATGACCTTTTCCCGAGAACAACTTCTAACTCACTTATAGTATATATTTCCCTATGTTTTAGTTCACAATCAATAATGCTTCAATATTTGGTAATTATCCTCATAAACCCCCCTCAAAAGTGAAAAGTCCTCTAAGATTCCAGTACAAGGAAAAGCATTTTTAACCTGGGGCCTATTAATGTGTGTACGGGACTATGTATGTTAAGATACTTGAACCCTTACTACATAGATTATACAGACATCTCCATTATTCCTACTTAATATTATATGATAAGCATACTCCCATATATTTCAAGCTATTTTATGAACATTATTAAATAGATGCATATCAATCATATTAATTCACCATGATTTATCTAAATGTCCTCATTCTGCACAATTAGAATATTTCTAAAATTAACTCCTATAAATATTATAACATTCTATATTATAAATATATTAGCAAATATGTATAATTCTTCGTATTTTGCCAGAATGGATGCTTAAGTAATAAAACAGGTATTTACTGGGTCAAGGAACATAGTCTGGATTCCTGACATATACAATAAAATTACTTTACAATAAGGTTACAACAGTTTCCGTGCCCATCAGCAATTTTTTGAATACATTAGCCTTACTACATCTATGACAGAACCAAATTATCTTTTAATGAAATTTTTAATTTAATATATAAAGAGTATAAAATTTGATTTGATTAAATTTATTCATAGGCCAAACAGTTTTTCATGTCCTGTGGCCTTTCTTGTTTTTTGAACTACAAGAAATTTGTTGTCTATTTCCTACTATTTTGTTCAGTTGGTATAAGCCCTTCAAGTATTAAAAATGCCATGTCTTTATCATATTAATTACAAATATTTTCAAATATGTGCTGGTTTTGATGAGTAGTTCTTAATTTTATAGTCAAAATGATTTTATACTGTTTGTTTTTCCCTTTATTTTAAAGGGTACCAAATGTCTACTCAGAGATTAACTAAATACTCACCTGTATTTTCTTTTAGGATACAGTGATTACTTTTAAGATACAGTTTTTTTTTCTTTTTTCTTTTTTTGGTTTTTCAAGACAGGGTTTCTCTGCGTAGCTTTGCGCCTTTCCTGAAGCTCACTTGGTAGCCCAGGCTGGCCTCGAACTCACAGAGATCCGTCTGGCTCTGCCTTCCGAGTGCTGGGATTAAAGGCGTGCGCCACCACTGCCCGGCCTTAAGATACAGTTTTATCATATAGATAAAATTTATTTGGTGTGTGATACAGATGGTGTTTTACATTAGTTTTGAAATATCTATTCAAATTCTCATATACTATTTTTATTGAACAATCAATCTTTTTAACATAATATATGATTCATCCTTTAGTCATAATTGTATGTTAAATAATATATAATAAGATTCATGGCTTATACAATATGTTCCTGATGCTGTGTTGAAACTATGATATTTGGCTTACAGAAACTTTAAAATATACACACATGTGTATAAAAAAACAGGTATAGTAGAGCACACCTGTAATCCCAGCACTTAGGAGGCTGCAATAGGAAAGAGTCTTTGTCAAGACCAGTTGGCTCTCATAGCTAGACTCCTCAAAAACCAAATGAACTAAAAGTACATTTTAAGGAAGTTTTATCAAATGACTTTTTTTTCTGGCATTTGTTTACTTCTCTAGATAAACTGTTAAACTACGCTGTAAATTTTAAACACACACAAATTTCTATTGAGAATCTGTCTGAAATTTCATTAAACTAATAAATGAATTTTGAAAGCACTGTTAGCTTTAGAATAATGAATACAAGATATTTTCTTGATATTAGCAAAAAAGAAAGACCTGGCTTAAAACTTTACGTGTTTATGTATGGATTTATTTGAGTTATGTTTCTGCATTTTGAGAGAGAAATTTGGGAGGTACTTTTAAAATGTAAGGAACAAGCATTATAAAATTTCTTAATACATACTAAAATGAATTTAAAATTCTGTTTCTAAAGCACAAATACTTCAGTTTGGATTACTCAATTTTTTATTCACAAGTGAAATATAACCAACAATCAATTACTTATAATATGTTGCCTATAGAATTAATCACTGAATCAGTTTTTTAAAGTCTATTCAATGAATAAACTAATTTATTGTCTTTGGGGAAATGCATTTAAAATGCTTGCTCTTACCTAATATTCCAGACTTAGGAATCAAAACTTACTGACTGCATCTCTGTGCTAGTATGAGTTTAGATAGTCCCACATCGAGAATGGAGGTCTGAAGAGTTTAAAAGAAAATTAGAAATGACTACAGGTAAGAATTTTTCAAAAACATTTGTGACACTTCTATAATCTAACACAAAAAAATAATGAATGCTGGAGCCTTGATATACCATTGTCCTTCTACACTTTCTTTAAAGACTTTCTTTGGATGAGATTCATAGACAGATCCTATTACATACTAAATTCTGTCCTAGACTACAAAATAAACACTCATGCATGCCAAGTTCTGCACTGGAGTTAGACAGACATAAGCCAGAGACCTTAGGCACTTAAGCACTGACTATCATCTCTAAGTACATTGTTCCTTTATCACAAGTTCCAAAGCTCTCCTATACTTAACATCATAAATTCTGTAAGTTAGATGTTGAAATACAGTCATCCAATTAAATCTCTGCTACCAGACTACCATTTAAAGACAAAATGAAATGGACAAGGACAAAAGCTATTTTCCTGCCAAAACATCCAAAACACAGGACAAAATGTATGAAATGATATTTCTTAAGACACTGGACATCTAGCAACAAAAGACAGTGAGTACTGAGCTATATACAAATGTGGTATGCCCTATAATTTTCCTAGCTTACTACCTGGAAAGTTTCCAAGTGGTAGTGTAGAGAGGTCTAACTCAAGTAGAGCTCAGAGATTTTCTGAAGTAATCAGTTAGAGCCAAGAGTCTTAAAGAAGAAAATAATTCACAGAGGACTGAAGCAAAGGAAATTACACAACAACCTCTCAAGATATGTAATCATTCCCAAGTAATCAGCTGCGAATGCATAGTATTTAAGCATGAGGACACTATGCTGAACCAGAACCAAGGGCTATACAAAACAATCTATGCCACTCACATTGGGCAAGTGACAGTTCCTCTTATATTTAGGTAGAGCAGGAAAGATCACACACACAGAATCAGAATAACCAGAAGGACTTTGTTTCAATAATAGATCAAAATTAATCCCGAATAAATGATGTTCATGTCCATTCTAACAAATTTTAAATTTAAAGAAGATATGAAACTAGTTCTAAAAGCATCAGTGTATTTCTAGAAGCACAAAAATACTCATCATCTAATACCTTAACTTTCACAAAGACTGCCAAGAAACAAGAAATTTCCAATCATGGATCAAAGGGATCTACCTGCCATCAAGGGAAAAATATAGTCTTAAGGGATTAAAAGAACTCACTAAGCTCAAAGAGATGAAAGCTATGCCTCATTTGGAAAGCAAGATAATAAATCATTGTAAGTCAAGGATGTTGGTTAGAGTAATTAAGAAAGGTCATTGTTTGACTAGTGAGGAAAATTAACTCCATACTAAATGCTGTCTTAGTCTTAAATGAAACAAACTTAAATGCAAGACCTAGAGTTGGGGGTACAGCTGAAGTGTAGAGTGCATCCCTACCATGAGAAGCTCGATGTTGATTCTCCAGCACTAAAGATAAAAAAGTAAGATCCTAAATGATAAAAATGACAAAACATTTAGCATGTAAGAAAGTTAAATTCACAGTATCTGCCACCTAATACAAATAGTCATAACTATGTGTTAGTGCACACCTGTAATTCCAACACATTGAAGGCTGAAGAGGAAAGATTTGGATTCACATCCAGTTTAGGCTACACAATTATACCTACCATGCCTTAATAAATGAAGTGAGGGATGGAGGGAAAGAAAGAATGAGAGAGAGAGAGAAACAGAGAAAAGAAAAAAAAGAAAAAATTTTGCAAGTATGCTGTCACTGAACTATGAAAGAAGTCATAGAAAATACTTAAATGTTTGTAGCTTTGTTTCTATAAAACTTTAACTTATAAAGAAATGGTCTGAAGATAATATATCCTTGATCCTGAGTCAAAAATTCATATTATAAAACCTAATAGAACTATACAATAACAAAGCAATGTTAGTTAATATTGCCAAGCTAGCAGAACTAAAAATGTAATTGTAACAGAATAACTGATTATAATGCATACTTGAAAGAGTTAAAAACACCAATAATAAATTATATTTACAATCTAATAAGTAAGATGGAAGATTTAACTACTACCATATCAAGATATAAAATTACATGTTAAATATAGGAAGTCTAATACTGTACTCTAAAAAATCATACATTTTCAGACTGGATAAAAATCAAGGATGTCATATATACTTAACTGCTACATGGAAAAGTACAAGTAGTTTCAAGTGAAGACAGAAAAGAAGGTATACTGAGCTCATACAGCTATTTTAAGAGAGTCATAAGCTAATATTAATGCATTAAAGTAAATCATTTAATAATGATACCATTTCCTTATCAAGAAAGAACACCACCCATAAAAAGGTCCTTTAAAATTTTGGTAGAAATTAAAGAAATACACAAATCTGTAATTATAATAGAAGATTTCAGGTGTTTCTCAAATATAAAAACATGAATAGACATGTATCAAATTCTCAATTAACAAACCCGATCTAACAGACATTTAATGAACCTTTCACCACCCAACAGGAGATTTACAAACATATATCATGTTCGAAGGAATACAGTAAGTATAAACAGATTTAGGAGGATTCAGGTCATGAAAAGGTATCCTTTATGATTACAGTTATATTGGGTTATGAAACAATATTAGAAATATATCTGGAAAATAACCACATATGGATAAATTAGATAACATGTTTTCAAATACCCAATGAGTCAAATAAAGGAAATTAGAAAGTATGTTAAACAAAGCAAAAGTGCCACATTACAATATATCAGGAACAAATGAAAACAGCACTTCAAAAATTTTTAACACTAAATCGTTACAGAATAAAAGAAAGGCTTCAAATCAGTAACCTGTTTCCATCTAGGAACTAGAAAAAGAAAAAGCTAGTAACTACAAAATAGTAATAAAGATTAAATAAATGTAAATATAACAAAAATCAATAAGGCCAAAAGCTCATATAATAATAAGAAAAAATAAAACTGATAAACCTCAAGCAATGCCAAGCAGAACTATAGAAGAAAAAGACAAACTACCACCATCAGGAGTGAGAGCCATCCATAAATAAGGATTCTACAGCTATGAAAAAAGATAATAATGGAATATAATGAACAGTTGTGGCTGGAGTGAGAACTGTCTCATAGAGGCTCATGTTGTTGTCACTTAGGCCCCAGCTGTTTGCACTATTTGAAGAGGTTATGAACCACTTAGGACAAGAAATATTGCTGGAGAAAGTCTACCACTGAGGGCAGGCTTTGAGCATTTAAAGCCATGCCCCACTTCCAAACCATTCTGCCTGCTTCTTAAGTGTTAGGTGACATGAAATCTTTCAGCTTCTTACCCTGCTGCCATGCCCCTCCCCCCGCCCCATCATTATGGGCTCTCCATCTGGAACTGCAAGCTAAAATAAACTCTATCAGAAGTTCCTCTTGGTCATGGCATTTTAACACAGCAAAAGCAACAACAAAATAACTAATATAAAACCTATAGCTACAAATTTGATGAAACTAATAAATTCCTTGAAAGATACAAGCTAGCAGAAAAACTCAATCAAAAAGGAACGATAGTCTTAAGTCTATTATATAAATTGACTTTTTGGTTAAGCACCTTGCCAAAAAGAACTTCTTTTAGCCAAACACCTTACCAGACCAAACTGCTTTCACACATGAATTCTATCAATCATTATTAACAATTAATACTTAATCTAAAGTTCTACTGGAAAGTTGAAGAAAAAGAAACTATCCAACTTAGGAAGCAAGAATTACTCTTTATAGAACAAACTAATAAATGAAGAAAACATGAAGCAAGAAAATAAATATTCCTTCTGAAAGTAATTGCAAATATGGAGAGATGGTTCAGCAGTTAAGAGCACTGGCTGTTCTTTCAAAGGAGCCACGTTCAATTCCCAGCAACCCCATGACTGGTCACAACTATCTGTAACTACAGTTCCAGGGGAATCTAATATCCTCTTCCAGCCTCCACTGGCACTACCTGAGCACGATGCCTAAACATACATTCATGCCAAAACACCCATAAAAACTGAAGGAAAAAAGTTAAAAAGAAAATAAATTTGCACAGATCATCCAATAATATTTTAAAATAATTATTCTGGATGTCTATGGGGGATTCCTTCACAAATGCAAGATTGGGTTACCATTTCACTTTCATTTAATTCACTTTCTTTTAATTTCAAATTAATATGCTTCATTTAATTGACCATATCAGAAATTAATCAGGAAAAAAGTCTCAATTAAATGCATGTGACGGTTTGTAACATCTATTAAAACATCTTTCCACAACTTAATAAGAGATGGTAACTCAACCCAATAAAGTACACATAAATATACAGCTTTAAGTTTTAGAATGAAATTAAGCTTCCCTCTGTTTTGAATCACTAACAAGACAAAAATGTCTGCTTCCCATCAAATTTATTCAACATCAGAATGAAAATTTAAGCTAGTGTTAACAAGGTTACGAATAAAAATGAATACATGATATCCAAAGTGGAAAGAAGTAAAGCACTTTGTTAAGAGTAATTAATATAAAAGCTTTTGAATCTATACAAGAATCAGCCAAAATATGTAATTCTACTAGATTAATTGATACAAGCTCAATATCGAAAAACTCTATTGTTTTTCCTACTGAAACTGAAATTAAAAGAACAATTTCACTTACATCATTAAAACAGGAAGCACTAAAAGATAAATCTGACAATAGTCGTGCAAGACCTATATGCTGAAAATAATCATTGCTAAACTTAGGCAACTTCTAATGGAGTGGAAAGAGAAGCCACGAAGTCAATATTTTTTAAATATCTATCTTGTGCAAACTGACCTACAGGTTGGATGAAATGCCAATCAAAATCCAAGTAGGCTTTTTTTAGAAAGTAAAAGTTGACTTTAAAATTAATAAAGAAACGCAAATGACCTATAAGAACCTAAACAATTTTCACAAGAAAAGCAAAGCTCATGGATTAGAATCACTGACTTCAAGATATATTCTAAAGATTCAGTATCAAGACAAAGGGCACTAACATGAAGATAGACAAATGAGTCAGTGAACAGAACAGAGGATCCAGAGATAGGCAGGTCTTCACATATATGAAATCTGATGTTAAATGAAATTACAAGAGAATTCAGTGAAGAAAAGATCATTCTTCACAACCATGATGTTAGAAGTGAATACCTCTATGAATTTTAAAAAGATTTCAGCACATACCTAAGTAGCCACATATTAAAATAACCCAAAATGAATTAAGAATACAAATGCAAATATAAACTACAGACTCCTCTAAAATACACAGGAAAAATCATCACCCAGAATTAGGTAAACATTTCTTAAATTATTAAAAACCATTAATTTAATGGGTAAATTATAAAGCATACTTCATCAAAATTAAGAAATTCTGCTTTCAAGAGATATGAAATTAAGAACAACCTACAAACCAGAAGAAAATATTTAAAAACAACATGTATGATAAGAGACTTCCATCTAAACTATATGAGAAACTCTGGAACCTCTATAAGAAAACAAATAATTCACTTCAAAATGGGCAAATGTTTAAACATTTTATCAAAGAAGATAGACAGCAAATAAAGGCAGGAAAAGATGCCCAATATAATTAGTCTTTAATGTGATGCAATTCAGAACCACAATTAAGTAACACCATATACTTAACAGATGTTCAAATTTTTTTTTAAAAAGAAAAATAAAGACTGATCATACCAAGTGTTGGCAAGGATGTGAAGCAACTGAAATTCTTATTTGCTGCTGTTGGGAGTGTAAAAATTATACAAGCACTTTGGAAATCAGTTTGGCAATGTCTTTAAAGTTAAAACATACACCTACCATGTGACCCAGCCATTAAACTCCTATATATTTATTCATGAGAAATGAAAACATATGTCAATACAACCATTTGTACATGAATGTTTACAGCAGCTTAATTGGTAATATCCAAAAACTGCAATAACTCAAACATTCATCAAGTAAATAAACAAAACATGGCACATCCAAATAATGGGTACTACTCACCGATAAAAGTAAATGAACTGATACACACAATATGGATAAAGCAAAATAATTAAAATGATTTAAACCAGACAAAAAGAATGTGTATATATGTATATGTACATATATACATACACATATATGTACATATAAATATATATATATATATAAATAACGGTTTTACTTTTATAATCTCTTAGAAAACACAAATAGTGGCAGACAGCAGATTCAGTAGAGGTAGAGTGGGAAGAATACATTATAAACTTTTGGCAATAATGTTATTTTACTTTAATAATGATTGCACAGTTACATGAAAAAGCAAAAGTTATCAAATAGTTTTAATCGTTGTACCACTTATTGTATGTCAATTATAACTTAATATATCCACTCTAATTAATTAAACAATCCACCAAGAAGCAGTTAGATAGCTTGAGGAGCCAAAGTCCTAGGGCTTGCTGCTATATATTTCATTCAGTTATTCATAATGCCCTTTTGTCTCAGAGAAAAGTAAAAAGAACACTGCAATTATCTAAAAGACACACAGACAAACTAAATACTATATACAGTGATTTCAAATTTCTACAGAAAAATTATATGACTTTTTAGCTTTGTTGGAATAAAAAATACTAACAATTTTATAAGGAAATTCTCACCTCTTTGGATAATCTTGTGAAGACATCTCCCCCCCTGAGGAAATCCAAGATTAAATACAGCTTTCCTTCAGTCTGAAAGGCTAATTAGAAAGCACAATGTTATAGCAGACTAACCCTAAAGACTGAAAAATTTACCATGCTTTTATATTAACATGTTTATAATTTTATTATCAAACATTATAAAACAATTACATATTAACATGGACCATTGGTAGATAAAGTATCAAAATTAAACCCACTGTTTAATCAAGTGTTAAAATAGCTATAAACTTCTTTCCAGAATATATTCAATGATGCATGTGGCTTTACAAAATCTCCTACCACTAAAATTTTCCCGTTAAGGAAGATTTTTGTTCTAGTGCAGTTGCTTAAAATTTGTCTCCCAATCCCATCTATTGTACTCTACAAAGCTCAAAAAGAAGGTCACCTCTTCTAATAAGCCTCCCAACTTTTCACATTTCCCTGTAGCATCTTTAATCTCCCTCAAAATTATCTACTAATACTGTTGATGTTTAATTGTACTTCATGCCTCTTTTGTGGTATTTATTTCACTTTCATTTGCACAGTTTCACTCTTTTTACATTACTAGAAATTAGAGATTATTTCACTTCAGTGTCCCACTTCATTTAATATGGTATTTTGCCACAATAAGAGATTACTATTAATCTCAAGGCATGTGAGAGACTCAAAGACATTCCATAATACTGCTATTTTTATTCCATTACATTAAAAAGGAGTTAAAGGGGTCAGAATTTCTTACACTGTTTGTATAAATTGGGTAAATATTTAAAATAATTTTTTGTCAAAACTTGCACTAAGAATAAAATCAATATGTGCTACATTTTAAATGCACAGAATGAAATGGTATCATAAACGGCATTAATGCTTTATTTTGGTCTATGTATTCCTCAATAAAATCATATCTACAATCTCCTTCATATATTAACAATGGAGACATGATTCAAATTCATAAATGTCTGACTCCAAAACTCATCCCCCCATTATTTCTGCTGCTTCTTATCGATCTTGCCTCCTACCTAATATTACAAAACAGTTCAAACTAACATAACCACATAGCATTCTTGATTAGAACTGGAAAATAAAAATAGTATTACACTTATAAATAAACATCTGAATGCTTTACATAATTTATCATAGTAGCCTATGATCACTGGAGGTACTATCTCACCTCATCTAGAAATACTACTCATCAAACAAGTTGAAGGCATTTTCATTTTTCATTGCTTGGGAATTTCATATATACATATAATGTGTTTTCATAAATACAAAACTTACCCCCATTTCCTTCTCTCCAACTGTTCCCATAGCCTCCCAACACTATTACCTCCCAATTTCATTTGCTCATTTTAAATTGATAGTCCACATAGAGTTACTAGTATGTGCATGGGTACAGGTCCATCTACTGAAACATGGGTAGTCTCTAAGATACTGCATAGCTGAAGAAAACTGACTCTACCACGCCAGGCGGTGGTGGCGCATGCCTTTAACCCCAGCACTAGGGAGGCAGAGCCAGGCGGATCTCTGTGAGTTCGAGGCCAGCCTGGTCTCCAAAGCGAGTTCCAGGAAAGGCACAAAGCTACACAGACAAACCATGTCTTGAAAAACCAAAAGAAAAAAACAAAAACAAAAACAAAAAACTGACTCTACCAGTAGTCATCAACTGCCAATAGTTCCTCAACTTGGGGTGAAACTTCATGACCCCCCTCCTTGATACTTGATGGGGTTTTGGAAGAAATTATCATGTTACCTTAAGTGAGTAAATAAACTTAAGACAATGAAATTCAACTAAAAGGTAGATATTGATACATTAAATAACTTTGAAGTGTTTATTTGTTGTTGTAGTATCTGAAAAAATGCAGTTCTTTAATTTAATAATGAAAGAAGGGATACATACCATAGTGTAATTTGACGATAAATGGATGGTTTACTTCCACCAGAATATCCCTCTCCATCTTTGTGCGAACTCGGTCTCGAACTAAAATCACAAAGATTGAAATGTTATACTCGTTCATATTCTCACTAAAGACCTGTCATTTACTAATCAAAATATAAATACATAAATAATTTTATAAGTAACCAATGTAATTAAATCTGTGTGGTCCTAGATAATAATAACGATTTTCAGAAACCAGCAGATTTTGTTTAGATCTACAAAGAGGCTAAAGTAGCATATTGGGCTAATATGTATTTCTTGAATTTTTCATGGGAAATAAAACTGAAATTAGTTATAAACTTTGTCCTCTCTCTTTCCCCCCTGCCTCCCTCCTTCTCTCTATCACTGGGTTTCAGAAAGTCCATGCTGGTCTTGAATATGTTATACAGCAGAGGATGACTTTGAATCCACCTCTGTGAAGCTAGGATTACAGGTACTTATCATCATATCAGGGTTAGTATTAGTTTTCTAAGACTAGAAGACAGTGAATATAAATGTATGGAGGAGTTGTGCTTTCCAAACATGTAACACCCAGACAAAAGAGTAAAAAATAAAAATGTTGAAAGAAAAGAGTAAAGATTTTAAAAAAATGTTGAAGTTCAGACTGAATTGAATAAAATATGTCATATTTCCTGATTTTAAACTTTTATTCAAGTACACATTCAGCAAATTAAGTTATATGACAATACAGGACCCCAGAAGTATAAATTTATACTAGAAAACTGTAATAATTAACAATGGTAAAAGCAACTCCAACTATTCTCCTTAAAAGCAATACACAGTGGATTTCTTAAAACAAGTTTTGCCAAATTATATTCTAACACTCTTTTTAATTTGATACCTTTTAAACAAGCTTTTCTTAACACCTTCATTGCATAAAGCTGCCCAGCATCAGGACCAGTCTTCTTTCTAACAAGAAAAACCTAATAGAGAAAATATTTTTAAGTGAAATTTCAGTTGAAGCCACTTCATCACTTTAAATATATTTTCTTATATATTCATATCAATTTCAAACAATGCATTCTAATTACATCCACCCACTATGCTCCCCAATTTGTCCCACACCCATATCTTTCCCAATGTTATGTTCTCTTTTTATATTGAACTTAATCCAAATAGTGCTTCTATCATGTGCACAGGTTTAGAGCCAACTATAAGAACATGAGCAACTGACTAAGCAAAACTGACCCTCCCAACCACATCCCTGTGGAATTTTGACTGGCTTGATACTGGACTTAGACAAGTTTGTGGCTCAAGAAATTAATAACAAAATGAAAAAGAGATTTGAGGCACAGATTTCCTTTTAAGACTTCATTGCCTTAATAAAGGCTGACCAAATGCTACCACCATGAATATTCATTTGCTTTAGAAGTTCCTAGATATTTTCTTTTATAACAAACAATAATCAAAGGCAATGCTTACCTGCCAGGTAAAATAATCATAGCGGTAAAATAGCTCAAGAAAAAATATGAACAATAAATCCTAATTTTACCAAATTAACTTAAATAATATTTTTTCAAACTGAAACGATGACTCATAAAAGCTAGAATTTTACAATGCTTTATATAGATATAGATACAATTTTGCAGCACACTTCATACACTGTAATCAAGTAGTGTCACTAAAATTGGAAACATACCTAAATAAATAAGTTAGCTTACAGAAAATTACAAATGGAAGAGCTGTTAAATAATTGGCATGCCTCCTCTTTGACAAGTATATCTGGAAGCCTTTTATTCTATATCAGCTATGTAACAATTACATAGCAACAAAATCCATGACATACTATATATACCTTTCTTTTTTTATTATTATTATTTATTTTACAATACTATTCAGCTCTACATAATAGCCACAGATTCCCTTGTTCTCTCCCTTCCTCCCCGCCTCCCCTTCCCCCCAGCACACCTCCCATTCCCACCTCCTCCAGATCAAGGTCTCCCCCGAGGACTGGGATCGACCTGATAGACTCAGTCCAGGCAGGTCCAGTCCCCTCCTCCCAGATTGAGCCAAGCATCCCTGTATAAGTCCCAGGTTTCAAACAGCTAACTCATGCAACGAGCCTAAGACCTGGTACCACTGCCTAGATGCCTCCCAAACAGATCAAGCCAATCAACTGTCTCACCTATTCAGAGGGCCTGATCCAGTTGGGGGCCCCTCAGCCTTTGGATCATAGTTCATGTGTTTCCATTCATTTGGTTATTTGTCCCTGTGCTTTATCCAACCTTGGTTTCAACAATTCTCACTCATATAAACCCTCCTCTTTCTCACTAATTAGACTCCCAGCGCTCCACCCGGGGCCTAGCCGTGGATGCCTGCATCCAGATTCCTCAGTCCTTGGATGGGGTTTATGGCACAACTATTAGGGTGTTTGGCCATCCCATCACCAGAGTAGGTCAGTCCCGGCTGTCTCTCGACCATTGCCAGCAGTCTTTTGTGGGGGTATCTTTGTGGATTTCTGTGGGCCTCTTTAGCTCTTTGTTTCTGCCTTTTCTCATGTGGTCTTCATTTACCATGGTCTCCTATTCCTTGTTCTCACTCTCTTTTCTTGATCCAGCTAGGATCTCCCGCTCTCTTTCCCTCGACCCTCGCCCTTCATTGCTCCCACTCATGTCCAGGCTGTTCATGTAGATCTCATCCATTTCTCCGTCATTGGGTGATCCCCGTGTCTTTCTTGGGGTCCTGTTTTCCAGGTAGCCTCGCTGGTGATGTGAGTAGCAGTCCAGTCATCCTTGATCCACATCTAGTATCCTCCTATGAGTGAGTACATACCATATTTGTCTTTCTGAGTCTGGGTTACCTCACTCAGGATGATTTTTTCTAGATTCATCCATTTGCCTGCAAACAGCCTACAGAATGGGAAAAGATCTTCACCAACCCCACATGTGACAGAGGACTGATATCCAGAATATATAAGGAACTCAAGAAATTAGACATCAAAACGACCAACAGTCCAATTAAGAAATGGGCTATAGAACTAAACAGAGAACTCTCAACAGAGGAAACTCAAATGGCTGAAAGACATTTAAGGAATTGTTCAACATCCCTAATCATCAGGGAAATGCAACTCAATACAACTCTGAGATACCACCTTACGCCAGAATGGCTACGATCAAAAACACTGAAGACACTTTATGCTGGAGAGGATGTGGAACTAGGGGAACTCTCCTCCACTGCTGGTGGGAATGCAAGCTTGTACAACCACTTTGGAAATCAATATGGCGCTTTCTTAGAAAATTGGGAATCAATCTCCCCCAAGATCCAGCTATACCACTCCTGGGCATATACCCAAGAAATGTTCAATCATACCACAAGAGCACTTGCTCAGCTATGTTCATATCAGCATTGTTTGTAATAGCCAAAACCTGGAAACAACCTAGATGCCCTTCAACTGAAGAATGGATAAATTGTGGCACATATACACAATGGAATACTACTCAGCAGAGAAAAACAATGACATCATGAGGTTTGCAGGCAAATGGATGGATCTAGAAAAAACCATCCTGAGTGAGGTAACCCAGACTCAGAAAGACAAATATGGTATGTACTCACTCATAGGAAGATGCTAGATGTGGAACAAGGATGACTGGACTGCTACTCACATCACCAGTGAGGCTACCTGGAAAACGGGACCCCAAGAAAGACACGGAGAAATATATATACCTTTCACTCATCCACTATGGTTGAGCACACAGCTACCTATGTTTTTGTATCTCATGGGAGCTCTGCTTTTTTCTCTTCGACTGTACCTGAAGGATCACTTCAAGGTACAGTTTTACACTTACCCAGGGTGGTACTTTTCACATATTCTGAGTACAAGAACCAGTATTTTGGTTCCTTTCCCCCAATCTATTGCAGATCATACTTTTACAAAACATAATCAAATGAATTTAGAATAATGAAATGTAAAACTATATAAAATACAATCATTACTATCCTACAGATAAAAAATTACTCTTAAGGAAGTTGTTAAATGCTTACTCTCTCTTTTTAACCATCTGCAATAATGAACTACTAACTAAGGGATGGTAACCACACTTGGAGTAGACTAATGAAGAGTCCACACATTAACAAATGGAACAAATATTGGTGAACAGAGAAGCTTCAACGTTAAACCCAATTGCTGTGGGATGGTCTGTATGTCAAATTGCTCTGATTGGTGAATAAATAAAACACTGATTGGCCAGTGGCCAGGCAGGAAGTAGGTGGGACAAGGAGAGAGAATTCTGGGAAGCGGAAGGCTGAGGCAGAGAGACACTGCCAGCTGCCGCCATGACAAGCAGCATGTGAAGATGCCGGTTAGCCACCAGCCACGTGGCAAGGTATAGATTTATGGAAATGGATTACTTTAAGCTATAAGAACAGTTAACAAGAAGCCTGCCACGGCCATACAGTTTGTAAGCAATATAAGTCTCTGTGTTTACTTGGTTGGGTCTGAGCGGCTGTGGGACTGGCGGGTGACAAAGATTTGTCCTGACTGTGGGCAAGGCAGGAAAATTCTAGCTATACCCAATCACATTTTGCAGATCAATATTTGTTGTGTATTAAATGAACAGATTAAAACTACTATAGTATGTCACTTTTTTATTTCAAAACTAATCTGAATGAATCCAAGCAAATTTTCCCAGATAATGTACAACTTAAAAAAATGTGGCTAGCACCACAGATATTTCAAAATGGCTGTTCTATTTGTTTCTTTTTCTTTAAAAACAATAAGCATTTGAAAAAATTGTGTCAAAATCAGCACACCCATCACCATCAGGACCATTTATAATGGAAGCAAATTAAAGTCTTATAATCTATTAATGCTGAGTCAGTACTTTTAATCACAGAAATGTATTTTTAAAGCTGGTATACAGAATAGACCAAAGAACTTGTTCAGTTATGAAGACAAGATGTCACATAAACCCTATATTGTTTAAGGTAAATAGTTACAACTCCAGAAGTATATTTACTCATCTAAGTTTTGGCCAAGATTTGTCTGTCAGTGAACAGATGGGTATGTGTTTATACAACTGATTAAAGAGGTACTCTTTACCACCTTTAAAGCAGTAGGTAAAATGGATTTTCATAACTAAAAAAATAAACTGCAAAGCAAAGCAAATGTCATTAACCCTAAGTACCAACCTCAAAGGTTTCAGAGTTTTACTAAGTATAGGAAAAGTTTCCTGTTATATAATCAAAATCGTATGATGAGGAAATTCCAAACCAAGAAGCCAACTCATCTGACAGGTTTTGATTCCACCACATATGAAATTATGTTTCATTTTTATAGAAAAGCAGTTTTCTCAATCTTTGGAGCTTAAAAACATCTTTAAAAAAATTTTAAATTACTGAAGACTCCAAAGACTTTGACTGTGTGGGTTACATCTATTCATATTTACCAAATTAAAATTAGAAAATAATATTGACTATGTATTTATTAATGGAATAACACTAAACATGTTATATGTAATCATATATGATTTTTGTTTTGTTTTGTTTTTTTGAGACACGGTTTCTCTGTAATACAGCTCTGGCTGTCCTGGAACTTGCTTTGTATACCAGGCTGGTCTCAAACACACAGAGATCCACCTGCCTCTGCCTCCGGAGAGCTGGGATTAAAGGCATGCACCCATGTTCATCAACGTTTTTAAAGGTAATTGTATTTTCCAAAATAAGAAAGTAAATGAGAAGTGTGACACTGAACTACATTTTGGCTAATACCTATTATCTAGCTTAAAATAAGACAATTGGATTCATATATCTGCCTCTATATTCAACATGTTGAAATCAAGTTGTTTTGCAGGAAATACAGTTTTGTTTTGTTTAAATCAGTGTTCACGAGTATGATTTGGGAAAGAGACAATTTTAATTTTTTCTTATAATTGTGACTTCTGATAAAACATCAGAAATTGGCAACTAGCAGTTTCTTTAAATGTTTCCTTATGAACAAGAATCTGAAACCATATTTATTTTATCTACCTATGTCCTGTTACACAAAAAATATACTGGTCCTTCTTGCATTTTCAATGTCTTTGGTACCCATACTTGATTTGATGCACAGGTCAACTGAAAAACACTGATTCACTGAGTTACAAATACCTTCCAAATACTGACATAGCTATCTCATCAGAAAATTATATAAGCTACTGAAATATTATGGTTCTGTGGAAGAAAAAAACACTCTACTCTCAAGAGTAATTGGACAACATGGGTTAGATTCCATGGGTTTATAAACAAAGCAAGAAAAACTCAGAAGTTGAGTGGGTAAGAAAATGAGGGTGGATCTGGGAGGAGTTGGGGTAGGGTAGTTATTATGAGCAAAATAAATTCTTATGCAATTTTTAAAAAAATTAATACAGAAATATAAAATAGTGATCCATGAAAAAAAATGGCTAGTTTACCTCATAATTCAAAAATTTACATTTGTATTCTGCTTTGAAAAAAACTTGTTATGTGATCTGCAACTAAAATGCTTTATTGTATTTTCTGTTCAATATAGAAAATGAAAAAGATGTGAATTCAATGGTTGAGATATAATAAAGGAAATAACTGATTATATCTCATCAAGGACATTCTTAAGTGTGAGGCAGTAAAGAATCCGATGACAAATGTACTATTGGGAGTGTCTTCCTTTATTGTGCCAGGGTACAGCAGTTCTAAAAATATTGGGATTATTATGAAATCATTTTGACCTAAGGACTCCGTGAAAGGGTTTGGAGGTGTGCCTAGCGACACACAGACTGGAGAACTACTCTTGTAGAACACAGTCATTAATAGTATTGCAAAGAACAGCATATAAAGGAAGAGGCAGTTAAGGAAGGGTAAAAGAGGCCCTGATTCAAGAAAGAAAATGTTGTACAAAGTAGTCATTTCTCATAGCTCTTCAAGTGTTCCCTGATATTCCTAAATGTCAAATAAAAGATATCATCATTCATAATCTGAAAAAGTGACTGTTTCCTAATTCCATAGTATGCCATTTTCAACAAGAAAAAACCTAGCTCTATCTTCTCACAATCAACTACAAATATAGCTACTGTATCTATCATGATCTTTCTAGGTACATTAGACTGTGGGAACCCGTCCAGAAGGGAAATGAGTGAGTTACCTCAAAGTATTTTTTTTTCAAACACACGGACTTTTATATTGTCCATTAAGAAGTACCTAATAAACACTTGGAGATGAATTAGATCACATATACTTAAAAGTTGATTGTGGAGAAAAGACCAACTATAGACTATTTCAAGACACAACCATGTATTTTTTAAAAAACTATCACTTGATAATTGATCAGTTATATAAAAATAAAACAGTTCAATGCTCAAAATTCATTTAGTCTTATATTTAAAGGCTTATCATAAAAAGAAATATTATTTGATAATCCATGAGTATATGTATTTATTGTATAATTGATTTGGCCCATGCAATCTAGTCTGACAATGCCAGATTTTTATGTTTGTTTATATTTATACTACCTTTCATTAGTGCTCATAAGTAATATATTTCACATGATCACTACAGAATTCCCCATACATTCTTCATGGGGATACTGCTCTTTCTATATTTTACTCATAAAAACAGGTTTCATTATGACATAGTCATATATACATAGTATGATGTCTTGTTCTTATTCACTTCCACTCTGACTCTTCCCATCCCTACTGCCTCTTGCTGGACCTCAGTCTCCACTCAAGCAGTTCTCTTCATTTGATTTAATGGCACATATCTTTTATTGCTCACTCTTTTTCAACACGCTCTCCACTCTTTGAACTTCATCCCTCTTTACCCTCCCTATTACACAACATATAGACAAGCACATACATGTTCTACATATGAGTGAATACATAAGGCGTCCATCTGGTACTGGACATTTTTATTTAACTTGGTAATTACTGCTTCTCATTCTTGGTATAGGTATATTTGCATTGTTTGTGTACTTTTGGTTTAATTCTGGTAAGTTATATGTCAATCAATTCATCCATCCATTTCTTCTGGATTTTTCAATTTATGAGTATAAATTTTTAAAGCACTACCCTAAAGATTTTGTGAATTTCAGCAATTTGTTGTCCCCTTTTCATTTTTACTTTTATCAATTTGGGTCTTCTCTATATTTCTATTAGTTAGTTTGGCTAAAGATGTGTCCACTTTTTTTTTTACATTCTCAATGAATCAGTTCTGCTTTATAACATTTTTTGAATTGTTCTTTTAATCTCGTCCCCCTTTCTTTTTTTTTTTTTTTTGTGGTTTTTCGAGACAGGGTTTCTCTGTGTAGCTTTGCGCCTTTCCTGGAACTCACTTGGTAGCCCAGGCTGGCCTTGAACTCACAGAGATCCGCCTGGCTCTGCCTCCCGAGTGCTGGGATTAAAGGCGTGCGCCACCACCGCCCGGCTCTCGTCCCCTTTTCATTTCTACTATTATCAATTTGGGTCTTCTCTATATTTCTATGTTACTTTGGCTTAGGATTTGTCCATTTTGTTTACATTCTCAATGAATCAATTCTGCTTTATAACATTTTTTGAATTGTTCTTTTAATCTCTATTTAATTAAACTTGTTTCATTAATGTGCAGTTTTTCTATGACTTTGGCATTAGTAGGATTTTGGTCCCATTAAATAGACTAAAACATTTAATGTCATAAAACTTTATACAATCTAAAACTCCCCTTGCTTGGATGTTAACATTAAAACCTTTGCTGAAAAACTTAAGATTGTACAGCCCCAGGTTTCTTTTTTTTTTTTTTTTTTTTTTTTGGTTTTTCGAGACAGGGTTTCTGTGTGTAGCTTTGCGCCTTTCCTGGAGCTCACTTGGTAGCCCAGGCTGGCCTCGAACTCACAGAGATCCGCCTGCCTCCGCCTCCCGAGTGCTGGGATTAAAGGTGTGCGCCACCAACGCCCGGCATATCCCCAGGTTTCTGATTTACAGCACTGGCCAAATTCTTGAATATGTTCAGCATATTCACACACAAGTCACACCCACACAATGCCTACACAAATGATGCAATATTGACAAGCAAGTATGTTCATATCATAAGAAGCAAAACAAAAGCTACCTTCTTAATAGTTTTGGTTGATGAACTGCATAGATCTCACTATTCTGCATCTTATTACTATACATTTAAAAGGGGTTTCAACAATGTCTTTGTTACAGAAACCTTTTTACACAAAGTATTCCCTAAATTAAGGACTACACTGACAATTTGTTAGCATGTTGTTAAATTTAACATGAAGATAATATGAGAAAAACTCATTTTGTTATACATTATTTTTTACGAAGAGCAATAAAAATTTTTTTCTGGTCTGTTTAATATGTTTCTACCTTAAAGATATTGTTAATACTAATGCATTTGAATATGTAAGCTTTTTTATGATGGCTACCAATCTTATATCTGGCCTGCTTAAGAAAGGCTTCCAGGCCTTATGTTATACATTTGTAAACAACAGTGTACAGATCAGACTTTATCTAATCTTTCCTGCTCTGATTTTTCTTTTTCAATCTACATTGCCACTTGTTTTTAGTCTTGTTTGTGTTTGTTTTTGTTCTCCTGTCTTTGACTTTTGGATTTGTTTGAAAATGGCTCTCATTATGTACCCAAGCCAGGCTCAAACTACTTGGTAGTGCCCCCAGGCTGGCTTTAACCCCAGAAGCAGCCTATTTATTCAGCCGCCTGAGTGCTAGGGTTATAGGCAAACAATACCATATCCAACTTGTGCTACTTGCTTTCAATTTTGATTGTTGTTTATCTATGTAATTCTTAAATCTTTTATGAAACAAAGCAAGAAATGAATGCACAGATGAATATATACATATATTATACATATATATTATATATTGAGTAACAAAACTTTTTTTTTTTTTTTTTTGGTTTTTCGAGACAGGGTTTCTCTTGTGTAGCTTTGCGCCTTTCCTGGAACTCACTTGGTAGCCCAGGCTGGCCTCGAACTCACAGAGATCCGCCTGCCTCTGCCTCCCGAGTGCTGGGATTAAAGGCGTGCGCCACCACCGCCCGGCCAAGTAACAAAACTTTTAATAACTTGAAATGTTTCTGTGGTATCATTTTGTCAAATAATTAAGCATTTGGACTTTGAGATATAAAAAAATTATCTTTTCTAAATATATCTCAGAAACATTAAAAATAAAATTATATAGCATACACACACACATACACACACACACACACACACACACACATATATATATATATATATATATATATATATATATATACCTAATTTACAAGTTAGTATTATAATACGTCTTTAGATGTGGTGGGATGAAAGGGTAGATTAATGAACCTACTTTTAGAGAATAACAACTTGTTTAGAAATGTTTTACATTGCTATAGATTTTAGTTTATTGGTACAAGTTTAAACTTAATTTTGTTATACTGAATATATTTTTCTACTCTCATTTGAGGTATTATGTTTATGTAACTCATTTAGATTGTAATGAATAATTAAGAAATACAGAATAATAATTAGTCTTCTGTGATAGTCAAACTTGTAGCATGTTAGTTAAGTTTTCTAGGTATACATAGATATATTTCAGATAGATAGGTAATCTTCAAACACTTCAAAGACCTACAGAATATGGTATTTAAAATGTTTAAAAAATTTAGACTTTCTGGACAGTGAGACATGTCTGTTCCTCGCAGCACCATTTACTTCAAAGAGAAAAATGGGCATCGAAGACACTCCATATGGAGTTTATCTTCTTCTTGGCAAAAATAGCCATTTGGGCAAGAAATTGTTCTTGCCTGGACTACTTAAAAAAATGTATCAATTAGCCATGCAGGACCCATAGGAAGGTGACCACTGAACTTGGCAAAATGGTCCTTCAGGTTCCTGCTTCACAGAGAAAACTGCCAGACATTCTAAAAGACACAGAGAAAAGTGACTGAGAGACTCTAGGCCTGTGGACTGAAGACAGATGCCCCAACTATACAGAAAAACTTTGGATGACTGTCCAGGCTGCCAGCTGTCTCTGTCTACTCTGGCTAGACTCCAGAAAGTTGCTTGCGTCCTTCTCCCATTCCTCAGGTAATATTATATCCTTTTGAGGTCTTTGATGCAGTTGAAGACTAGTTATGATAAAAGATAAGTTAGATATGAAACCTTAGACTCACAAATATAGGATAGATAGGATATCTTCTTTAATTTTGCCAAATACAAATAGACTAGATATTATAAATAGACTAGATATTGTAACTGTAATTCTTGCTTGATAATTGTTTTGTTATATGTAATTTTACTATGTTAAAGTTAAAACCTTCCTTTTTTAAAAAATAAAGAAAAGGGGGAAGTTCTGTGGATGATTGATTGATAAATAAATGCTGATTGGCCAGTAGCCAGGCAGGAAGTATAGGTGGGACAAAGAGGGAGGACAATTCTGGGGAGTGGAAGGCTGGGGGAGGGAGATGCTGCCAGCCACCATGATGAGTAGCAAGATGTAAGTTACTGGTAAGCCACAAGCCACATGGCAAGGTATAGATTAATATAAATGGGCTGAGTTTATGTGTAAGAGCTAGACAGTGGTAGGCCTGATCAAATGGCCGAGCAGTTTAAGTAATATAAACATCTGAGTGATTATTTTATAAGTGGGCTGCGGGACTGCAAGGGCTTGGCAGAACCCAGAGAGAAACTCTCCAGCTACATACCTCCTATACCAATACCAGCAACCTATTAATAGGCCCTTCTAGTTTTCTTTCCAGGCTACTCTTTACGTTTTTATCCCTGTCTGACTTTATTTTCTGCTACTATGATAGGCACCATAACAAAAAACAAAAACAAAAAAAAAAATTTTGAGGGTCAAAGGGTTTATTTAGCTTACACATTATAGTCCATCATAGAGAGAAGCCAGGGAAGGCTCTCAAGGCAGGAACTGAAGCAGAGATCATGGAGGAATGTTGCTCACTGCCATGCTTCCTCTGCCTTGCTCAGCTATTTTCCTTATACAGAACAAACTCAACTATCTAGGGATGGTACCACCCATAGTGTACAGGGCCTTCCTATACCAACCATAAATTAAGATAATACCTGACAAACATGCCCATTGGCCAACCTGATGGATGCAGTGTTTCAAATGAGGTTCCCTCTTTCCAGGTGTGTCAAGTTGATAACCAAGATCATTCCTCACAATCACTTTGTCATACATTGAAAAACCATAAGCCATCTCAGTTTGTCTTTTGTATCCTAAAAATATTTCTATGTATTTCATATATTCTATACCATATATATATTTTAAATATTTTAAATATCATGTTTTTGTTAAATATATATACACCAGACTACATTCAAATAATTAATGTCTAGTTTGTAGTCACCAATATATTTCATAAAACTACTGTGCACACACTAAGTACTCAGTAAATATATTTTCTTAAAAATGTCTTAATCACTGTATTCATGACCAATTGCCTTAATTTTCCTCTTTGTAATGAACTCTCAGCTACTGTGATATTTTGTTTCTCCCATCTTTCTCCCAACAAATAGTGATTGCAGCTGTTTCCTAAAGGCTATTTCTTACTGTATGCATTCAGTAATTTTCATGTCTTAGATTTTAGGTATACAAGCTATAGGATCCATATCCGCATACTTCCTTTCTGAGAACATATAACCAAATACTTACTAAGCAAATACAATGAGTATATGCATTAATTTTTCCTCAAAGCAAGAATCTCATATCATTTCCAAATCATCTATGCTAATTCTACTTTACTGTAAGAAATGGTGGGTTAGCTCCTGATTCCATACATAAATTATAGCATAAACTCTAAATTCTCGTACAGAGCTAAGAAACAGAGATAATATTACCAGGAGATAGCCATCTATGTTAGTGAACATGAAAAATGACATACAAAATATCTTCATAAAAATCAAGTATGTGATTTAGACAACCAGCAATGAACATGCCATGTTTTTTACCTAGAGAAATATAAGTTCAGGTGATTAGAAAACATTGACTGCTATAGAACAGTATAAAGAAATCTGAATAAAAAACAGAAATGAAACATATAAAACTAAATAATCATTTTTGCATCCTTTGAGAGCCATAGAAATGATTTCTATGGATGCATACACATTTTTTTGTTAAATATCAAGAAGAAAAGCAAATGTAGGAAAAAAGTATTTATTACCTTTCCAAAAGATCCCTGACCAAGAACCTTAAGCAAGTCAAACTGTGCAGGATCTGCTTTCTCATATCCTTCTTTCACATGCTGTGTAATAGGGATTTCTTTAAGATCTTCATTCTGCAAAAAAAAAAATAATAATAATAATAATTCAAACAATACTAATGTACAGTTCCAACATCTTGTGATTAGTTCCATTTCAAAAAAAAAAAATCACACCATAAATTATACAATAATAAACCCTATCAGTCTAGCAATTCCCAACTCCTGATATAACATAGAGATATAATTTCATTTCTTTTGTTGGTGGGTTTTGTTATTGGTGTTATTCATTTGAGGCAGTCTTGCTATGCATACCTAGCTAGATTGGAACTTGCTATGGATATCAGATGGGCCTCAAACTTTTGACAATTCTCTTGCCTCTGCCTTCTACCACCAAGCCCAGCTCCTACTACATAATTTCATGTAAATGAAAGCATCTGAAATGAATTTATGCAACAGCTTTACAAGGAGATAACAGTAACAAAATAATAGTAAGAACTAAGACTTATTTATGTTTTTTATTTGTGATTTTTAGATGACTACTGTATTTACATAATTCCCTCATCCTTCCTCCAACTCCTATGTACTCCCTACCATGCTCCCTCTCAAATTTATGCTGCTGTGGGATGTCCTGTATGTTGTGAATATATGTTGCTATGATTGATTGATAAATAAAAAAACGATTGGCCAGTAGCCAGGCAGGAAGTATTGGATAGGCAGGACAAACAGAGAAGAGAGGCTGGGAGGTGGAAGCTGGGAGAGAAGCCAGCCTGCCATCCAGGGAGTAGCACGTAAAGGCAGCAGGTAAAGCCACGAACACGTGGCAGCATATAGATTAACAGAAATGGGCTGAGTATAAGTGTAAGAGCTAGACAATGGTAGGCCTGAGCTAATGGTTGAGCAGTTTAAATAATATAAGCGTCTGTGTGTTTATTTTATAAGTGGGCTACAGGACTGCCGGGGCTTGATGGGACCCGAAGAAAAAAAACTCTAGCTATATTATACCGTGTTTATTATTATTATTATTATTATTATTATTATTATTATTATTATTCATATATCCATATAAATATATAAATAAACCTGCTGAGTCCATCTAGTGTTGCTCATATGTATATGTTGTTAGAGTTGGTGTCTTGGCACTGGATAATCAACTAGTGAACTCATCTGGGAGAGGGAAACTTATTCTCCTCTCTCAGCAGTCATTCATTGCCTGCTGCACTTCATCTAGGGGTGGGACCTTGTGAGATTTCTACCATCTATGATGGCATGTCAACTAGTGTTATCATTGTTTAGGTCTTGTTTATGCAACCTTACTGTTGAGATTTGATGGGTGCAGCTTCCCTGTCCTATATAGAGAACACTATCTTGCATCAGACAATATCCCCTGACTCTTATGATCTTTCGAACCATTCTTCCATGTTCTTTCGGCCTTAGGTGTAGAAGTTGTGCTGTAGATGTATCAACTGGGGTGGAACACACCAGTCAGTTGAGAAACTAAGATGTTTAAGCTCCTCACTGAAGTGCAACTTATGAGACAAAGACAGAGGAAGTAAAGATAAAAACTTGTAAATCGTGAGAAAGCAAACATAAAAATCTCAAAAGTCCTTTTGAATAGTAATTTACTATATTCTTAAGTATTTTAATACCCAGATCAATGCACAGGAAACTCACAAAAATATAATTTACAGAACTCAAAATGTTCCCATTCTAAGAAGTTTTATTAACAATGTGAATATAAATGATATACAAGTTTCCTACCATCTATGTTAGAAAGAAAGAAATCCTCTCAGGAAATATTTCTGCCCCATAATAGAAGACTCCTCTCAGGTGTTACGACTACACTCAAATGAGTTGTAATACTAGTCCCTATGGAAAGCACAGCAACTAACAATTTTTTTAATCTGCATGAATTCCCTATCACAAAATAGCAAAATATAACCTCTGATCCAACCCCATCACTGTCTAGAAAACAAAATTAACACACTCAAAGCTTGAGTTCTACAATGTCAAATCAAATGTTCCTTATCTATTGGCCCTTTGATTATCTGATTAATTAATGGTGGCTGTGGCTAAAGTGGACAAGAGAATAGTCCCAGAAAGCTAGTCTTGACAGCTAAAATCACATCAATGTCACAGAAAGTCAGATATACACACTCAAGAGTGTTATGTTGAACTGAGTATTACTGTATTAGGGACATTTAAGAAGATGATTAAGAAAAAAATAACATCATATGGCTATGCCCTAATCCCAAATGACTGATAATCTTACACACAAAAAGCCTGTGCAAGTAAGCATGTGTGTGTGTGGGCACACACACACATACACACACATACATACACATACACACACACACACACACACACACACACACACACACACACACACACACACACGGGGCATAGGGGGTGTGAAGCCATAGACCATCTACAAACTCAGGAGAAAGTCCTCAGAAAAATCAATTTTGCCAACACCTTGATGTCAGACTTAATAGAATTCAGAATTGTGAGAAAATTAATTTCTGCTGCTTAGGATACTCAGTCTGTGGTCCTTTGTTAGGGCAGTCCTAGAAAATATATACAGTGCCTATTCTTAGTTGATCTGTGAAAATGAAGTTGTTACTGTAAAATAAACATTTAATAACTTCCAAACAGTGTTCACTACTTTTTTCACATTAAATGACAAATCTGAGGAACAAGTGTCTACAGGGTTAAGTACTTTTCCAAAACTCTAAAGTATATTTAATATTAAGAAAAAATTAAGGCTGAAAAACAACTTCTATATTCTGATCATTTTTGTTTTACATAAAAGAAGCCAAGAATGCTGTTAACACTAGTAAAATGCACTAATAAACACAAAACAGTTAATCAAATACACTACTGCTTCATTCATTTGACAACCGATTTGCTTATGGGGAAGAGCTCAACTGTTAGAGGATAAAAAGGAGAGGAAGAGAATCTAGTAGCAGTCTATTATACCTCAAATACAGAAGGCTCACAAGACTATAAGACTAGCCTCCAGAACAAAAGGCTAAACAAAAAAAATGGAGGGATATTTAAAGACTAAATACATTGGGGTTTATAATAATGCAACATCAATCTGTTCAAGCATTTGTTTTATTTCAAGGCAGAAAAGATATTTTAGTTAAAAAAAAAACCTAAAATTCAAAAAGAAGCCATTTTTTTGTGGACTTGTGAAAGCACATGCGGAGACACAAAAGAACATGCAGGGGATACTGCAGTGTCATTAAAAGCCATGCCAGTATCAATGCTCTCTGAACAAAGGCTAACAATAGTGATAATAATGTAAATAATGCAAATAACAAAGTGCTACTAGCTTGAACTAATCACATCAAAATAATGAACACGTTGGAAAATAATCACAGAATTCTTATACTGCAAAATTTTATACCGATGACTGTAGACCAAAGGATGACAGCAAACTAATTCTTACTTAGGTTTGTTTATTCTAATTACATCAGTCTTGGTTCCCTCATCTATAAAATGAAAATAAATCCTCTATTTCAGATCTCAGTCACATAGGATCTTTACAAAAAAACAAAATATCTATAAAAATAAGTTACTGAACTTATATGTATCATCTTTGTATACTTTATTATGAAGCATAAATTCCACCTAATAGTAACTGTCCAACAGTATTGAATTGTGATTATTCATGAGAGACTTTTGCACATTTGTAGTAGAAGAGTTTTTAAGATTTTGAAAGAAAGGAAGTTGAATAGAAAGAAAACTGATTACCACCACTGTAAGAGAACAAAATACTGAAGCACAGTAAGGATTAATATCCATCAAAAAAGAAAGGCAACCAAGCCCAGTGGTATAAGTCTATAATCCCATCTACACAGTAGGCTAAGCCAAGATAACCACAAACAAATCAAAGCCACCCAGGGCTACAGAGTGACTTCAAGTCTAACCTGAACAATTTAGTGAGCTCCTATCTGAAAATAAAAAGCGAAAGTATAGCTAGGTCTATAGCCCAGTGGTAGAACACTAACAGCTACCTAGCAGGTATGAGGCCCTAGATTCAATATCCAGTATTACCCAAAAGGAACAGAAATGAAAACAGACAAGCAAAATCTACTACATATGAAGCATCTATTACAGGCTTGAAATACTCTGTATCTAATGTTTTGTGTGAATTTAAGTAAAACATACTTAAGAAAGATTATTTTTGAAAGAAATATGTCTGAGAGACATATTTCAAGCATGGTTTTTAATTTTTGAAATTTGGAGCTAAAATATGGAGAAATTTACTGGGGGTTTTCAAGTACATTTTTAGTTAAATATGATATTTATATTTCTGATTAATAAAAAATAAATACATGATCTTATAGGAGTGGCATCAACAAGATATCTAAAAGTAAACGTTCTTTAAACTCCCTAAGGTATTGGCAGCACTAAGTAAGAAATATTTTATGAAGCTGTAAAAAGTAAACATAAGCCACATAAATTGAGCTACAGAGATGGGTTGGTGGTTAAGAACACTTGCTCTCGCATAGGACCTGGGTTCAATTCCTAGCACCTACATGGTGGCTAACAGCCATCTGTAACTACAGATCCAAGGGAACCAACACTCTCTTTTGACTTCCAAGGGTATGCACACAGTCCACACACATGCGTGCAGACAAAACACTCATATAAAATAAATATAAGATATCATATTTTTAAAAATAAACATAAATGAATCACAAACTACCAAATGCATAACTATGCTTATTTCAACAACATGTATGAAGTTAATTCATGTCAGCCACCTAGTAATGAAGAACAAAATACTTATACTTTTAGCCTTGATAATGTTAGAAGCAGAGGACTAGGTGGTAAAATGTTATACCAGATACCTTTTATATGTACTAGATATTTAGAGAATCTAAGAAACACTTTATTTAATTTTCCTTGTTTTAACTGAATAAAAGATATCAAGTGAATGTGAAAGTCTAAGGTACCAATAAATGAGATAGAGTAAATTAAATCTCTAAATGACTCAAACACAAAACAGCTTTAGACCACATAGGCAATACTAGCAATTTAATTTTGTGTGTGAGTGTATGCATGCCTGTGGTATGTGTTTAATACTGGGGATGAAATACAAGGCTTTAGAATGAAAGCATATATTTTACCACTGAGTTATATTCTCAGCCCCTCAGGTTCATATTTAAAGAACAACCTTTAAAAAGAATCAATATATTGCACAGCAGCCTCTACTCTCCCACGCTATTTTAAAATGACAAAAAGTCAACAACAAAAAAATAGCTATGAACATTCCACTGAAATCCACAATCATAACTCTTAAATTCTACATTAAAAACACTCTAGTGATAAATTTATATGGCCTATTACCACCTATGTAGTTTTAATGATACAAACTTTTATCAATCAAATACCAAAGTACATGGTTTTAAGTTTGGTTCACAAACTAAAACAAATCTCTATACATTCTATTAAGATTGACAGTATGCAGCAAATCATATTTGTATCTAGTAGTGTATATATTAAATGTCTTCCTACTAAAAAAAAATACTTTCATATTGTAATTAGAAAGGCAAATATCAGCCAGGCAGTGGTGACACATGCCTTTAATCCCAGCACTTGGGAGGCAGAAGCAGGCAGATTTCTGTGAGTTCAAGGCCAGCCTAGTCTACAAAGTAAGTTCTAAGACAGTCTTGGAAAGAAAAAGAAAGAAAGAAAAAAGAAGAAAGGCAAATATCTGACACCTATAGGCCTATGATTTGAATTTTATGTTAACTACATATATACACACATACACCTACATACATACACACTTTTTCCTGTCCTATGGTGTGGAGTTTGGTGTCCTTGCTGATCAGTGCTAAAATATGAGCCATTCTTTTCCAATGCCTTTGTAGATACTTATAATTCTTATCTTTAAGAAAATAGAAAGATAAATATCACTATAGCCTTTAATGTTCATATGATCTGTACATTTTTAGATGTTCTTGATAGGAGTTTAAATTGTATTATCCTCAAAATTAAAATGTTACTGATATTAACTAAGTTGTAAATGCCAAAGTGGCATCATACTTTTCATCTTGTCAACCCTAACTGAAAGGGATGTCTCAAAGTCACTGTCTACTGAGTTAGCAGCAAAGAAGATTTCAAAGGGCAGTCTTCAATTCAATTTAAATACCTCTGCTGGTTTCTATGAAATCAATTTACTGCTGGTCACGTTTTTCTAAGGGATTTCTTGACTATCTGCAACACTACGTAAGAAAAGAATGGTATTCTTATCTATATACTACAGTCACCGAATAAGACAGATTCTTACCTCTCTAAACCTCAATAAACAAATCTATACTGTGAAGAGAAAATAACAGAATAACTTATTTGAAGTTCCTTCTAAATAAAAAAGGCTATGAAAATACCTAAAAAGACGATAACTATAAAAGCATAACATTAATGGAAATGCCTATATTAGTCTGACAGTCCTGAACATCTTAAGAATACTTTCCCAAAAATTAGATCTTATAGATTATCTCTTTTATACAGGTCTTAAATACAATGACCTAATGGGTAAACAATATTTAAAACTAGTTAGAGACTTCTGAACTACTTTAAATACAATCCTTTTGAAATATAGAAAATGGATTTTAAATATTTCAAGCTATCTATAGTCCAATTGTGTTAAAGATAGAACTTTCTATTCTGAAGTTGACGATAATCTCTTTTAATTTAACGCAGGGGATACTGCATTTAAATTACCTACTTTTCTTATATACTAATAAGTAAAAATGCCATTTGTTATACTTAAAATTGGTGATTCTTATGGCCTGTATATTTTCAACAAAGCTGCTTTTTGAAAAGCCACACATGGGGCAGGCTGAATCCAGAGGTGTGTTACAGAGTGAGATTCCATATCATCCAAAAAAAAAAATCACAGGCATGGGATGGAGCTCTGTAATAGAGTATTTACCTAGAAAATATTTTTTTTAACTTCAAATATGAAGTATGGTGGCACATGCCTGTAATCACAGAAATCAGAAGGCAGAGGTTAGAGCATCAGGAATTCAAGGTATCCTCAGCTATAGGAGAATATTTTAAGGTGTGTTGCTTTTGTTTATATTGTATTTGTTTAACTCTGTGAAGCTGTGTTATTGTGCCTGTGTAAAACATCTGATAGTTTAATAAAGAACTGAACAGCTAAGAGCAAGGCAGGAGAAAGGATAGGCAGGGCTGGCAGGCAGAGAGGATATATAGAAGGAGAAAACTGGGAGGAGAGATCTAAGAGCTAGGGGCCAGAGAAGGACTCCAGGGGCTAGCCACCCAGCTACACAGAGAGCCACAAAGTAAGAGTAAGATTTACAGAAGAGAATGGGAAAAGCCCAGAGGCAAAGGGTAGACGGGATAAGTTAAGAAAAGCTGGCTAGAAATAAGCCAAGCTAAGGCCAGGTATTTATAATTAATAAGTCTCTGTGTGTGATTTATTTGGGAGCTGGGTGGTGGGCCCCCCAAAAAGACCAAAGGCCAACCAACAACACTCAGCAACATTAAGTTTGAGGACCACTGGAAGCACATAAAACCGTCTCAAAAAATTGACATTTCCTACCAACTTCCTTAAGTAAATTTCTGTAATTCATTTTCTTTCTTTATATGCTACAAATGATGTTCACTAAATTAACCTGAGTACTTACCTGGCCAGGTGCCGGTTCTCCCTCTTCCATTGGCTCCTCAACCATTCTAGGATCATTTACCTGAAGAACAGTTTTCAAAAAGTGAAGTTCAGTGCTATCAAAACTAGAATAATAACAAAGAAAAAATACAACTCTAGGCATTTCTCTTCACAATCTACTTACCAAAAAACAAAAGGTCAAGGGTACAAAGAAATTATTTAGAAATGGAAATTTATACATATAGTTCACACATTGTCCTTAAAGCCTTAATTTTTCAGAGCTTTGTTTCACTACGTTTCTTAAGGCTATGCTATATGACCAATGACCTTACACATACAAATAAATCTCACAAACATCTACCTTAGATACATTCAAAGAACGTTAGAATATGAACAATTTCATATGATTGCACAATGGAAAATCTCATATGCTTCAATTTTAAATTCGTAAGATACCATACAGAACAAAGCTTAAATTACAGGAGATTTGAGCAGCTATGGAAACATTTTCACGTGCAAAGCTTTAACAAAAAAGTAAATATAGAAGGCTTTGATCAAGGATCTATAACTATGACCCATAGGCCAATCAGGTTAGCTACCTGGTCCTGAATAAATGCTATGGAAATACAGTCACACTCATTTATTTCCATATTATCTATGATGGCTTTCACATTACAAAAGCAAAGTTAAGTAGTTGTAACAAAGATACTATAACTATAAGGTGTTAAATATTTATTGTTTGGCCTTTTACGGAAAATGTATAAAAAGATCTCACTGATCTAAGGAGTTTCCAAATTAAATAAATAACAGGAAATTGGTCTAAATAAAAAGGAATTTAACCAATGCCCATTTGTAAGATATCACAGAAAAGTAAAACTAGATGGAGGGACAGAAAGAATGATGAATTAAATAAAGCTACCAGTGTCACCAAAAATAGAATAAGCTCAATAAGTCTACCTCTCCCCTGATTATCAACTAAAAATCCTATTTAGAATACTAAAGAAACCATCTTGGGACTCTAGGAAGTAAACACTAACAATAGGAAAAGATACCAAAATTTGAAAAACAACTCAAGAGTTTATTTTCTACCTGTATCTCCTGACTTTGGCCTGTGGGGAGACTGAGTCATAGAACCCCTCTACTATAGGCCTAAACAAAATTTCCCAAGAAGGATATAGTTCTGAGGTAGTTAGCATAAGGATAATACTAACTTTCTAAATTTATCCATACTTTTCCCTTTTCAATATCCAACCACATTAAGGCATGTACCAATCAAAAGGAAAAAAACCTCTCATTAGAGGAAGCAGGAAAATAGGTTCCTGTGCTAAGAAAGGTATAGGTGTAATTCCTTTTTATTCACTGTCTTTGTCACTAAAGGAACAATTCCAACAGTACAAAGCTATGTGAACTAGGGCTTTGAAAGAAACTCCTATTTCTGGCCAGAGGAACAGATTAGAGCCCCTGGAAAATGGATAATTTAGAAGAAATTACAACAGAGCTATTTCTTGATTCTAGGGTTGAACAAATGCAATTATCGGCTCCAACAACAAACTGTATGTGTAGGGACTACAACATCAAAATACAAGAACATCTTTGAAAACTGAACTACAATACTAACCAATACTCAAAACTCAGACTAACCATGAGTGAGAAATTAGATTCCAGTAAACAGTGGAAGAACATTTACCTAAGACTCATGTTAGCAAATGTGTATGCAAATCACAGAGCAGCTTCATTAGTAAATGTCATAAATTGTACACAATCTGTGTGTCCTTCAAGCAGTCCTGGACAAGCACTAAAAGATCACATGTCAACAAAAAGGAACAACTACTGAAACTTCTGACAGATCACATAATTCCTTGGACACATTTGGCCAATTCAAAGAAGCCAATACCTAAGTGTTCATTATTGAATGGATGGCTCTAAGAATGCAATGCTGAAAAACAAGCAAACTGTAGGGGATCAATAAAAAATAACTGATATAAAAATTAACCAGGGAGCCATTCTGTATCAGTTCTTTACCCAGGGTTCCCAATTTCCATATAGGACACCACTGTCTTATACCTTGCCTCAACAGATTGGGAAATGTGGTATTAAAAACACAAGCTATAAATTTATCATTAACAATCAACTTTCAACAAACAATACAAAACCCAGGAAGATAGTATCCTGATAGTCAAAATAAAAATAAAGTGATTCTCATATTTATCTATACATAAACAGTTATGTATACAAAAAGGACTATCTATACAAAAAGGAAACTACGACTATGACTTTCCTCTGTTATCTAGCTAGTGGTTACAACCTAGTCATATCTTAAGACTAATTTATCATGATGCTGTTAGTCTGGAGGAACTAGAAAGAAAATGAATCGGGATGAGTCAAAAAATGTCACTGCATCCTGGGAATCATCCCAGTCACAAACAGAACACCTAACTTTTCCTACTTCATCGACCTTCCAAGAGCAGGTTTTCAATATAAGAATATTCATCTACAGAATACCACAGAAGTCACTGGTGCTTACTAAAACCCAAATCATTTTCACTCATGGGAAAATATTTTGCCCCCAATAAGTATGAAATGGAATCCCAGCCTGGACCTGTAATCAAAGCACTTCAGAAACTGAGAGGAGAATTGTGAGATCAAGTCCACTCTGGTTTACATAACAAGATCTTCTCTCAAAACAACAAAAGAATTAAATGGCCAAAAACCTAAGTGAACAGCTCTCATCAGTCTAATAAGGAATATTTTTAAATTATCTTAATTTTCTCAGAAAAGAATGTTATCACTTTCTAATAGTCTGGAAACACCATAAAAATAAAGATATACAAATAAGAAAGAGGCTAATGATAAGGTAAGAAATAATAGATGATGTAAATTAATAATTTTATTAACAAAACATATATAAGTTATCAGTTTTCACAACAAATATTATAGTATTATTAACTTGCTAATAGTCTCCAGGATCTCCCAAAATACACCTACCAAGGAAAATGACTGTATGCATATAGTATATAATATTAATACACTAAGAATGTGATAGTCTAAAGAAATTATGTTCTCAAATAACCTTCATGACTACATGTTAGGTACTGACAGCTTCTGGAAAATGTCAATTATTATTATCGGCTTCTAGAAAATGTCAATTATTATTATTATTATTATTGTTGTTGTTCCATCTCTCTTCTTCCTCTACCTCCTCTTCCTTCTTAACTTAAAACAAGTGGAACAAATTAGATCTAAATTTAGAGGTACATTCACAATACCTAGAATAATAATAATCTATGTCTGCATATTGAGTCAAAACCTTGACAAAACTGACAAACTTCCAAGTTATTCAATATAGCAAGCACAATACTCCCCATGATCCTCACCTCAACATGCTCATATTCATGCATGGCCTCCGTTGTCCTTGGAACAAACACAATCTGTGGCTGGATTCCAAAGAGAAAGAATAATTACAAAGTTGATGGGATTTCATCTGTATGGTTACATTATGCCAAAAAAAAAAAAAAAAAAAAAAGTCTAGAGACTCTCCTTATTGTCTTGATTGAACTAAGTGGTCATGTTGAAACCCATATGACAAAGAACTATAACCATCTTGTTGCAGTACTAAGTAAATTGAGGGAAGCCTCCAGCCAATACTCATCAAATTGGCCAGGCTTTTGACCTTAGAGGTACATAGAAAAGAACTGTGCCTAAAACCTTTGAGAGTTTAAACGTAGACCATCCCCAGTGAAGCCTCCAGATAAGAATGCAGAAGAGCCAAAACCTTGATTACAGGTTTGTATGACTAAGCATAAGACTTAATTGAGTCATGCCCATATTCCCAACCCATACAAATGGAGTGATAATAAATATATCTTTGTTTAATCTGTAAATTGGCCATAGAGTTTTATGTACCAAGAGATATTTATTATAACCAATATTACTGTTCAAAAGTGCCTAGGATTAAAAGTTCTCTTCTAAAAGATTTTCTAGGGAAAATTTTTACATCTTTAATATTTTAGAAATATCTTTATTAAACTCATATCTTTGTTCTCATTTTATAGACAAATTGTAAATTACATTCTTACTATCTTACTAAGTAACCTAGAAAAAAGCAGCTAAAATTTCAAAACATTTGCATGATAGTTAAGACTAAGAAGTTATGTTGTCCTTGAATGCTGTTTTCTTAAAAATAAGTTAGTAAGTTAATAAGCACAGTATAGCACACATGTCACATTTCTTTCATACTCACAGATGCTTGAGAAGTTGAGGCAGGAGGACTGCTATGGCTGTGAGGACAGCCTGTGCTGCACAGCAAATGCCAGGTTAGAATGGTCTACAAAGTGAGATCATTCTCACTATATCGTTCTTTCTGATATATTATTCATTGAAAGATAAATTATAAAAATCACAAAAATACAAGTTCAATTAACAGCAGACCTCAGAACACATCCTAGAATTTGCTTTTTAAAAAGATAATTCCACCATAGCTACAGATGTAAATAAACTGGAACATCTGTATAGTGCTGTTCACTATGTCAAACAGCATAGCTGCCATAAAAATATAGCTGTTCCTCAAAAAAATAAAGCAGAATTAGCATATTATACATAACTGTACTTCTGGTTGTGAAACCAAAGGAACTGAAAGCAAAGTCTCAAAGACATTTTTGTGTACTGCATGATCAGAGCAGCGGCATCCACAATGGGAAGAGGACGGAAGCAACCTAAGCATGTCAGTATTTACATGAACAGCAGTGGAGTATATGTATACAATGGAAAACTATTCACCTTTAAAAAGCAAACAATCCTGGCACATACTACAAAATGGATAAACCCTATAGAGATTATTTTAAGTGAAATAAAAGACTAACAAAAAGACAAATACTTTATAATTTTACTTATTTGAAATGTCAAAACAAGCCAAATTCATACAGACAGAAGATAAAATAGCAGTAGAGGCAGGTGGCCCTCTATTATTTCAAAGCCAACCTAGTCCACATAGAAAGACCCAGGCCAGACAGGGATACACAGTGAGACACAGTCTCAAAACCAAACAAGCAAAAAAGAATGAATTCAGTCATATGTAGAGGTTTTAAAAAGCTGATCCTACAAAAATAGAAAACTTGTCTTAGGACAACTTATAAGAAGTTCTTTCCTTCTACTATATGAGTCTCAAGGATAGAACTCAGGTCATCAGGCCTGCTGCACTATATGACTGGCCCACACTTATGTCTTTAATCTTTTAGACTGAATTCCATAGTCAAGACTATTGTAGGAAGCTAGATAGTACCTAAAATACTCATTTAAATAACTTGCCTATATTCTTTCCATATGTCTAATGATACTATACTCCTATATGGTTTCTATCCCAAATTCTTGGTCCTTTGATACACACAGTGCATCTAGCCATGGCCATTGCTTTGAGATGAGCTTTAAAAGGAGCTATTTTGTTTCAAATAGATATGAAAAACTTATCTGAAAATAGAATCTAAGGACACAAAACAAATACATACAACCTCCAAGCTATTTCCTTAGTCAGGTATTTAAAAGCAGTTACAAGGCTTTGCTGTGAGATATATTAGCTGATAAAATATACTCAAGGCACAAAAACAAAATTAAAGATGTATATGGTCTTTGAAGTGTTTACTACTTTAGTTACCTACCCTTAGCATGACAGCTCATTTGTATCAAGTCATAAAGTCACACCTTCTCCTTTTCCCTCTACACAGACTAAAATCAGTCTCATAGTAACTGCCATGCTTTCTATCAAGAAACACTAATTAAGCAGGTATGGTGGCCCATACTAGTAAGCTTAGCACACTTGATGTTGAGACTAGTTTACTGTGAATTCAGTGCCAGCCTGGGCTACACAGTAAGTTCCAACTGCCCTGGGCTAGTATGAAACCTTGTCTGGAAAAAAATAAAGGAAAGAAACAGTATCTTGTTAAATAACTCATTTCATAAGTTCTAGAGCAAAGATATCACATCTTATTACCCTATTACTCCACAATGTAGAACATTACCTGGAAATAGGCCCGAGATAAATATTTGTGAAAAGGAATGACTATATTTGGAATCTGAATGAATTCAGCTTATAAACTCAGTCCCATAATAACTGCCATTATTTTCTGACTTGAAACATCTAAAAGTTTCTCTAGCAACTAATTACATTAATTTCCAGCAAGTCATTTTGCTATCAATTCTGACTTAATCTTAGAACGATTTATTTATTTATTTATTTATTTATTTATTTATTTATTTATTATTTAATCTTAGAAAGATTAACATATGGGGATATATGTACAAGTCTGACTTTAGGTGTCCAGAGTCCAGAAGAGACTGTCCAATCAGATCTCCTGGAGCTAGAGTTACAGGCATTTATGAGTCACCCGACATAGGTGCTGAGTGAGAATCAAACCCCTGTCTTCTACAAGAATAGAACAGTTTCTTAGTCAAAATCACCTGTATGAACCCTAATTTTCAATTTTAAAAGCCAAGAGAATCCAGCTCATTCAAAACATTTTTTTTAAATATAGCTTAGGTTAGCCACCACATAATTCTTACAAATCATTCTTTGAATGGCAGTTATTTCAACATGTGATAATTTTTTAATTTGTTTCTTTTGTTTGTTTATTTGTTTGTTTTTGTTGTTGTTTGTTTTTGTTTTGTTTTGTTTTGTTTTTGAGACAGGGTTTCTCTGTGTAGCTTTGTGCCTTTCCTGGAACTTGCTTTGGAGACCAGGCTGGCCTCGAACTCACAGAGATCCTCCTGCCTCTGCCTCCTGAGTGCTGGGATTAAAGGCGTGAGCGGCCTTAATTTATTTCTTAACTCTAATGTTTGTTAGCAAAATTAGTATAAATGTTAGGGAGCACATAATATAGCCCTTCATCTAAACTATGGTCCATGTGTCAAAATTTGCCCATTTTCATCGGTTAACAAGACTTGTATAATTTTACATTCACAACTCTCCCTAAAGGTATAGAATATGTGGCATATGTTATGTGTGGCCTAGAGTTATCTGATCCCCTGTAGAAAAAGTTATCAATATCCAGTCAATATAATTTGTAAATTATAAGCATAAATTTAAGGATGTATAAGAACAGTAAAGTGTCTTCCCAATAAAAGAATAAAAATTATCTACTATATGTGATTATAAATTGCACAGTATACATAGGATATTGTTTACTCATAATACACCTAATTTCATAAAAATAAACCTGCATTTTCTTTGTGTGTTGGGGGTGGTGATGGTGCTACAGGCCCTTGTTATATAATATAAATGGCCTGGTACTCCGTATGTATCCCAGACTGGTCTCAAACTCAAAGAAATCCTCCTGCCTCTGCTCTCAGATACCAATATTACATATGTGCCACCACAAAGCATATCCAATTAATTTTCTTTCTTTTTTTTTAAGATAGCATTTCACTATGTAATTCAGGCCAGTGTAGAATTTTCTATGTACTCCATGTTGGCAATGAATTCATGATGCTCCTGCCTCTGCTTCTCAAGAGCTGGGATCATAGGCTTGTACTTGGCTGAACTTGTAATTTGAACTTACTTTTCTGTAGTGTTTCTTAAATAAAAAATATACAAGAGACAAATACTGTGGTACACACTTGTAATTCCAGCACCTAAAAGACTAAGACAAGAGCATCACAAATTCCAGACCTTAAAAAAAAGACCACCAAAATGGATTAAGTTTCAATGCATTTTAAATGCTAGCTAATCATAACTTTAACTGCAGAAAACTGCAAATGTATCTCCCTGAATGTAGGAAAATCATTGCATTAGTTTTTGAAGCTGTTAATCCCATTAAGAAACTAATGGGTTAAGAATATTTAGTTTAATTGTTGGAACCAGCATTAATTCAGCCAAATCACTTTCAATATTTTAGTTGTGGCATAAATTTCAAAAGGATTTAACACCAAAAAAATATCAAACATGCTGCTTTCAAATAATGCAGAGCTTAAAAATATAAAAGCTAAAAATATGATTATACTTAACTTTCTATCATATGTCATCAAGTTGCAACATTCATCTGATTTCGATATCTTGCCAAAACACTACAGCAATTCAAACTACTACCTTCAGAGACAGAGATGCTGTAATTTATAGAAAAGAAATGGCTACTGTGGTCTTAACAATCTTCCTGAATCATAGCACCAAATAGTTTAAAGAAAATGGCTGAAATAAAATTTCATCTCTGTGTTATCTAACCAAGGTCATATCTAAATCTACCAAGGACTGCTTACACATATCTCCCAAGGCCTTGGGTTCAATACCTACGGTTTCTGAATATATAAATAAATAAACAAACAAATGAATAAATGCAGCAAAAAATATGACACGCTGTCACACAACATTCTTTCAGCTATTTAGGAGGATCACTTGAGACAAGGATAATGAGATCACTCTGGCAACATAGTTAAACCCTTCCTTTAAAGTCATTGTTCATTTTAAAAACTTCATTATAAACTTATGAGAATCAGCATAAATGTTAAAATCTACTGTTATTCCTACAATAGCTATTTATGTCTTCTGCCATAATTTCTGCATATACTTCTCCAATTTGGCATGGTATGTATAAAATCAAATATGACTAAATTAAAGAGTTAGCATTAGTTCCAGAATAGCTTGTTAACTTAGAAAACAAACCTCTAGAATTATTATTATTTTCATATCCAATACAGGAAGTCTAGTGTACCTATGAGAGCTGTGGCAGTCAATCTCCATTGTTAGCCTGACTAGACTTAGAATCACATAGGAGACTGGTGAGGCATATCTGTAAGTGTACCTGTGAGGGTGTTTCCAGGCAGGATTAACTGAAAAGTGGGTGGTACCATAGAATAGGGCCCAGGTGAATAAAAAAAGGAAAAGGAGATCACCAGATTTATGACACCTACCATCCTCTGCTTCCTGGCCCATGTGACTTAAACTTAATTGTCTCTCCCATACCCATCACCATAATGGACCAACCGCCTGAAACCTTAAGCAAAATAGGTCTTTCTACCCTTTATATTATTTCTGTTATTTTTTGTCACAATAACAAAAAAGTAACTAATATAAGATCCAAAAAGAAATTCATTAGTAAAAATAACTTTTCTTGCTGGCGGTGGTGGCACACGCCTTTAATCCCAGCACTGGGGAGGCAGAGGCAGGCAGATCTCTGTGAGTTCGAGGCCAGCCTTGGCTACAGAGTGAGTTCCAGGAAAGGCACAAAGCTACACAGAGAAACCCTGTCTGGAAAAACCAAAACAAAACCAAAACAAAACAAAAAAACGTTTCTTTCATATATGGCAGTAATAATTTTAGAACACTGAAAAACAAATCAAGATGGGCATGTTTCTAAGCCCTCTCAAGAATAATGGAAATAATGTAAGGTAATAAGGCACAAACTGAATTGAAAGATGTACACTGAAGCTGCATTTGCTGCTTTTAAAGCTCTATTTTCTTGACAGCTTATTTAAGTAGGAAGAAATCTACTACTACTACTTTTTAAAGCAAAAGAGTAAAATGCATCACTTAGTCTATGAGTAATGGCATAGAAACTAAAACATTAACACCTCAGAAAAATACTTTAAAGCTTTCTGTAGGCCAAAATTTGTTGGTATTTATAACATAATATACTGTCTACTTAGACATTTCCTTGTGATTATAAATGAATGAACACACATACACAAACATGTCACTCATCTTCAGTTATAAAGGCAGGAATCTGGAACAATACCCAATGAAGCCTATAAAGCAACTATCATTACGTTATGCCTCATAAAAAGATAGCACTCGCCGGGCGTTGGTGGCGCACGCCTTTAATCCCAGCACTCGGGAGGCAGAGCCAGGCGGATCTCTGTGAGTTCGAGGCCAGCCTGGGCTACCAAGTGAGCTCCAGGAAAGGCGCAAAGCTACACAGAGAAACCCTGTCTCGAAAAAAAATAACCAAAAAAAAAAAAAAAAAAAAAAAAAAAAAAAAAAAAAAGATAGCACTCATTTGATAAATAAATGAGTATCAAATAACATTTAGAATTAATTAAAACATCCAAAAATCATTATGCTTTCAAAAATACTACTACTTATAGCAGTACTAGGTGGCTGTTGAATAATACTAAGCATATCCATACAATATACATTCAAATGTATTTGGAGATCTTCTGGGTTTTGTAATTCATTTAATCACACAATTAAAAAAATATCTGCTTTCTATATGGGCTTAGCTGACATCAGCGCTAATAAACAGAACACATCTGAACAGGTTCAATGTATCACAAAAGCCAAGGCATATGCCATCATGCCAGTCTCATAGGGCTATGGCATGCACTTTTGGAAAGTTTACTTGCAAAGAACACATGTGTGATATGTGGCACAAATGAGTACATATATACATAAAACCTGTCTATATCCCTTTAATAAGCTCTTAGAGATATAATGTCCATATAATTATAATGTCTTGAGAATATGTAATGAGTATAAATTGTCCATTGTTTTTTTCTCAAAGTTAAAGAATTTTGCTATGAAAGACATTTTTGTTTTGTTCAAAAACTCTATATTGTTCTTATCAAACATATGTAAAGTACAACTGCTCTATTTCTATCTCAAAACAATCATAAGTAAACTAATTAACATCTTATAAATGAAAAATTTCAAGTAACTAACACCTGAAAACTTACATCAAACCAATCCCAACCCAAGTCATAGTCTGTAAACATAGAATACCATAGTCTATTCACCTCATGAAAAAAAAAATGATAAAAAAAGGATAAAAGCTATTTTAAAAATAAAATAAGTTTCTGAATGAAGAAAACTACTACAAACTATTAGCTTAAGATGAAGTCTTACCCAAGATGTTTTTCATTAGTAAAATTTTGTTTTTGTTTTTGTTTTTGAAGACAGGGTTTCTCTGTATAGTTTTGCGCCTTTCCTGGAACTTACTTTGTAGACCAGGCTGGCCTCGAACTCGCAGAGATCCGCCTGGCTCTGTCTCCTAAATGCTGGGATTAAAGGCATGCGCCACCCACGCCCAGATTTCATTAGTAAAATTTTGTGTCAAAATATTAACTGGAAGAAATCAGGATTCTAGTCTATAGGAAATAGTAGCTTAGGTAACATAACAAACATATTCTATAAAAGCAGCACCATCCTCTTATAGAAAGAATAAGAAAAGAAGTCTTACTCTAACTAATCTGGCATAAAATATTTCAAAATTCAAGCCACATAGAAAATCAAATATGAAAGAAACACTGATTTGTCAATAAAATGCCTCTAAGGAAAAATTATAATCATTTCACACACAGGATACTTACAATCATCTAAGTACAAAAGCCATCAAATAGTTAATTTTTTAATTTGAAAACCTATTAATCTTCAATATTTGGACAGCAAATGAGAAACAGTTAAAAGCATTATTTTTTTACTGAATTCCCACAATTGGAAAAAGTACCCTTCTGAGTAGTTATATATATTATGTTTTATCATTAATCCCAATTGTACATATAAAGCAACTAAGTTAAGCAACTTACCAAAGGTCACAAAGTATAGAAACAGAGAAGATGGAACCCATATTCAGGTAGTCTAGCTTCAGAGCACTTACTGTAATAATATTATACGTTCCTGAATTCCTAGAGAATCTGAGAGGCCTAAGTAATACTTTACTTTTTTCTAAAAAAAAAATGATATGTACATTATCAAATTCTTCTTGAACAGTATTCAGTGGAGAATAGGTAGTATTTTTAATAATGGCATAAGAATACTGGATATTGCCGGGAGGTGGTGGCGCACGCCTTTAATCCCAGCACTCGGGAGGCAGAGCCAGGCGGATCTCTGTGAGTTCAGGGCCAGCCTGGGCTACCAAGTGAGTTCCAGGAAAGGCACAAAGCTACACAGAGAAACTCTGTCTCGAAAAACCAAAAAAAAAAAGAAAAAGAAAAGAAAAGAAAGAAAAAGAAAAAAAAAGAATACTGGGTATCAATATGGGAAAAAAGTGAACCCATCATTTATAAAATTTAACCCTCATTTATAAAAATTAATCACAAGTAGATCAAAAGTCCAAGAAAAGCATACACTTCAAACATAACATCAATGAAACAGGAAAATTTCATGACCTTGGATCAGGCAAATTTTTCTTATATATAATACACAAAGTAAGATTCACAAAAGAACAAATTCATAAATTAAACTTCATTAAAATAAAAAACCTCTATTCTTCATTAAAAAAAATAAAAATGCAGACCACATAATGGAAGGAAAAGGTCATAAGTCAAAGTCTGATAAAGGACCTATTTCCAAAATTCTCAAAACTCGTAAGAAAGAAAATAAGTCAATTTAAAAATAACAAAAATTTTAAAAAGACAATTCACTGGGAAAAACATGTGCGTGACAAATATGTTTCAAAAAAGCCCCAACAATATTTTTAATAACAGAAATGGAAGCTCAAAAAATAATGTGATGCCACTATACACCTATCAGAATGAATAAATATTTTAATTTTAACTGGCAATATCAAGTACTTACACAAATTTAAAGAAGTTGGAACTTTCACATGGTAACTTCATTCATAAGTATTTGCCCAATGTAAATGAAGTTCCATTCAAATCAGTATCCCCCCACAAATTTATATGACATTAGTCATAATTACTACAAACTAGTAACAATCCAAATGTTTTAAGCTGAATAATGGATAAGCCAAACTTATTAAGACCACATAACAGAACACTGTACAAGAGTGAAAAGAAAGATTTGGACACATACAGCATCACACACAAGGAACAAATAAAATCGAATTAATACTGTTTAAAGATCTGATCGACTAAGTGATCCTATCTTTTCTGAATATCTATGTCTCCTCTAAAAGGTTCTCTAAGCATTCATTTATTCTTGCAGTCTTGATTTGCACACTCTCAAAGCAATGAACTGAGCTGCTCTATCATGTATTCCCTGCCATGACAGACTGAAATCCTGACAGTGTGAGTCAAAACAAGTGATTACTCTACTTGTTTAGCTAGCTAATACAAATGAGATATGTGTTAATCAAATTGGCCGCTATTCCCTTACTTAACTAATATTCTGGGCTTTGGATCTGAAATAACCCCCTAAAGCCATATGCTAAAGACTTGGTTGCCACGTGAGAATGTGGTATGAAGGTGGCGGAAGCTTTAGGATGTGACACCTAGTAAGGGGAAGAAGGTGGCTGAAAGTGCACCTGACAGTCTTACTTTCTCATTCCCTTTTCTTTCCTTCTCCCTCTCTTTCTTTGCTTCCTGGCAGCCACACAGAAAGTAGCCTTCATCTACCATGGCCTCCCCACCACAATGTTTTACCTGGACACAAGCCCACAACAATGAGACCAAATGATTGTGAACTGAACTCATGGAAACTGTGAAGCAAAATATCTTTCCTCTTTTTAAGTTATTTTCCCAGATATTTTATTAAGTGACAGAAGAATGACTAATACAACTTTCTAATTACATGGCCACACTATATCTACAATTTTGTTTTTCATGCAATGGAAAAGTAAACCACTTTAAACTAAACAGCGCTAGCCTATAAACCGCTCAAACATCTCCTTTGGTCCCAGTCACATCTTCAAAAAAAACAGAACAAAAACACTCAGAAGCAAATCATAGTTCACAGAAAATTTATTTCTCTAATTGCTATCTTAGGAATTGACTTTTTATCTTATTGCTTAACAAGAACTACAGCACCATTTTTCTTTTTACTTTGGCCTAGAGTTGTTTTCTTTGCAATGTCTGGATATCATAATCATCTGGAAAATGATGCTGAGGTCCTTTCCAAAGCAGTTAACTATCAACATATCTAAGAGTACAGCACTGGCATGGGCAACTTAAAAAAAAAATCCCATTGTTAATCTGAAATACAACCAGAATTGAGAACAAAGAAACTGAAGGCCAAATTTTATAATTCAATTCTATTAAAATGTAGAGCACCCTAAAGTTTGCTTACCTGTTCTATTTCACCTTCTACTTCCACCCCTCTCTACCCTTTTCATATATTTGCTATTTCCATTTTAGTAGCTAGCAAAAGTTTATTAATTATATTCCCTATAAACCATCTCAAATACCCTGTGAAATAAACCTTAAGCCGCAAGCTTGCTTTCTGTCTCTCACACACAGGGGGTCGGTGGGGGCAGATGACTTCAAATGTTCAGGTTAAAACACAGCAGTAAAATCAGTTATGCAAGATACCTGCAGGAAAACTCAGAACATACCTCTATGATGAGCAAAAGCTAGATTAAGGATTTTATCCCTTAGATCTTTTTCCTGTGTAACTCTTTTTCCATCTAAAGAAAAAATTTAAATGCATATATAAAATAACTATCAACAAGAACAGCAAATAATCCTTAGAAATAACATAAGGAAGCATATGTCAAATGCTGACAAAGTACTGAACTTTGTGTGCTTACTAAGTCGTTAGAACTATCACTAAATACAATGATAGCATCAACTAAGAAAATAATCTCAGGAAGAAAAACATCTTCATTGCCTTCTCTAAAGTAGAAATGAGAAGACTATGAGTGGGTAGTTCTAAATAATGTGGCCCAAGAAAGCAGCTGTACCATTGGTAGGTCCCATTATGGAACATCAAGGTAGTGATTACTTCTCATGATGAATTAATCAAGGTAGGGAAATGTAGAGGCCCTGCCCTAGAATGAACTGACCTGAATATTTCGAGACCAGACTGCCTTAAAGATAAACTTGGTAGAACTGGGAAGGGACCTGCATGAGAGAGAGGTGTATTTGATATAAACTTGGCAAAAAGTATATAAAAAATGCAGGTGTTCCTCTTTTTCCTAGATTCTAGAAAAGCATTCTGCATACATGACTATTCACCACTTCAAACAAATATTGGTGAAACAAGAATAATGTACACAAGGATCATTTTAAAAGCATGAATAAATTTGGTTAATAATAAGTACATCAGTACTAAATATTTTAAACCATAACAAAGATGGCCAAATAGGAGCAGTCTGCTATTATTCAAGCCAATACTAGAGAGGAAGGATGTCCACCTTACTTTTCTTTCTCTTGCTACTTGAAAGATGTATTTATCTCTAGTAGTCTGCTGGCTAGCATAGATTTGCATTAGCAAGCACACATTAACTACCTGTTAAACTGAATTAATTCCTACTATCAGGCTTCTAATGCCAGCTGTTCTGTCTACTCTCTTTTTTACCAACATCTAATCAGTTACTATGCTCTACCTATTCTTCTTCTGCAAGATCTCTCTGATCCGTTTTCTTGCTACCCTGTAAGTTCTCCTCCAAAAAATCTCACTCTCTTTCTATGAGTACATCAGTCTCCTAACTGATATCCGCACCTTCAGTGCTTCCCCTGTTCCAATCTATCCCCCACATTGCCACTGGTCATTTTTCAAAGCATAAATGTGATGTTATGTAATGTCCTAAAAATAGTTTACATTTATAAAATAAAATTTTAGCCATAAACTTGCTTTAAAAGACCCATACAATCTGGACACGTGCAATTTCACAAACTAGCCCCATTCCTAGAACACAGACTCATATCCCAGGGATACCAAATCTCTCCTTTCCAAAGTGAGTCCAGTTTTGCTTATAAATGTCACCATCCATTTCAATTGTTTCTTTCCCCACTATGGAAGAAATATTAGCACTCTAAAAAACCTCCGATGAAATCCGACCTCCTTCACAAGGCCTTAGCAGATCTATCCCTAAACCACCATTGCCATCACTGCACTCCTTTAATGGTCCTGGGTCATTTACAATAACAATTTCTCAAATTCCTGTCTTGTTCACCTAAATTAAAAAAATGAGGGAAGACTATAATTCAGGAATGCATCTTCAGGCATTTCACATGATTGCACTATGTGTTGTCTATACTCAATACACACTATAAGAATTCCAAACACAACCACCACCACCACCACCTAACAAAACAGAAGGTCAATGAAATACCTCATTAGCCACTTGCAGGAATAAAATTTGTCTCTTTGTATCCCTCTAAGTATTCCTAAGTATGAGCTCCTATTTATTTCTGTATCATCTTATCTGTGATTACAAAGATGCACAGTGAGAACGTCAATACCTTTGACAGAAATGATCAGATTTAGGGAGGTCTTTAAAAAAACATCATTGTAGAAAGGCTGGGGCTATGGTTATAGCTATCTAAATCCCCAGGTTTTTTATACAAATGATAATAAAAATTTAATGGGAAAATAAAGGGAACTATTATATATTAGACACATTCTATATGAAAGTCAACTTGCTAAGTGTATTAAATCCAGCACTGAATTTCTTTTACATAAAACTTTTGAAAATATTTTTTCTTCCCATTTATAAAGGTAACATGTAATATAACATATCTATTTGGGGGATGGAATACAGATTCATCTGCTTTCAATGCTCATGTTCTTTCTTTTATTACTACAGAGTATCATAAAAATTAATCAAAACTTGCAAGTTTTCTCAATCTACCCTGGTTAAAATTTTAATGATTATAGCTTTAAGCTCAAACTGCTTTTATCAATGAATTAAATTACTCCCCAAACTAACTTCCTTAAGCAAAAACATATCGATAACATATAAATACCAGAATTCTAGTACAATATTTATTATATGATATGCAAGTTCAAAACACTATAACCAATTCTTCCATAAGGAACCAAATACTCCCTCACCTAAAAAAAAAAACAACAACAAAAAACAAAAATCAAAAAACAAACCCCACAAACTACTATACAAACTGTAATGCTCATGGAACTAATTCATGAAGAATTCATGGTACTCAAGCTGTTCTTTATGACCCTTGCCCAGGAACAACCAATACCATCTCAAGTAACACCTCTTCCCAGATCCTGACAGAATCCAGGCAAGAGCTAAAATTGCAGCTGCCTGAGGGGTGATGCCCTTTGAAGTTGTTATTCCCAGCAGACCTAATTGAGACAGTCCCTGCAAGGGCTCTCGCAACCAGAGCTTCTTGCTTATCTCATGTCCCTGTTTCTAAGAATTTTTCCCCAGGAGCCAATGGAGCCCATTTTTCCTTTCTGCAGGCCCATTTTCTACTTACTATTCACTGGAACCAAACTAGTTTTTGATTGAAACCTTGACACATTTTCCCATAGGAAAAATTTTCAAACAGTAATTAGGCTCTTCATCTGTATGGCTTGCTCTTGTGCATTGATCTAAAACTGTTACTGCCCATGGTTTTCTGGTGGGAAAACATGTTAAGATTCTGAAACAATCAATTTACACACTGCTGAAAGATAATTCTAAAGTTGTCAACTGCTCATATAAGCAAGAAAGGTAAAAGACACTGAAAAACACTCTGAAATATATGCGTGGCTATAATTCTATAATTTAATAATTTTTATTTAATCTTACCAGTATTCAACACACAGAAATTATTTCTTTTGACATCAGAATTAACCCTACATTTCCTTCAAGGATTCTAGCACATTTTATATATCCCATTATATATAATAAATATAGCCACATATATAACACAATGAAAATACCTTTGTTCTAAAAACTATCATAGTTGAGGAATGTAAAGTTCAAACTTAAAAGCTTCAATTTCTAAAGTCAATATCAAAAGGTGTGATGAAAATAAATATCAATTCTATAAAGGAAAACTGGTTTTTTCTTATGAACAGAGCATCTGTACAAGAAACAAAAACAAAATGAGGTTGCCAACATGTAGCACTAAAATTTCACCCCGAATATTTTTAATAAAGTTCTTTGCTGGGTTCAATCTAACCAATCCTAATGGTTTTAGATGAAGAAAGCAGCACATTGCCTTCACCTTTTGTATTACCTCATAGGTTTACCAATCTCTACTGGAGCAGTTCTCCAAACAGCAGAGGTAGAGAGACCTATTGTTAAATATCTACAACACCTAAAACATACTGCAAATTAAAAAAAAAATGTGTGCTAATTACAATTTACAAGGTAGTACATTCAAAGTTAACCAAAAATAAAAATAAAATAGTAGACATTTGAAAGATCCCGACCTCCTATATAAATTAAATACTTGTGAGTCATGAATGAAACAAAATCCCCCCACCCCCATAGTCTGGCTGGACATTTTCTACATGCAGTTAGAATTTCCACATTTTAAGAAAAATTAACATTTTTCATTCATCTCACTTTTAACCAATTCTTAAGAGATATAGAATATTAAAACATTTGGGATCAATTAGTTTAAAAATATTTATCTGTATAAATGGTTCCACTCCACAGTACTTCTCAATTTATTTCCATAAAATCTCTTGTTGCAAGTTATTCTCACAATGTAATCTAACTCTAGTTTAAATTAAAATAATGTAAAGGGAAAAAGGACAAACAACCATAAAATAATCCAAAGTATGTCTTTCTAAAGCTGGAACAATATTTGAAGACAAAGGCTCATCCTTGAGATTTCGAGGATTCTGACTCTTACCTCAAAACAATTCTGTTGTGAATCAAACTGGTATTCAACAACTATTTTAGGAGGTGTATGGTGGCCTCTACTGGAATACTATGCTTATGATTAAGCAACTAGGAAAGGATCCAACTTTCTGTCACAATAGGTAGGTTTTTGTGTTTAAACGTGGCTCGTTTTTTGTAAGAAAACAATAAAATACCTGTGCACATCTAAGTTCTCACGGCCCAAGTGCAAAACACAGCCAGTACAGTTTCAGATGAACGGCGGGAAAGAGGGTTGAACGGAAGGATTTTGGTTCAGCTAGACTAAGCTTTACCAAAATCGGTCTTACAAAGGTCTGGGAATCACTTTGCCTCTGGTACCCACCAACGGGTCAGGTATGAAGCCTGGGAAAAGGTAAAGGGTCGAAGTAGAACTGCAGGAGTAAGGGGAACTGAGAACAGGCAGCAGCAGATCACCTACACACATTGACTGCCAGTTCCACTTAAGGTACAGAGAAAGAAGCAGTCTGCAAAGAAATAAGAATGCTGTTACCAAGGAACACTTGTCCTTCGGGGTTAAAGTCCCCAGAGTTAGCCACCTTGGTGTGTTTTTGTTTCCCTGAGTTCATAAAGCACTGGAGTTAAACAGCAAGCTCGGGTCCCCAGCTCCAATTCTCAGAAAGCAGAGGCAGCATGGTGCGAGAGGAACGCAGAGTCAAGTAAGGCACGGCGCGCGTCCCCAGTCCCGCTTCGGGTTGGAAGTGAAGAAACTTAGAACAAACTCTAGCGTGGCCGCACCTCCGGAGCTCGGAGCTCGGGAGGCCAAGCCGCATCTGGGAGTTGGGAGCTCTGCATGCTGGAGCCCCGTCCCCTTTCCCGCCCTCATGCTGCTAGAGGTCTGGGCCCCCCGGGAAGGGGGTAGGGGGCTTGCTTGGCACCCCCGCTCTCCCGCCCGGCCAGGATCTCCCGGGACACAGGGCTGCAGACTTCCAGCCGGTCCCGCCCACCACACTAACCTCGATGCCGCTCACACTGCCGCTCGCACTGTCGCTGCGGAACACCTCCATTTCTTGGTCCCAGAGATCCTCCAGAGGAACGAATGGTAGCATCGCCACTTCAGGAGCACTCGAACAGGAGCTGCCGGTCTCCAGCACCACCACGCATCCCGTCCGCGGACCTCGCTCGATGCTGAGTCCGAGACTCCGAGCCCCGTACTCAGTGATCGCTGACCTCCTCAGCTGCGGGTACCTCACAAGCTGGGAGAGTGGGGGATCCGCTGCCCGCTGTTGTGCCCAAAAAGAAGACAACTCTGTACTGCCTCCCCTCGAGCAGCCGCACGGCTCCCGCCGCCCGCCCAGCAAAGCTCCGCGGGGCCGCCCCCCCCACCGCACGCACCCCCCCGCGCCGCCCGCGCCGCTCGCCCCCCCCCTCGCTCCCGGGCCCCCTCCCCGCTCCCTACGCCGCCAATATGGCGGCAGCCGCCGCGTTACCTGTGCGGCGTTTGGAACCCCCCGCGGCGGCGGCGGCGGCGGCGGCGCGCGGCGGCGTCACCGGCACGTCAATGGAGGTTCCCCAGCCCGGAGTGGAGGGGGGTAGGGGAGGAGGGGCGGGGTGGTTGCGAGGAACGCGTGCTGGGGGCGGGAAGAAGGGGAGGGGGCGTGCTGGGCGGGGGAGGCGGGCGAACCGTAGTAAAGCCCACAGCTCGCGCCTGCTAAACCTGCCCACTTCACAGAGCATGCGCGGTGTGCCCTACACATGCTCAGCAGGCCCTCCCAAGGCTACCGAACAGCCTGGCTGGCGGGAGCATTCCCAGAGAGGATGAGGGGAACCCAGGGGCTCTGCAGAAAGCTTCAGGAGTCCAGACTCTGCCCCAGGGCCAGCTTGCTGGACCCAACAAAACTCAGGTGTTTAACATACAAGGCCACGCCCATTTTAGTACCTAGTAACCAATACTACTAGGGCGGGGATTTTAGACTATTATGTCAGCCACCTGGAAGCTAGAAGCAGCAGATAATGCATTAAAAAAAAAAAAAAAAGAAATCAGTATACCTGTGCTCTCCATCCTCCCACTCCACCCAGTTTGTCTCACTTAAGATGTTCCTGAGAGTCGCCCTCCCAATAGGAATGAACTCACAATGGTTCAGTCTCTTGTGTGCCCCAACACAAGAGTACACAATGCATACACACACACCACTAAGCAGATTCTACCCATTGTCAAAAAGGCAAGGTATCTAATTCTAACCCCTCCCCACCTCCCTGAGAATACACACATGCTGTGTGTGTGTGTGTGTGTGTGTGTGTAGAGAGAGAGAGAGAGAGAGAGAGAGACAATAATGTTTCAATCTTCATGCTGTGCTTTACTCCTTTGCTACTCTATGTGCTGTCCTTAGCTCTAGTAATGTAACAGATGAATTGAGTTCCATCTTATACATGGAGTAGATGATCAAAACCGTCAGCAAAACATTTTAATACTTAAAGTTAAAAAAAAAAGTTATTTCACCTTTTTACACCTAGAGACTTGAAAGCATTTGCTATAGCAAGAAAACCAGCTCAGTACCTTGGAGAGGTTTCTAACATGTTGCTTATACACACACCACCTACTTGCCCCTTCTACATTTAGAGCTGTTGTGCTGTGCTACTAAAGAATACTGAACTGTGCCTTCCATTTATTTTACCATCTGCTGTGGAGTGCTATGAAAGCAAAGAGGTTACAGAGGTTGGCAGTGAATTCAAATAAGAACTACTAATGATGCTCTTAAACTATGCTTAAAATCCACAGCTTTAGGAATATCGCTCTGCAAAAGTGATACCTTTGAAAATGAGAACTTCATAAGGCTACAAACCTTGAAAATATGTGTGTTTGTGTGTATGTGTGTGTGTCCATTTATGTTGGCAAAAATGACAGTGTTCTTAGTGAAGTCCAATTCTGTTGAGCTCTGAGTCTCATTTTCCTATTGCTTACCAGCTCAGTTCTAGAATTCTCCTCTCTCTTTTCCACATCACCTATTTTTTCTCTTTCTATTGGATTATTCCCATCAGCAAAACATAGTTTCTAACTTCTACTTACTATCATTTGGTTCATTTTATACCTCCCTGTTCTTTTAAATATTTTCTTCACTTGGCCTCAAAAAAAAAAAAAAACTGTGTACATTTTCCTCCTACATACTGATTTCTTGTCTGTTTTGTTCTTCATCTTTATAATCTCCAACCATTGAAACTTCAATACTCAGTCTCTGACTCCTTAACTGACCTTTCTGAATGTAAGCTTAAGCTAGCTCTTGCATATCGACCCAGTGATTAAAGTTCTTGAAAGATTCTCCATCTTTTCCAAACCTCTTAGCTCTGAATGTAAATGCTTTGTTATCAACCTCTCTTTTCCACCTTCATAGTAAAGTTCACTATCCATGGTCACATACTCTAGTAAAATCCACACATGTGTATTGCCTCTTTCCTTTCTCAGACATCCTTATGTAGTTTAATATTTTTCTTTTCTCTTTTACATTTCTATTTTCTTTCTTTATTTTTATTTTATTATCTTTTGAAAAAAGTCTTAGAATCACTCTGAAGGCTAGCTTAAATTTAGTGTAACACAGGTTGTCCTCCCATTGACAATGATCCTCCTGCCTCAGCTTCCCAAATCTGGGATAATGAGCCATACCTCCTGCAATTTAGTCTTAAAAACAACCAATACTAACAACTCCCATCTGTGAAAAGTTACTATCCTACAGGTATATTATTTTCACAAATTCACCTAGCATTCATAACAATTTTCAAAGATGTGTTTTGGGAGGCTGAGGGAGGGGGACTACTTCAGTTTAAGGCCAGTAAGTGCCAGAGCAGCGAGGGCCATATAACAAAACCTGGTCTTAAACACACAAATAAAATTTCTATTTTCTGTATTTTTAACAAAGAATCAGGGCCTTGTAAAAGTTCAACAATTTTTCTGTATGATATCACAGGTATTATGTAGTATAAATTGTTAGAAGGTCTTATTAGTAAAAACAAACCCAGAGCCAGGTATTAGGGTGAACACTGAAAGATCAGAGAAACAGAACCAGCCATAGCTAAACTCACCTCGCCAATTCCTCAGCCGATCCTGTTTCCTCAAACTGGAAGCCTCTGTGTCCTCATCCAAATGGATCTCAGCTGAACTGCTGCTAGAAGCCTAAGAGCTTAACCAGGCCCTAGTTCCTGGTCCTCACATCTTATATACCTTTCTGCTTTCTGCCATACTTCCTAGGATTAAAGGCGTGCATCACCATGCCTGGCTATTTCCAGTGTGGCTTTGAACTCACAGAGATCCGGATGGATCTCTGCTTCCAGAATGCTAGGATTAAAGGTGTATGAGGCACCACTTTCTGGCCTCTATGTTTATCTAGTGGCTGTTCTGTTCTCTGACCCCAGATAAGTTTATTAGTGTGTACAATATATTGGGGAACACAATATCACCACAGTATTTAAAATGGGAAACCTCAAATTAAAACAGGTCTAATTGAAGCCTGATCTTGCTCACTCTGATGCTCTCAAAAACACCTCTGCTATTCAGTTCCTCTGTCCATAAAGTCCTTGCACTTGTCTCCTACAGAAAATCTAGTCATTTCTCTTCTGTATTTTCCATATCTTTAATTATTCCTTAGTCTTTTTCTTGAGTTTTTTGGCACAGTGAATTAATAATATATTAAGATTTACATTCATGACACATAAATGGTATCCAATAAATGCGATGGATGGATGGAAACACTTCTGTACTCTAACTATACATTGTGTTAAAATTGTGGACTGATATGATCAAACTGATCAAGACTTAACTCCTTGAAGTTTAATAGTTATTTAATCCATGCTGACCATGGCAAAGATGTGTTGTGTGGTTTTAATTAGTAGTAAACAGGGCTCATGAAACCTCAGTTCTACTGGCACAAAAGGTACTTGAAATGTCGGTGAAATTATAAAGGCATTTTATTTAAGCATAAAAAAGCAAGTGTTAGTGAAGACTTGAGCTGTTCAGTCTTCTGCAAAGTATATATTTAAGAGACGGTTACTTTCTTTTCAGTCTTCAGGAAGTTTTTATTCTGAAATTGTCTACTTGTCTGCATTCTGGGTTTGCAATTAGTATAGCACTGGAACTTTAAAAATGATTGGCAATATTTTAGTAGTTGTAGGATTATAATACACTATATCTAGTTCTTAATTAAAAATTGTTATCTAGAAAGTTGACAATACAGGCTCTACCAGCATTTTAGTGTATTTTCAGAGTATTTTCAGAACTAGGGATAGGGTACACTTAAATTTCCACACTGATTCTTCTACTCTGACAAATGGCACACATTGGATGACCTAGGTCAGAGGTGAAAGGGGGTGGTCACGTAATTTAAAGGAAAAAAAAAACGGTTGACTGACCCATCTCGGCCTCACTCCTGGGTGTGTGTGAAATATGAAGCGATGGTCTTTGATCACCAGCTCACAGACCACCCACAGATCACTGTGGTTCTAATTTCTAAACTTTGACATATACAAGGTAATATTTAGTGGCTGGTTATAGAAAGAGCCACATTACCTTGCATTATACTCTGACTATTTCTACAAAGATTTTAATGTAAATAATTAGAAAATAGTGCATATATATATATATATACAGATCACTAAAATGATACTAGAAAATATTCAAATATCTTATTTTAGAAATATCCTAAACAAATTATTTGAAAACATGTTTATTTAGAAATAAACACACGAGATTTGTATCTAAAAAAATAGAAATTTTAAGTATTTAAATGTGAATAAGTACTCAATTATCCTTAAATCATACCTTAACAGTTTCAGAGAACCTTTACTTTAAATATGCTAATATTAGGTCTCTAAAAATCAAATTGCAAAAAGGAAAGGGACTCACACTTACTAGTAAAATGCAAGCTCACTATTGTCTGCACTATAGAATGAATGATATTAAACAATAAGTAAGTTATAAATAAGATAATAATTTAATAACATTTCATCTTTAGATAATTACTAAAGTATATATTATGTAGAAAGTAAAATTCATTTGCATTATTGAAGTCAGTAAAGAATGGCAGAATGGTAACCCTCATTTGTTTTCTATTAAGACTTTTAAGAAAGGTACTTATATTATGTGATTTAGCTAAAAATTCACCCTCGCTTCATTCTAATAGTAACATTTTTACAACATAATTCTATATTATATATAAACAAAATATGGAAAACCAAAATCTTGTTTTCTCTTTATTTTAAATCTCTTTAAGTCAGAACACAATATATGTTTCTATTGTTATTTTCTAAGTCTCCTGGTAGTAGGCTGATCAAATGTTAGAATGATTGATCTACTGAACAGGAAATGAATTTCTAGTATGATATAAATAAAAATGATAGCAAGCCATATTTCAAAAAATAGATACATTTTTATAAGTCAATGCAATAACATCAGATATAAAGCTAATCTGGATGCAATATCCTTTACAGCATTGTTTACTGAAGTTGAGTAAAGAAACCTGGCAGATTATTCAGTCAGTGTCTCTTTCTAAACTTACTGTTTGCAATTTAAGACTCTTCAAAATCTTGACTTTTACTGGGGAAAATTCTGAGCATTAACCATTCCTTGATTAAGAATATGGGAGTAACTATGTAACCTTGTGCAAGCATATCTCCTAAATCTATAATAATACAATGAAGAATATAAACATTTTAACTACCAACTTATCGCAATCCTGATTGTCTTTTACATGCAATTTACAAAATTATTATCACCTAAAGAAAATATATCATTAGAATTCTCACTACTAGCCTGGTTGTACATGCTTTTAATCCTAGCACTTGGGAGGCAGAGGCAGCCAGATCTCTGTAGGTTTGAGGCCATCCTGTTCTGTATAGAGAGTTGTAAGCCTACAAAGTGAGACCCTGTCTCAAAAGAAAAATTTCTCATCACTGAGGCTCATTGTTGAAACACTTACCTAAAATCTCAGCCCTCAACAGACAAAGGCAGAAGGACTGTGAGCTCCATACCAAACTGGACTACACAATCTCTCTCTCTTCTCCCTTCCCTTCCTCTCCCCTCCCCTCCCCTCCTCTCCTCTCCTTTCCTTTTCTCTCCCCTCTCTCTATCTCTGTCACTCTCTGTATCTCTGTTTCTCTCTGTCTCTCTGTCTCTTTTTGACACACATGTGCATGCACATGCATGTATGTACACATACACACACAGACACATACACACAGAAATCAGCATTTTTAATTGAAGAGAATTCTAATCACGGCTCAGTAAGTTTATAAATAAAACTTAAATTAGACCGAACCATATAATTTCAGACTTATTAACATGTTATTCTAAGTGATTGGTAAATATGTGTCAGGATCATTTGCAAAGCTCATCAAAACAGATTACTGAGTACATCCCCAGTGTTTCTGGTTCATAAAATCTAGGTTAAGGACTGAGATTTTACAATTCTATCAAGATATATATGGTGATTTTAATACAGCAAATAGAGTAGAATCTAAGAACTGTTGTTCTAAGTCATAATTAGTCAAAGTAAGAAAGATACTCTAGAAAAAATTTTGGTTCCAAAAGCATAGATTATTCAGTCAAATTTCAGGTCTTTAGAACTCAGCAAAAACTAATAGGAATTTGTATAATGAGCACAAATTTAAACTACAAAGGATGTTATAAATAAAATATTTTATAAGAGCAAACACTATAAACACACTTTGAGACTCCATTGTACAAATTGTTGGTACCTTATATTACTGTATGTAGCAGAACATAATAAAGGTGTCTTTTATTTCTGATGTCCTGGTTAGAAATTCAACTGGGAAATTGGGCAAAATTGGATGTGTCTACAGAAGATAAATACAAACATACGCATATGTATATATTCAGAGTAGTAACAGACTGGGTAGGTGATAGATAGGTTATTTATGGCCAATGTGTCAGAGATAGCATGTTGAAATATAGAGCAAAATTAGAGGGATTTTCTTTTTGGCCAGTGTTAGGACAACTTCAGGGAAGTGTAGTTTAGCACCCTGGATAGCTCCTTGAAAGAGACTCAATTTTGAATCCAAGCCTTACTTCCCTAAGTACCCACCCACCCTTTTTTTCCTTATCAGAATCTTTATGTTAAAGAAGGCCAAACATTTATATAATGTTAAGTTCCTGGGAAATCAAAGGTAGAAGTTACTTTCATTTCCAAGCTTTATACAGTGGTTCTCAACCTTCCTAAAGCTGTGACCCTTTAATATAGTTCCTCATGTAGTTGTGGTTACCCCCAGCCATAAAATTATTTTTGTTGATACTGCATAACAGTAATTCTGCTACTGAGTGGTGTGTCAGTTCCTAAGAACATTTGGAATATGTGCTTTTCAATGGTCAAGACCCACAGGTTAAGAATCACTGATCTAGAATATCAAATGAAAGGAAAATATATGTTAGTGTAACTTGAGCAACACAGAGGTATTCACAGTCCCAAAGAGGCCTATAAGAGTCTTTAGGCAAAACAAGACTTTTCAAACTAAGTACTGAATTCATCAGTGTGGCATATACATATAATTCCAGCACTCGGAAAGCCAAGACAGAATAACTGTAGCTAGTTCAAGACCAGCCAGGGCTATAATGAGATCTTGTCTTAAAAGCATGGTCGGGGAGGGCATACAACTGAACATGATGATGAACACTTGTAATCCTAGCATTTGGTTAACTAAAAGAAGAGAATCCCATGTTTGAAGTCAGCCTAGGCTATGTAGCAAGATTTTGTGCTATAAATAAATAGATAAATAAATAAGTAAAAAGAGATGAAAATAAAAATTTTCTCTTTATAAAACCAAATACATGTGTCTCTCAGTATCCATGGTAGTTTAATGTGGGACCTTCCATAAATAAATACTGAGGTTCCTTATATAAAATGGTATTGTATTTGCACAAAATGTATATATGCTCTATGTACTTTAAATCATGTCTGAAATATTTATAACACTTCATGCAATATAAATGCTACATAAATACGTATGCTATATTTCTTAGTAAGTACAAAGAAAAAAATCCCACGTATTCAGTACAAGCACATATTTTTTCAAGATTTTGTATAGAATTTGTGCACAGAAGCTATGAATACAGAGGCACATGGATATTTAGTAATTCTGCACTTATTTGGCTGTGTGTGTGTGTGTGTGTGTGTGTGTGTGTGTGTGTTGCATATCAGCCCCAAAGCCTTTCATAAACTATGGACATACTATACCACTAAGCCACATGCCTAAAGCACCTCAAAGCACCTTTGAGTTGACTTAAATTCCAATTTTGGATGCCTTTAAGGTTAATATTACAAAATATAGTCTTATAATATTCCTCAAAAAATGCACCCTATTTTTAAAACATGTAAAGGCAACAGAGCTCCTGTTTAACTTCTCTGCTGTATACACTTTTGACTGGCCTATTTGAATGGAAATTTAATAGAACAAAGATGAAAACCTACTCTCCAGCAAAACTACAACAGTAGTATTTCTTGTCTCATAAATTTTAATTCATTTGGTGAAAATAATTTAAGTAAAAGTCTTCTTATAGTAGTTATTGAATTTGAATTTAAAACCTATCATATAACACTTCATTGTTTATCATAGGACAATAAAATGAGGAACTATATTAAAAATAAAACTAAATTTACAGATTAAGTGGACTTTTTTACAAAGTAAAATATTGACATTGTAATATATCTTACAGCTAGAACAGATAACTAGCCTTATATGAAAGAATACCAGTATAGTATCATAATAAACTAATTCTCCCTCAGCTATCTTTTTTCAAATTCACTTTTTAGAAGATATAAATTAGAGTTACACTTTATTTTACTGTACTGAAAAGTGGAAAAATCTTTGCTTCCTAACAACACCCACTTAGACAAAAATATAAATAAGCAATGAAATCATAGCATTCTCTTTTCTTTTCTGGTGGCCATGTGAATCAAATCTCATGGATAGACAACCATTCTACTACTTAACTTCATTCCAAATCCAAATAGACTTCAACATTCCTCTCTTGAAGTGAAGAAAAAGACCCAAAATCATTAAGGATACAGATCTAAATAATTCTCTCAATCAACTTGATCTGATTGACAGTTATGGAATAGTTCAACCAAAAGAAGAATGCATGTGCTATTCAAGTGTTCATGGGATATTCACAAATATAGATACAATCCTTGGTCACAAAACTAAATTTTAGCCATTTCAATGTTTGAACTAATATAAAGTATGCTATAAAATAACAGTGGAATTAAATTTAAAACCAGTGCTTGAAAGATCTGGAAAATCCCACATATTGAAAGTTAAAAGTTTCTCACTAAGCCATCAATTAAAAGGAAGGTCAGAAAGGTGTTTTTTAAAATAGTTGAATTGAATACAAAAGAGAGTAGGACGAAGGACATAATTCAGCGGGAAACTGCTTGCATAGAATGTTCAAGATTGAAATTCAATCCTCACTACCTCAAAATCAATACATTATTACATAGAAAAGGAATACATTATAACTTGAGGAATTCATCAAAAGAAGTCCTTGGAATGAAATTGACAATATTAAATGCTTTGATTAGAGAAGTAATATCTCAAGTCACCAATTGAAAATTTTACCTTACAAAAGTAGAGACAGAAGAAATTCAAAATGAAGTAAGAAGAAGGAAGGAGAAAATTAGGCCCTTTATGAATTTAATTCAAAATAGAAAACAAAGAATATTAATAAAACTCTCACCTCTTTGAAAAGATGAATCAAATAGGAAAACAATGAAATCCTTGCCAACAAACACAAGATACAAATTGCCAATATCAAAAAGTGAAATAGAGGCTATCATTACAAATTCTTTAGATGTGAAAAGAATAAGGGAATATTAAAGACAACTTCCATCCTATAAAGTCAACAGCTTATAACAAGCAAAAAGTGTCACTAAAGATTAGATTTACATTTAGTGTGATATTATGTAAAAGAAATAATCTACTAACTCATGACATAATATGAAAGAAAATTGAAAATATTATACTAAGTGAAAGAAAATGTGCACAAAGAGTACATAGTATATTTTTGTTTATATAAAATGTTCTAAATAGTCAAATAATAAAAACAAAAGTAGTGGCACAAAAGAGGCACACAGCCCAATATAAAAGAATAGAGAAATAAACCTGTAGAGCTACAGCCACCTGATTTTTGACAAAGATTCCCAAATACTCACTGGGGAAAAAAGGAAGCCTCTTCAACAAATGGTTCTGGAAACAGCATATGCACATCTCTCAACTTGCACAAAAGTCAATTCAAAATGGATCATAAAGTCCTTAATATGAAACCATAGACTTTGAAACTACAAATATTTCAAGCTACAAATGTAGCCAGGGACTTTGTGAATGAGACTATAGATTCTTGGGAAGTAGTAACATGAATTAGCAAATGGGAATGCATGGATGAGGCCTACTGAATGAGAGGAGATTTTTACTGGTTATTCATTTGCCAGAGGATTCATATCAAACGTAAAGAACTCAAAAAAGTAAACACCAAAGGAACATTTAATACAATCAATAATGGAAAAATAAATTGAACCCAAAAATCTTAAAAGAAGTTCACAGTCAGGAAATACATTAAAAATGTCCAACATCTCTAGTCATCTATGAAAAGTGAATGAAAACTACACTAAGATTCCATGTCACCTTAGTTAGAATGATTATAATAAAAATATCAAATACATACTGGCAAGGATGCTGAAAATGTGGACCCTATATACTACTTGTATGAGTACAAATTAGTGTAAGCACTGTAGAAATCATTAAACAGGTTCACAAAATTAGAATTACGGTATGATGCTTTTCTACCACTCCAGGTTATATCTCTGAAAAATCAAACTAGAGATACCTGCAGCATCCGTGTCTGCTGTGCACCATTCATTATAGCCAAGTTATGCACTAAGTCTTAGCATCATTTGTAGGAACCTGGATGACATCATAATAAAAGAACTTACTAATCTATCCATATATATATATATATATATATATATATATATATATGTCATCCAAATATATATATATTTGGATGACATCATAATAAAAGAACTTACTAATCTATCCATATATATATATATATCCATATATATATAATTTCTCTCATCTATGGAACCTAGAAAAAGACATTAAGTTAGAAAGAGGACTATTTGGGTAGAACAGGATTAGTGTGAGTGGGAAAAGTGATCAGAGAGAGAGAGAGACATAAGAATATATACAGACTCAATCGGATATACATAAATGGAGATGCAATAAAATCTATTATTTTATATAAGTGACACATACTAATGTAAATGTAGACAAATCAAAACTTGAATGGATTGTACTGTGAAACTTCAAGATTTTGTAAGGATGGATTAGTCACCAGATTGTACCATTTAGGCCAAGAAATATTAAGGATAGAATAAAGGAACAGAATACATACACAGTCAGTTGACATTAAACAAAGTGAAAATGGCAATTTAATGAGGAAAGGATAGACATTTTGATAAATCACATTATGAAATTGGATATCCATGTGGAAGACAAAGAACTTGGATCCATTATTTGCAAATATACAAAGAATAACTAAAACAAATTAAAAATGTATGTGTACAATTTAATATCTATAAATTTTTTAAAAGAAATGGTGCAGAGAAAAAATATGATCTTTAGTTGAGCAAAGATATTAGATTTGGCAGTGAATTCATGAAGAATTAGACTTTATTAAACTTTATAATATGTGATATTATAAAATATTAAGAGAAAGAAAAAGACACCCAGGAGGAGAAAATAATTTGAAATTAATGCCATTTTTATGTTTAAACAATTTGACAATCCCTCTACAGAAGATGATACACTGATAAGGGGGAAATAAATAAGGAAATATTAAACGTTATTAGTAATTATGGAAATCTTCATTAAACCCACAATAAGATACCACTACGCACTTACTAGAGTAACTGAAAAGCAAACCATCAAGAAAACTCAAGCAATAAAAAGTTCTGAAGAGTGTGAGCATAGACAGAATTCTCTTAAATTGTTCCTGGAACTGTTAGTGGCATGGTCAATTTGGAAATGTGGCTGCCTATTTCCTAAAGTGTGAAACATACACTTATATGACTTAGCATCCCACTCCAACACATTCACTCAGGGGAATTAAAATGTCTGTTCCCACAGTAAGCAGTATGTGAATGTTTAGAGGCTTTAACTTGCTTTTGTCTTGCTTTGTTTTCTGGGGCTGGAGATGGAACTTGGTGTCCCATGCATGCTAGATCAGTGCTCTATCACTGCGCTGCATCTGTGCCTCTTTCAGTATTTTTAAATGTCTCATTAAATTTCCCAGTCCAGTTTGAGTATGCTGTGGGGCCCAGACAATCCTTGAATTTAGGATCCTCCTGCCTTAGCCTCCAGAATAACTTGGGTTACAGGTTTAAACTATGACCTTTGGGTGTATGTGAAAGTATTTTTTTTAGCAGCTTTTCCAATAATCCCCCAAACTGGAAATCCCCAATGAGACCTTTAAGTGGAAAATAGATAAACAATGTGTGGAACATTAATTCAAATGAATACTAGTCAACAATTAAAAGGCTGGAACTAAATGGAAGGAAAAATGGCAAATTACAAATTAGTTCTTTTCACGTGAAAAAAATCACACTGGAAAAGCTTCATCCTCTAAATTATGGATGATGTCTTGGAAAACAGCAAATTCAGAAGAAGAAAGAGGCTAAGTGGTGGCTGGAGACTGAAGGAGAAGGTTCTTACTCAAAGGCCTGAAATTTGGTGGAGTGATAAAAAAGTTCATTTTCATGTTCAACTACATGTTGTAGTTACATTACTGTAGGCATTTTAGTACATAAAAAGTATTCCTTAATAAGCCTGTCATATAATACAGTCTAGTTCATAAACAAAAAGGATATACACACCCAGATACACAAAGTATGACTAATAATTTAATAAAAGCCAGATGTAGCGACATAAACCTGTTATTCTAGTAATTGGGAGGCTGAGACAGGATTGTGAATTCAAGGCTAGCCTAGACTGCATAGTAGGCTGTGTTTCAAAAAAATAATAAAAGGCAATGTCGATAGTGTTGATGATGGAGTAGTGAGTAAAAAGAAAAAGAGTTTGCAAGAAAGTATTCTGAGGTCCAAGCAGAAGATTTCAATGGGTAAAGATGTTTGTAACCAAACTAGCTCTTGCAACCATAGCTATGGGTGGAGGTGTTTATGTCCTGATTGTATAAGCACACTTCCACTCCTTTTTAGCAATAGCCTGTTCTGTCACCTGATCTTTCCCTCCCACTAACATACTGAGTCACTGTCCTTTCAGAGTTTCTATGCAACACAAGCAACAGACTCCCTGCAATTGTACAGAGTGCCTGAAAATTGAAGGCTGGAGTGATTGCCCTGACATGCTATTTCCTAGAGATAGTCACTCCACCTAAAAGATTTTGATAGATATAGTAAAAAATAAATACATATATGCAAATTTACATATTTTAACGTATATATTTTATTTGGATGTGGCCACATATTCTTTCAACTGTTTAATAAGTAATACAGAAATTACTTACCATCCTAAACGTTTTACTGGCTTTCCTTTAATATTATACAAGAGAAACGAGAATAATTCTTTGAGTTCTCTTAGATTTATTTATTTTCTTTGAACTCAAAGAAATGTGGCATATATATATACATATATATGTGAAAACCATTTCTTTGAAACGCAATATCAATATGTGATATTTTGTAAATATAAATAACACTAATGCTGGTAAAAAATACAAGATAATATTGCTTATTCTGCACTGATTTTTATAGTTTCTTATGACCATTTGGGTCTGCTATGGACTTTTTATTGTCACATAATTACACTGTAACATTACCACTAATTTGAGATGGAAGTATTTCCCAAAAAGTAGTAGTACTTTAAACATCTTCAAATAGAAATGACAGCCATAAGACTAGGTTGCTGCATGCTATTGCTAATTATCCAATTGCTTAATCTAAATTACATCTGTTTTTTTGTGAAGCAAATGAGTAGTAGAAAAGGTAGAACTATTTATTAACACATTTACACACACACACTCTATATATATATATATATATATATATATATATATATATGTATATATATCTTGATTTCAGCTCCTTCTGCCCTTTCTTACTCCTTCTTGACACACTTACATCCTGCTGACCCTAAAGAATTCCCCCTTTCTATTCCTTGAATTATCTCCTTACTAACTCACTGTATCCTTACCAGGCCCAGTCCCCAACTCTATGTCTCTGCTGCCTTTATTACCTTGTCAATTTTTCTGGTTCCCTGTCCTTCCTCTGATTTAAGGGCCATCTATCAATAATTACCACCTATTAACTGGCACTATCACATATACATTTCAACCTCCTTTTCTGGGTGTCTTTTTCTTTTAATTTCTGAAGTTAAGGTTATTCCAGAGTAGACACTCTAGTTTGCTGGAACTTGTGAAACTCAAGCTACTCACCTCTCATGGCCTTTGGAACATCAGGGCTTTGACTGACTTCCTATTCTGATTTTTTTAAAGTAGTAAACATATTCTCTGCTATTCTCCTTGTAATACTATTAAGTTGGGGTGATAGCATGAGTGTGCTTAATAAAGCATATAATGTATTCAGAACATATCATATGATAAACAATGTTCATAAAATTTATAGCAAAACATTTCTTTGTTGATCAAGAGCATGATTTTAGTCAAAAGAATAGGGTTTTGAGTTTTTAAATATGACAATATCTTGATTTTAATAAACAAATGACTGATACACTACCTACTTATATATCATAATTTTCCTATTCTACCAATGTCCTACAATAAGAATTTCTATTATGTGGCTGTGATAGTACTGTGGAATATTCTTATATACTTATTGAAGAATGGGTAGTGACTAGGCTACAGAAAGAATAGCAATGATCTGTATTTATAAAAATACATAAAATTTGAGAATACATTCATGCAAGCCTCTGAAAGTATGGTGGCTAATATATTATCTCTAGTAAATCACTTAGAGCGGCAATAATAAGGTCCAGTAACCTAAAACTGTTAATACAACACATTTATTCAGTAAAAATATTAGGCCTATCATCAGAAAATAAGCAGGGGTCTTCAGAGTATTAGGCTACATAAGCTCACCCCTAACTACCATCTGTTACAGGCAATAGACAGGCTCATCCATTTACTCAGCCACAGTTTTTCTTCCTAGAATACTGAGTCTCTCTTATTCTTATTCAGACAGATTCAGGCTCTTGTTATTTTATAAACCATACACAAATGACTAGATTGGTGAGGGGAGCCTTCAAAATTTATCTATTCAGTGTTTGCATTCATGTTAACATCTCAAATAATGATACTTATCAGTCCTAATTGTCTTCCTCTAATATGGCTATTTACTCAGACCTGAATTACTGTCATACATTTATTTAGTGTGTTGTATAGAAAGGGAACAGTGCACTATTGATCTCAATTTGATTAGAACCAACACTTGAACACTTACTAGAGGCATGAGACTCTGTTTAGATTAGATTATCTCCATCTAGCATAGAAGCTAATATGCCTCCAATTTTAAAAGCAGATTAGTTTTGCTTTTCTGCTTGAATTTCTAAAATAATCTGTATTTTTACTTCCATGTATAATAGGTAAAGCAGAATTAGGTCTATTATATATGGTGCATCTTCTTTACTTGAATAAGTATCCTGCTTTAGAAATATCCATTCATCATGATAAATAATCCTGTCTTGTTTTCTGAGATAAAAATCGAAGTGCCAGAAAATATTTAATCAATCTGACTTTATAACCATTATAAAAATGAACTGTGTATCATCACCTATACAGACTGTAGCAAGTTTTATTTTTTCAATATTGGTAAGAAGAAGTATTTCTGGCTAAACTATTTACAAATGTTTCTTGCTTTAGTCTGCCCAAGAACTAAACAAAATGAGCAAGTATGGCTTAGATAAAGAATATAAAACTTATTCTATATTTCTGGCACTTTCCCCCATTGAGCCTGAGTTATCAATATGGGGCAAAAAAAAAAACCAGTGCTGCAAAGAGCTTGGCATGATCCAAGATGATCATGCCAAAACTAACAACTCCCAATCCTGCAACTCTCTTCCCTGCTCTGAAGCTTCTCTCTCAGAATCTTCAGAATGCTTTCTTTCCTATGCCATATTTGTGATGAGGGCAAGTGCTGGAACTGTTGTTTCCAAAGGCTGACAGAGTATATTAAGGAAAGTCCTTAGCTACCCTCCTGCCAGCAATATTTGGTCACGAATTTATGTCAGCATCATTAGTGTATACAGGAAATTTTACATGGCAACATTTGATCCAGAATCATCTGTTCTTCCCATAGAAGCCACAAGTCAAAAGAAGACATGTTTGTTAAATCTTAGCCTGCATCCATATGCTTTCCCTTCTTGTCATTTCTCCTTTTTGACCCAGCCTAAGACCTAATATACAGGAAAAATCCTAGCACTTATTGTGTGTACAAGCCCTTGTGTTGTTCATCTCTATTCGGTAAAAATAAGTATAGGATATCAGGCTGGACAGGCAGTGCAGTATACTGAGAACCTGGCATGCTCAGAGCCTAGGGTATAGGGAAGAGAGATGGAGTGAGAAGAAAGAAGGTGGAGAAGGAGTATGAGGAAGAGAAGAGAGAAAGGGAAGGATTCTGAAAAAGCCTTACAAAGAATATCAGATGACAGAAATTCAAGGAAGTAATCTGCCATTTAATTATTAAATTTTCTGTTTCAATGAACCACTATTCCAGTTGGCATTCATTGTCACTTTGAACATCTAATTTTATAATAGGTATTTTAATCATAAATGATAAAATATGAAGTATACAATTTCTAAGAAGATTAAGTCAAAAGTTGTTCTATGGTTATATCAAGGGAGATAAAAATCTATCTCTGGCAACTCTTCCCTAAATCACTACATTTGATAATATTTTGAATATCATCATATAACAGTATATTCATTTATTCTTCTATCTATTCAACCAGTATTTCCTGAACATCTGCAGACACTGTCCTCTACCCGTATCTTCATCAAGGCTTCTTCAGCCCCCCTATACTCCTTGTTCCTTATTCTATTTCGCCAGGCATTGGTGCCAGCAAAGCAACATGACAAAAGAATACATGTTAATAAATAATATAGGACATATATCACATAGAAGGTAATATCCTTGGTGAGAATCTGGATCAACAACAGCAAAAAAAAAATGCCCTAAAAACTAAGATCTGAAGAAACCATTAATTGTAATTAGTAGCTATGCATGGATGTCACTTGTTATAAATATACCATATTAATAAAAATTTTCACTAAAATTTGGAACCAACCTAGGTATCTGCCAATAGATGGATGGATAAAAAATATACTATACATGCACAATGGAGTTGTAGTCAGTCATAAAGAGTGAAACTATGCCATTTGCAAGATAATGAATGAAGTTGGAGATTTTATTGACAGGAAAAAAGCCAGACTCTGAAAGATGAGTAAAAAGTTGTCTGTTAAATGCAAACACACACACACACATACACACACACACACACACACACACACACACACACACACACACGATGTGAAAGTAGAAAGGGAGCCATCCTGGATGGTCTAAAAGGAGGGAGAAGGGAGAAAGGAAGAGGGAGGAGGGAGAAATACAAGAAAGTAACAGACAGAAGATAACTATCTTATATTTTTCTCATATGAAGATTCTCAATTTATATACATGCATATATGGATATTTACATTCATAGAGATATTTAATGATGTAGAAAGAAAATTATTCATGGGAAAAAGGAAAGCAGTGAGAGGGGAGAAGGGGGAAAAGGGAAGATAATAAGGAGCAAATTTGAATAAGAACAATTTTATACACACACACACATATATAATACATACATACATATATATGGGAGAATGCCATAAGGAAACTCTTTAATTGTATATAAAAACATAAAAAATAATATAGAAAAAAACATTATGTGTAGGATATATATCCTTTATGATATCTTAACTATTTTCTATAATCTTAAGCTGTAAATAAACAAACATATAAGAAAAAGAAACAAATTAGTGGGAGAGAAATAAGGGAATATATGAGCTATATTTCTTTAATAAAGTTTATAATGAAAATATGTGTAAGGTAAGTTACAAATATTTGGTGATATATTGTGTACCCTAATAAACTTGCCTGAGGATCAGAGGACAGAGCCGGCCACCAGATTAGACACAGATGTCAGGCAATGGTGGCACACACCTTTAATCCCAGCACTTGAGATCTCATGCCTTTGCTTGGGCAGCACACATGCCTTTAATCCCAGGAAGTAATATGGCAGGGCAGAGAAAAGTATATAAGGCATGAGGAAACAAGAACTCACTCTCTTTAGGCTGAGGATTTCGTAGAGGTAAGAACTAGTGGCTGGCTGCTCTGCTTCTCTGATCTTTCAGCTTTCACCCCTGATACCTGGCTCTATTTATTATTATTATTATTATTATTATTATTATTATTATTATTATTATTATTATTATAATACCATCTAGATTCAAACAACACAAATACAGAAAGAACCAGAAATAGTTTGGCACTCTCATAATCCCAGTACTTGGAACGTGAAGATAAAAGTATCAGGACTTTAATGGCCAGCATCAGCTATATAAGTGAATTCAAGGAAAGCCTGGGCTACATGAGACTCCATCTCAGAAACATTCATACATACACAGAGGAAGACACATGAAGGTAGGTATTAGTGGTGTACATCTGTGATTCTAACATTTGAGAGGCTGAGACAGGAGGCTTGTGAGTTGGAAGCCAGGTTAGGTTAAAAAGTCAGACTTTCTCTCAAAAATAAAACAGCAATATTCAAAAAGAAAAAAAAAACAGCCATCTTCTTGCTGCTCTATTTATAATCGCTAAAAATAGAAACAACTCAAATGTCTTTCAAACTCAGTGGATAATGAAAATGAAGTATGTATACATGAAGGAAAACTATTTAACTGTACAGAAAAATGAAATCATGAACTTTGCAGGCAAAATGGATGTAACTAGAAAATATCATACTGCATGAGGTAAGCCAGACCCAGAAAAATGAAATTCATATGTTCTCTATCATTAGAGACCCCTAGCTTCAAATCCTCAGATATTAGTATACAGCCTTGAGTGACTACAGAAACCAGGAAAGTAAACTAGAAACACTGCCAAGAAATGGAGGGCTGAGGGAACAATAGAGAGAGAATAGCAGGATAGAAATGATCTGATGGGGGAAATGGAAAATGGGGAGTTCATTAGGGAAGGGAGAAAGAGATAAATGCATAAAAATATCAATAAGGGTAAAATAATAGTAATAATGAGGGTGTCTGAAAAAGTCAGAAGGAAGTAAACTATTATTAACTATTTACCCACCTTAAAGGGCCTATAATACAAGTTATTCCATGCATAAATATGCATATAGTTTTAATGAACCTTTCTCATCTGGGCTAACGTGCTCCTTCCACAAGGCAGAGGTCACCTAACCAAACCTCTAATAACAGACATGAGAAGCCTTTATTTGAGTTGTTGGCTAGGCTATCCAAAAGACTCCCAAAACATACAGCTTACTACTTGTTTACAGCCCTTTCCTCCAAACTCCCAGAGGTAAGTGCCTATTGCTGATGACACTACTGTATTTCAGAAACAGGGCTCAGAGACCCCTGAGCTGAAACTGACCTGAATGTCCCCTCCCTGAGGACTAGCTTTTAGGGTACAAGAAGGCACCATGTAAGTTTCCAAAGGAAGGAGACAACCAACAGTCCTATCCAGCTATTATGCCTATGAACCATATCCATGACTAGCATGGGACAGTAACCCCAAGGGTGCGTTTGTGAAACTCATACTTGGTGGTAATTAATAACTCTGTATTTGGACTAAATACCTGTTCAACAAGAGGGAAACCATGCCTGGTACTAGAAACCTAGCTAACTACTCAATATTGGTGAAGTCAGAGTTTTCAGAGGAGAATCCACAACCACTAATTTGCTAAACCAGCAAAATCGCTAACAACAATCTATAAATATATGTACTTGTGTCCACAGATAATTGTAGTCTTCACCTCTCATCAAGGAAACTCTACTTTGCAACAGATGGAAACAACCACAGAAAACCATAACCAATAAAAATTCAGAGTTGTAGATCTCAGTCCCGATGGATACATCTACAAAACACTCACACACCTGAGGCTCAGGGACATTTTTTAAGAGCCAGAAGACTGGAGTGTTTTCTGTGATATCCTGTTTCCTTATAATGTCAAAAGCTACACCTATAAAATCTTACCAACATGACTGTCCAAATGTGATCTGCTAAGGATGGCATGAATGACTGTGCCAAAGAGGACAGGGAAAAGCTCATGAGGCCTCAACCCCACACAGGGGAACTGACAAAATCTGGGAGTCAGGGAGGTAGCCTTCCCCAGGGAATACCACACTAACTAGTTGTCCAGTGCCAAATGGTCAGCCCTGAAATATACATACAATCAACATTACATGGACTGAGCATATTATATTTAGTATATATGTATATTCATGTATATGATATATGCATATACAAACACATACATATATGCATACAATAACAATTAATGATAAAAGATCCACCAATCTGAAGGAAAGTAGGCAAGGGTGGGTTGTGGGAGGATTTGAAAGAAGAAAAGTGAAAGGAGAAACGCTATTATTATATTATAATCTCAGAAATTTTTTAAATAAAAGAAAGTAATAAATAAACAGAAAAACCAACATAAAGAAAACAGCATAAAAGGATGTAATGTGATTGATAGTGTGAGTGAGAGAATAAAGGGCTGAAAGTGAAAAGAAAATATGGCTATCATGAAATATGTTTTTCCTGATGTTTAAGTGGGAGGAGAGAAATGAAAGCTAAACGAAGATAAGGATGTCCTAGAAAAAGGAAAGGACATATGGGAAGGTCCTCAGTTGTTATAAAGTCTACAAATTTAAAGAGAGTAAAAATATTTGTTTGCCTTGGAGGAAGGGGAAAGATGATATGTACTATTGCATGCTTAAAAAATATTTCTGAAAACTATGGATTTAAATACCACCAATTATGCTTTTGTATAGCAATTTGACCATTTTATTTTGATAGATCACCTGTTCTGTGTTATTCTTGTGTTTTTCTAAGCACATTTAATTATCTAAATTATTAAATTATTAAAATTATCAATATTAAATCTTGGCCTGGTGGTGCATGCCTTCAATCTCAGCAGTTGGGAGGCAGAGGCAGGCAGATCTCTGTGAATTTGAGGCCAGCCCAGTCTTTACAGGGAATTCCAGGAAAGAAAGGGCTACATAGAGAGACCTGTCTCAAAAAATAGCAATATTTGTTGCTCAGTTGAGATAATCTACTCGATCCAGACTGAATGGTCAGGTAATTTTTCAACAAAATAAATTAAATATTAATCTAGAGGTGAACTTACTTTAGAAAGAGTTCAGATAACTGATGATTACTGATTCCTTTAGGAAAAATAACTATAAAGGTTTTTGTCAGTGTGTTCAGTGATAACATCAGGACCTGGGCTAAATACCCAAGCATAAAAATAGGGTCTGAGTATGTAGCTTGGTGGTAGAGCATTTAGGTAGCATGTATGAGAGCCTTGGTTCAATCCACCAGTAACACTGAAGTAAATAATCAGAGCTTCTTAAAAAGCTGAGACTGGAAGATGACTTAAATCCATGAGTTTGATGCCACCCTGTATGTACAGTAAGAAATCATCGCAAAATATAAAACAAAATATGCATCAGCAGCATAGTAATCCATTTCAAACTGCATGCAAAAGACTAAAACCAGTTACATTTTACTATACTTAATCTTAGTCTCCAGTTCAGTAATTCTTTCATCTTCATGTTCCTTCCTAACTTTCTGACCCATCCTAAGTCTTTAATGATGACTCTTTATCTAAGCAGCTCTCAAACATAAGCATTATTTTCCTTTCACACACACACACACACACACACACACACACACACACACACACACACACACACACTTTCTCTGTATCTTAGCATCTGTCATCTACCCCTACAACTTCAGCTGTCTTATTTTCTACCAATGATCCTTGTCAGTACTCCCATTCAGACCACACACTTGAGTTCTAAGGATGCTTTCTGAATGTCTGCTAAACATCTAAGAAACATCACATTCACTTTAATTCAATAAGTCACAAAATAGATTAATCAATTTGCCTGTCATAAGAATTTCACTATTGGCCTTTGTGCTCACTTCTGTTAATGCCATCATCTTAGTCATAATCCTTTACACTAGAAACATTGTTGTCTTTAATTCCTCCATCTTTCTCAACTTTCACATACATTAGTTAAATCATCAGTTCTGTGCAAATAAAGCCAAATTATTGGTAGTTTTCTTTTTAAAAAAATCACTTGGTCTTCAATATTTCACCTACAAAATCCAAATTCTTTAAATGGTCTGAGGCTTTGCATTTAACTTTATCCTCAGTTTGCAGTGTTTTATATTTAATGTTTTTATCCATACCACCCCTTTTCTATGGTCTCAGAATTTGTTCAGATAATTCTTTCTCATATATGGAGGTCCAACACACAATCTTCTTTTCCTATGAATATCTTTCATAACTCTTTCCCTTCATCTAGATTAAGTACTTGGAAGGTACCCTGAGTTTTATATTTGTACCACTTATCAATAATGACTAACACAAATAATACATATTAGAACTTGACTTCAAATTGTAGCAGTTACATAATCAGTGCTTAGCACCAACAAGTAACACCATTCCCAAGTGCTTTGAGAAAAAAAAAACAGTATTTGTCTTGTTGGATTGTATCTTCAGCATTTATATTGGTCTCTGACCCATAGGAAATATTAATGGCTATTAGCAAAGGAAAATTCACAAATGAGTGAATTTCTTGACTGTTTGCTCTCTATTCTTCTCTGCGCTGCTTCTAGCTTACTCATCCATCATTTCTCACCTAGACTATTTTGAGGGCTTCCAAGTGGACTTCTTGACTTTTCTTTCTTGACCTGAGCTGTGATTCTAGCTTACAAATTTGCTAAGGTGTTTCTCTTTTAATTTCTCTGGTTCCTCACAGATGTTGTACTCTTCTAGATAGGTTAGAAAGGAGACGGAGATATTTCCTGACTTTGAGAAGTTCATGGTCTCATATAGATGAGAGACTCACGTATTAGTAATATTGAAAGAAAACAGACTACATGCTGTCAGTATAGGGAATGAACTATTTTGGGCAGAATACAGGAATATTAAAGATGGGATTTTAGAATTAAAGTTTTAGATTGGGTTTTGAAATAAGGGTAAGATAGCTTTCTTAATACTTACATTTGTTTGGATATAGATAGACATGTTTCCTTCTAGCTTTAAAAAAATTCAAATATAATTTATCACATTCAAGACCAAATCTAAATTCAGAAGCATACAAGTTCTTGTAAGAACTGTTGTCTGCATCCCATTCTAGCATTATCTTCTGATAATTTTATTTAGTATTTTGTATTATTCCAACAATACTACCATTCGTATATCTCACCCTTTCATTCTGTATCCACTCCTAATAACTCCTGTGTTTCTGTGATAGGCTATTTCAACTTGCCTCTTAAGTCTTCATATTGACAAACTAGCTAGAATTTGTCTGCTTTTTTGTTCCATTAGTATCAGATATATTTTCTTTAACTCCTCTTTTCTCATAAGCCAGTAGTGGGATGATGTAGCTTCTGAGAGACTTGTATGAAAATTATGGTTTGCACCATATTCGTATAACTGTAGTCACTTTTGTTGTCTTAGCTTTCATTTTTTTTCAATTTCTAAACTTATTTAAGTGATTATATGTATTGTATAGAGTACTTTTGAGAATTATAAAAGATAATGCCTACCATTACTTTGTGGGGGGAGGGAGTTGATGATGAAGGGTATTTTATAAATTCTTAATTATTCCAATTATTCCAATGGATAGCCATTTTGTCATTGGTTTGTTTGATCACATGTGGCCAAAGTTCATATAGTCCTATGGGCTGTTTCTTATGGTTTAAACACATCTTCAATTCCAAAATTCAAAATTCATTGAATCTACAACTTGTGCCATAGTCACACTATCAGGGTAGATTTGCCTTCCTGGATTCCTGCTTTTCTAAATAATGATAAAAAATTAATTATGTTGCACTTTCTATTGCAAGCACTTTCAGCTATAAAAGAATATTGTTGCTTCATTTTTCTTCATAGTTTCAATTAACTGACTTTGGAATAAAAATGCATGTTTGCAATGTGGAAGGGGTCATCTAATTATTCAACCACCCCTGTTTGTAGCTCCTTATTAATAGGCTCCACATTGTTTGTCTTGCTTCCACTTGAAATGCTAATTTTAGAATCCCATTTTCATTATCAAACACCTTTAGGAAAAAATCTTAACAGTTAAAAAAAAGAGACCTCTTGAACCTGTCATGTTTCCCTCTTTCTTAATAAGTTTGTTCTCAAAACAAATTTTTTAAATTCATACTTATTTTCAAACAATATCTTCCTTCTCAAAAATTAGTGGATCCCTCAATTCATTAGTTATCACTAGTTTCAGACTATATAAACCAAAGGAGAAGTTGGGGATTTAAGCAGTTTTCTGAATAAATGTAACATTTGTAAATATTTAACACTAACTTTTTTTCCAGTTTTCAAGCAAAATTCACAGTTTGCTTAAAATATACAGGTACTATAATTGAGGTCAAAGAGGTCATCTTTTTGTTTGAATCATGTAGATAATTGCTTCAATTCTCCACTTCACTTTGTGTGAAGTAAGTAATTGAGTGAAATTTCAACTGAACATTTTAGTGAAAAAAAAGTCAAAATGAATGTTGATTATCTTTAAGCCCAAACAAGTAGCTAATTGCCTGAAATTACCAGTTGCTTGGTCATGCAACCTTGGTACATTTAGATATATCTATGATGAAATTGGAGAAAGTCAAATAAACATCACTTCAGCATGCCTACCAAAGCTTTCAATCACATGCACTCGATGAGTTAATAGCACACTAAAACCAGCCACTTTTCTCCAATTTCTGGTTTTATCTCCTAAAATAAATGCTTTAAGAACTTATGTCTATATAGAATAAAAAATTAGAGCAGCTTAGGAGACTAATTTATTTCAACAAATTGTCACAAACATCTGTTTTGCATACAGAGAAAAATTATGAAGGTAGAAATCTAAGTAAGAACTATAGTAATCTCATAAAACAGAAAGGTGATGATTAACTAGAAATATTTTCACATATTTTTATTTTGCTAGAACACAGCCTTGCAACTTAGGATAAACAAGTGAAATATGTGTAGGCACACTGGAAACCAGGGTGCGGGGGAGGGTTGGTGTTAAATATTTACAAATGGAAAAGAGGTCTGGGAAATCTTCAAGTCTATGAAGCTGTTTAAAAACACCCGAGGGCAAATGCTATCAAAATTCTAATGAGAAACAAAATGGATGTTTAGGAATCCAATTTTCCGTTTTGAACTGGTGAATGAACCTTATTTCATAAACTTATATTACTTAAAAGGCTTTCTAAAAATCTACTAATAGACTGTCCACTTTGCTATATGACCAGTCTGTACTAAAATCATTTCATAATGGAAGCTTTCTGTTTAATTCTGACAAAGCTCAAAGGGGAAATTTTTCATCTTTATTTCAAATAATGTTAACATTTCAGTATTTTGAAGTGAGAATTATGCTACGGCAAAACAAACTTCTGACTTACTCTACTATATTAGTCATCTCAAGTCTAATTTGATTGGAAATGTTTAGGGGCTATGTGATCCATTCCTTCTACCCTAATATGATATCTCTCCAACTAGTTGAAGACTTGTGATTAAACTAACCCTCCAGGTCTTTTACTTGTCTTTTATAAGGACAATTTTCTAAGAATTTGAAAGAAATAACTTTGGCTTGCTTTCACTAGCCCTTGTCCAAGACATCATATCTTCTACAGACAGGTCATAGATAATGAAATTGAGCACATTACTCCCTATGAAAGGCACAATAAAAACTTAAATACAGAATATGTCAAGGTTACATCCCAGCCCATATATATATATTAGACCATGTTCATTGTTTGTGACCATAGGACATTCTATTATTGGCATGTTTGACCTATAGTTCCCATGGGTTCTACACAATTATTTGCTATATTTATACATACACAGTTCAGGACCATCTTGTACTCATTTCTGTAATCTGGTATTCCTCTGAATTTGAGTTTGCCTTTAATAGACTTTGTCATGTTTATTTTTACCCACATCAGCTTGTCAAAGTTGTTTGGAATCCCAATCTTAACCCATTTCCCCAACTCCCAACTCTGAAAAGGCAGAACTGGCTGAACGTATATAAATTCTTTAGAAAAAGTCTTTGCACACAGTTGTGACACTCAGACATTCTGCATTCCCCACTCTTCTGCCATTTAGTCATAGCCTAACAAAACTCAATACCATATTTCTAGATATTCTTACCCGACTGTTGAGTCGTCGACATCTAAACAATGGAAGGCAACAGCATAGGCTTAAGGCAGAGCTGGCCCTACGGCCAGATGCCATACGTTGTGTCCTTCTAGAATCCGTCATGCTTCAAAGTTGGTCTGTCTATAAATGTGTAGTACAATCTGGAAAAAAAAAATACGACTTGGGATGAAACAGTGAAAGATCTGAGAAACAGCAAGCAGTTTAATACATGAAGAAGGAAAGGGCAAATGGTGGGAGAAGTTCTCAACATTTGAAATTTCACTGTAACCCCTGCTCTTTGGGGATTCTGTAGTATATTTTCTAAAAATACAGCAACTCATAAGTTACCTCTTTTCTTGGAAAAGATGGACAAAGTGAAGAAGAAATGGTGAATGAGTGACGAACCCCTACAAAACTTAGCCTTCATATGTCCCTCAGACTCAGAAATAAGAAAATAGGCCACATTATTCCCTCTTCCTCTATTTTCTCCTGGGACATTCATTTACCCTTTCTTATTTAAATTCCTGGCATTCCCATCTCAGAACTGTCTCTGTCCCTGGGCAGTTCCTGTCATAAATATACCCTTCCACATCAGCTCAGACCTTCTTGGCCACCAGCCAGTTGGCCAGTTTTCCTCTACCAATAACTAGATTTTCCCTAATTATACAGCATTTAGATGCTACAAATATCAATATGAGTAATCAGTTTGAATGATGAACCCAACTGACATCTAGTGTATCATTAGCATTAAATGTATATTGTCTTAATAAGCCAGTCTATTACTTTATCAACATATAAAAATATTAAGGACATGGATAGATTGAAAATATTACCCAATTTAAAACATACTTGGAACATGGCATCATGATGCATGCCTGTAATTCTAAGACTCAGAAGGCTGAGGCAGGAGGATCACATGTTTGAGTTCAACCTGGTCTACATAATGAAATGTTGTCTAAAAAAACACACCTAAGGGCCAGGGATGTAGATTAAATGTAGACTATTTGCCTAGGATGCACAAGGTCCTATATTGGATCCACAGCACTACATAAAAAAAGAACAAGGAAAACAAAAAGTATTTGTTTGCTACTTGAGTTCAGCAGTGGGGATGTAAGTAAATTAAATTGTAATTTACAGCAGTAGGACAGTGCATATGGTACAGATGCTAAGCAGAGTTTGATACTAAAATGTTTTACTTCATCTTTCCTTGTGTTTCTTTCTTTCTCCTTGCTTTTTAATCTTGAAACAGAGACTCACTATGTAGTTCAGGTTGGCCTCAAATTCTCAACTATCATCCTGCCAGCTTCTCAAGTGCTGACATTAGAAATGTGAAGCTTTAGTAACACTGATTTTATGTTTTTTTATTTATAATTTATACTCTGCTGATATCTTTTTTAAAAAGGATTCAAGGCAGCTGACATTGAACTGGAGATCACTATAATCAACCATATATCAAATATTTTTGTTAAATTTTTTTTTTTTTGGTTTTTTGAGACAGGGTTTCTCTGTGTAGCTTTGCGCCTTTCCTGGAGCTCACTTGGTAGCCCAGGCTGGCCTCGAACTCACAGAGATCCACCTGGCTCTGCCTCCCGAGTGCTGGGATTAAAGGCGTGCGCCACCAACGCCCGGCAAAATATTTTTAAGAGAATGGCTTTATATATTTTTACTATTGCTATATTCATATAAATGACCCCAAATAACAAAACTGATGATAACTTTTATTATTTTAAGGAATTTTTGGTGATGAGAGAAATTGAGAAAAAACTTCTGAAAGGTCAGCCTTTCAGTGTAAGGACAGTATAGATGGTAAAATAACTTCCTCTATCAACCTAATGCTTGTCTATGTCTCCCCTTCACATATATCTCCAATAATGTGATGTAATAGAAAAATAGAGGCCTCCCCATTAAAGATAAATACTGTTACCATTATAGATGGTGTCTTTTTACCCTCATTCTTCAAAGTTACTCTTTGAGCACATTTCCTTACATTAGCTGATAAAATCGATTACCAAAGCCACCAAATTTGTGGCTGTTGGCTACTCTGATATAACTTAATAGTTATCTATAAGATTTGTGGCTTATAGGAATTTCAAGTATAGTTTTATAAACTAAGGTGATTAGATTCAAAGATGAAAACTCAAGGAGAAAAATGTATTAGATGTTTTTATCCATATTATGTCATTAAATCCTTAAAATACTACAAAGTAGGAACCATCACTCCTAAATTCCAAATAAAAAACCTAAATACAAAGAAGTGTCCATAGATAATTTAGTAGCATATCTCAAACTACAATTGAAATTTTCTAAGTCCAATTGCTTCATCTCTCTCACTTCTCTAACTGTATTAAAGGATAAACAAAATGAAGACATGCACAAAAACAAATTATTTTCCAATAGAGCACCTACCCATCCTTTTCTCCTCAAATTTTCTACTTTTCTCTAAGAAAAAAAAACTAAGTTTCTCTTCAGTTACAAAACACATTTACATACTTGAGCTGCACCTAAATAACTTATGTTCATAAATTTAGGATGAGTTGTGCATTTTATTTCATTCAGAAATAAGAGCCAGACAAAAAAGGACTTCCAAGGATGAATGTTTAAACAGTGATTCTCAACCTTCCTAATGTTGTGACCCTTTCATAGAGTTTCTCATGTTGTGCTGACCTCAACCATAAAATTATTTAGTTGCTACTTCATAACTGTAATTTTGCTACTGTTATAAATCATAATGTGAATATCTGATATGCAGGATATCTTATATGTGATCCCCAAAGAGGTCACGACTCACAAATTGAGAACCTCTGGCTTAAAACCATTTATTTGGCCAGGCAGTGATGGTGCATGCCTTTAATCCCAGCACTCGGGAGGCAGAGGCAGGCAGATCTCTGTGAGTTCGAGGCCAGCCTGGGCTACCAAGTGAGCTCCAGGAAAGGCGCAAAGCTATGCAGAGAAACCCTGTTTCGAAAAACCAAAAAAAAAAAAAATTTTTATTTGAAGCATTAGTAATCTAGTCATTTGAACTGCTATGTAAACTCTTAGGCATCCATTCTAAAAATAAAATTAAAAAAAAAAACTGTCAGAGTAAATTATCAACGATTAAACATGAGCTGTCATGGTTAAGCATTAAACTTCTAACACCAATACAATCAACTAAAGGTCTTTATTGGCTGTTTTCACTGGCTGACATCTTGATGAATTTGGTAAATAACTACAAGATTTTATATCTAGCACGTGTACATGATAGTTTATTTCAATCTTTAACAACTTCCTAGAGGGGTAAGTCTGTCCATTCTTGAAAACAGATATAATCTAAAATTTCTCACTTTTGCTGGAACTTTTCTTTTCTTTCTATGGTCAGATTTCTCAGACAGTTTTCTTGAGCATAGTTTTTTAAAATTTTTTTTGATTGATTGCAGTATTAAGAACTGATCCTAGATGCCTCACTCATAACTCAGCATGTACCTTTCCAATGAGCTGCATCCCCATTGCAACACACTCTTTCTGTGTAACCTCTTCCTACATAGACCTCTTCACTAGTAATTTAGTTCCCCTTGCCAGAGCAATTTCATTTTCAGAGTTCCTAATGATCTTTTTGTTAGTAAGTCTACATTATCATTTTACAGCACGTTTGTTTTCATATAGTATTCAACTTGAAACTCTTTCTTTGGCTTCTGTACTTGATCTCAGTCAAAATGCCAAAAAGTGGTGCTTTTTTGGCTTCTGATTATCTTTATTATTTGTTTTCCTATTGTGTGGAGGTTTTATTTATATTTCCTTCCACACATTTCTGTGCACTTAGCTTTTTCCATTGTTCCTTTTTAAAGTTTTCTATGTTTTCATGATTTTCTAAAAGCTGTATTGATGGCAGTGTAAGATAAATCTTCAGGACTTTTTCCAGTCTTCCAAATCTTATTGAAAATGCTTATCTAACTTTTAATTACTACTACAGAGCCCTCAAATACAAATAGAACCCATAAACACTCTTCTTCTAACTTCAGCCTCCCCAAACTATAGTATCTCCTACTTATGATTCATTATTTTTCATTATTCCTTCTATGAAGTCAATTACCAGGTCTTTCTAGATTTTCCTTTCTCCATTCTCATATTCTTTTAAGTTTATTGAAAAAATTAGATTAATTCAGAACTAGTACAACATACAAAGCTACCACCAGCATTTGCATTGGGCCCCCTATATCTCACTAAATATAAATTTATGTTTTCTCCTATTGTTCTACTGCTTGTTCTAATATACCAAATACTCAAATACTTATATCCTGACCTTTGTCTGTCAAGTCCTTCCTGTTAAAATCGTAGTTTCAGTGATTTGGGATTTTAGATTTAACATTCATTCCTTTCTAATGCATGTTTTTGATCCTTTCAGATAAGACTATATAACATATACAGTTGGTTCTACAGGCAATGAAAATTTACTAATGTTTACATAATTCGTATTTGTGGTAAAATGCCCTATGAAGCCCAGTCAAGGGAAAAAGAGAATAGAGACTACCCCTGTCTCAGCTTTTTGATCATCCTAGATGTCATTATTCATTGCTTAAATTACTCTTTTTTTAAAAAATTTCCTTGCTGTTATTCATTGCCCTTAGACAGCATGAATATGATGAAATGCAAGCAATCTATCAATCTAAATTTCTACTTCTCTAGCTGTACAATGTTGTGCTGTTAAATGACGTTGGAGAAAACAGTAAATTGGTTTGATGCAAATTCTTGGTCTCTAATCTCAACTTGCTTTCAAGGTTACCTAGTAACATTTCTTCCTGCCTCTCCTTATAAAAGCTATTTTAAGCCTCCTCTACTCTCTTGTTATCACAACCCATCTGTTTCTTCATTTAACTTATTCACTTCATATTGTGTGGTACTCATAAGAGAGCCCCTCAAATTTTCTGGCATGTCACCTATAATCATACTTGCTCATCACTTTCCTCCCCCTTTTCTCTTTTCTGAAGTATGTAATGGAAATGACCCACCTCTGATATAAGGAGTTGTTAACACATATGTTTTTCTTAATCTTGACATCTTAGAGTTGTCACATGAGGATTGCCACTTGAGATGTTTCCAGCTCACCCCAAGTGCTCTCTCTTGATCACTCTGTTTATCTTGCTTGTCTTGTAGCTTTAAGACCTTACCCTCTCTACTACTTGTTTCCAAATGTAATAGAAAAATGCTTTTATGTCAAAAATAAAATGGCCTCCTTTGATATGTACCTGCAAACAGCCAAATTTATTTAAAGAGGTATTTTTATAGTCATTTTTCAGTGTACATCACTCTCATTCACTCTTAAATTCGCTATAATTTTATTTTTTCCTCATTGACCCTTGAAATTACTAAAGCCAATGATGGCTATATGGTTAATATATTCAATAGTCACTCTAATCTCTGCTACTTTCTGAAATACCTCTTCCCATTTCTTTGGTTCCTATGGCATTACTATGTGTTTTCTCCTATCTATATTTCTTGATTATTCTGTCTTTGTTTTTGTTAGTTTGTTTTTGGTGGGAGGGGCTCAATTTCATTAAAAAGTTCTTTAGATACTGCTAGTTCATAGTATTTTTTTCCTCAGCCCTCGAGAGCTCTTATTTTACATTCAATTCTGCATGTAATTTTATTCTTGTATGCTAATGCCTTACAATTTCATCTCCAACCCAGATCTCCTTTCTAAATAAATAAATCTCTCACTTTAACATCCCTTAAGCTATTTTATTCAATATATTCCATGGGACTCAGGCAACAAATCTGCATTTCCAAAGTCAAATTGCTAAAATCAACTGTTTGTTTCTTTTGTTTCTTAATTATAGTAAATTATATCACCATATACCTTAATTTTCTAACCCATAATAGTACTTGATATGTTTCAAATTCACGTTTGTTTTCCTGTTTACCTAGAATATTTTCTATTCATTTTACACAGGTTATTCTTATAAGTTTTATATCAGGAATCCCTCCCATGCTTCACTTTTCTGAGCTCTCCTCACAACTTATTTCTATCTCCGTTTCATTTAGTAATCTATACTTTTCAATAGACTGTAAGTACAAATGACCCTCAACTTACCATGGGTAATGGCCAGATAAAGCCCTTGTAGTTTGAAAATATCATAATTTGGAAATATATCTAATACACCTTCCCTATAAAGCAACATAGTTTAGCATAATTCACATGGCTGACACTGATATCTTAGCATTGCAAGAGAGTAGTCAAAGAAGAGATGGAAGTTTGAATTGTGAAGCATCATTTCTCCTGAATGTAGATAGCTTTTGTATCATAGTACAGCTGGAAAATCATTTGTCTGAACTGTTGTAAGCCAGGGACCATCCGTAATGTGATGGATGTGTTTTGTTCTTGTGTCTTCACACTTACTTCAGTATTAACATTGACACTTAAAAGTGGTTATTGAATATTTCTAAAAGTATCAGAATTTATAAAAATAAGGCAAAAGTAAGGGCTAGAGGAAATCATCACAACAGTCTTAAGAAAAAGATAGAGAACTGTTTAACCTATAGACACTAGAAATTTTCCCTCTCATACTCAGCATCAACCAGTGTAAACTAAAAGATAAATTTTAAAAGAAAGTAATGTCTCAAAATGTTATCATTATTCAATTATTATAATAAAAAGTTATGACAAGTATAGCAGATTCCTCACATATTTATGGTTATCTTTCTTCATACTTCTAAGAGACTCAATCTTTCTTACAGATTTCATTCCCACAAGTTTCTTATTATGTTTTCAAAATAGTGTTTTAAAGGATTGTTTTGACTAATAAGTTAGAGATATTAGTAAATTGTCTTAATCTGTAGGGTTTTTGTGTATGTAAAATAAATTTAATGGAAGATGTTGTTTGGGGCAGACCAAGATTTACACTGCTTTAAAATGAGGTTGTAGAAATTTTCTTCTCTCCAAAGACATTCATGGTTACACAAGACAAGTGACCCATATCTCCCTTTCCTCTACATAAACTTCATTCATTTTCTTGTAGACAGCAATTATGTTATCCCTTATCATTCTCTTCTTCAGACAGAATAGGCTTAATTGTGTTATGGCCTAGTCTCCATCTTGTTTATTAATTGGGTCTGGTCTGTGCAGAATCTCTCCTTTTTTTAAGTCTTAAACAAAACAGAATGATATTTGGTATTTCCACAAAGCAGAGAAGCCAAATTATTATTTGATAATAATAAAAGACATCCAAGTGATAAGATGAGAACTTGCATGTTAACAATGAAGTGTGAATGCTTTTGTGTTTTTTAATCCTCTATTAAGGACCAAACGGAGGAAATTTCTTTTTTCTCCTTGTTAAGCCATGCCTCAAAATGAGAGGGTTTGGGGATTTGAAGCACTAATGAATTACTCATAGTAACAGTATACAATTTGCCATCACTTTTTGCAGTGACTTTTTATCACTGTCACTCTTCTTGTTCATAGCCATATTCCATGCAAAGACATTTAAAGATTAATAATAAAGTATTTCTGCAAGCTGATTGATTTCTCACTGAATCGCTCTACTGGATTGAGGATGATATTTTTTCTTCAACTTCCACCTACACCATAGAGACCAAAGAATTTCTCTTCATTTTTACATCTAGCACCTGACTTTTCACAGAATCAGTCTCCCCCCACCCCCAGTGACGCAATTGCTTCCAATTAATTGGCATTCTGTTCCACTCTTTCTTAAAATTTTCTCTTCAACTTTATAGTCCATGCCCTCAGGGGAACACAATACCCTGGCCTTCTGTGAACCAGATTCATTTATCTCTTTTTCTTGTCTATGACCCAGAAAAGAAAGGAACCAGAAAGGCAGAAGTTATGGCCAGTGGTTGTTAAATGCCATGTTGCACTCTCATGGCTGTCCTCTGTTAAACAAAGCCTGAAGAAAACAGATGCCATAGACATAAAAACCCTGGACTAGACTGGTGTACTCTGATAAACAATAAATGAGGAAGGTTGAACTTTGTTTTTGTACTTGTGTCTTCTTCTTCTCTTCTTCACTTCTGACTCCTTCCATAGTCCTTCTCTGCTTTTACATCTTCATCCCAGTTGCTCAGGTTCATACTTAAACCCACTGAAACAACCATCTATACTCTGGACCTTTCTCCATCTATTTCTTACTTTATCTATTATATTCCCCCCCACCTCCCAGGCCCAATGACTTGAAATCAGTCCCAGAAGATAACTCATATTTAAATAGCTTAATTCAATGATGAAGACCAAGTGAGTTTCTGCTTACTAAATGAGGATGGTGAAAAGAGATTTCCTCATCTTCTAAACTACAAAATATGACATTTGAGATATTATTCAGGGGCAATTTCAAAGAACAGATTTGAGGCCTTCTCCAGTCATATCCCACAGATGGCAGCCAGAATTTCTTGAGCTTTTGATACATTCTTTTTTATTTCCTCTTTATTCATATCTATCAAATTCCATGCCCTGTCAGACAGTGACAGAAAAAGACTTCTGTGGTTTATGAAATATTGCCTGGGGATACCTCTCTTCTTTCCCTTCACTAATAATGTGATTTTCCATGTTTGGCAAGTGCTTAAGTGTCTGGACAAAGAGACCCGTGTTATTAATTATGTATACATACTCGAGAGCCTCTGAAATAGGCTCCTTTTCCCAAAAGAACAAGTAAACCAGTAAAAGGATCACATTGGTTAGCACTTAGGGGCAAATGGACATTTTGGGTTCTGTGCCCCTTTCAATACCACCCTCCCAGCAATACCCAATTAGTGTGCACTGCAAGGAAAGGCCAAATGCAGCTCTGCCTCTTCAGACCTCTGCACAGCCCTTGTAGAGATCCACTCACCACTACACTAATCAAATCATTAGGCTGCACTCTGCAAGTTACATACATGCTAGGGATGGCACTTTAAAATGTTAATGCCATGGCTAAATCCAAACTCATTTGAAAACTGCTCAGATGCACAATTGAAAGCACTAAAGTTCAAAGCACGTTTAATTATTTCCCATAAACACAATCCTGAAAGCTTTTTTTGTTTATTTAAAAAGGAAGGAAATCTATTTTCTCTCCGCTGTTATTAACTCAAATAATGGATGGGGGAAAAATTTTAAATTTGCTCTTTTATTACCTCACCTTGGATTTTTCTACCTCAAGATGTGGTTTATTTAGCACCAATCACAGAAATTTGAAAACGTAAAAGCCATACAAATCATCCAAACAGGGTTTTTGAAGGAAAAAATATTTGATAGCATTACGCACAACAATTTCTCTTTAGTGACGAGTTAAATGGGCTTATTTTATAGACTGTTACCCATTGCTTTTAAAATTACTTCTATTTTTATACTTGCTATGAATCACTATTAGTTCTCCATCTCCTTTTCTGTCTCTTGGTCTCCTTTCTCCCTCAGGCTCACACCTACACATTCATTCACAGTCCAAAATGTTGGAAACTACGTGATCATTCGTTACAATTGCTGTAGCCAGTGCTCCTGATTCTTCTGAGTCATAAGGAGGCAGCTAGAAGTGCTACAACCTTTCCTACCCATCTGCCTAATTACTGACCAAGCATTACATCAGAAATTGCAATAAATAATAATAAAAAGAAGCGAAACTATCAATTCTCTTCTGAGAGAGTAAGTAACTAGGCAGGGATTATAGAGCAAGCTTCCATTGGGTTTTAACTGATATTTGTAATTAAATGATCAGTTTTTAAAAGGTGGCCAATGGCTTATACCTGAGCTCTGCAGTGCATTTTGCAGCAACATTTCCTAGCACCCAGAAAAATAGAATGATATATTGCTGCAGTAAAAATGAAAATGCTAATGCACATATGAGTAATGTTTTTCTCCTCTGAGCAGTATACACTAACTCAGGCTCTGTGGAATCATTTACTGATGCATGCCCTGATTTAACTCCAAATATCCTTTAAAATTAACAACCTATTTAACATTCCTGCAAAGATTATGGTCATGAAAGCAAATGTTATTGTCTCTGTTGAAGAAATACTCACTCAATTGGTCCAATCTCTTAGATTTGTAATTGAAATTAGAAATCTAGTATAAGCTCTTATTTGAAAAATAATTGACAACACACACAAACTCTGTGGCTCATTTTTTTATCCCAATAAGCTCAGTATGTACATAAACACATATCTCCCCAGCTTCACTATTTGTTTAATGGATGAGATTCAAGCTTTTGGTTTAGTTGGAGGCTTTGTGTATCCAGCCAGTCATACATTGCTAGGGTTTTAGGAAGAACAGTTATTTTGGGGGTAGATATAATTTTAATTAGTTTCTAGATTTTTACTTATTGTTTCCATAACTGCAATTCCTGAGATGATTAAAAAGTGGACTCTGATATGAGACATGAAGAGACCCCAGAGGAAAAACTGGATTGAAAATACTTGTTTGAAAACAGTGACACCAAATTCCCTTATGAGCCCTTCCTCCTTTATTCTACTTGCAGAGTAATAGAAATCACTTAACAGTGACTACTACTATACACCCTATGGAACTGACCGAAGAAAAAGTAGTCCACATCTTAATTGAATACTTAAAAAAAAATCTCATCTGCATTATGTGACCAATAAATAGTTGTTGACAAGAGTCTCATTTTTCAAAAGAAAACACAAGCTCTAAACTGAATTCTCACACTGCCTTTTTGCCCTTATGGCTTTGTCTTCTCAAATTACAAATAGAATCTATTCCCTAGAGCTGAAAAAAATCAAATGGTTCATGCTTGTGAAGCAGTAAACACAAAAGGACCTAAGGATAAAGCAATCCACAAACCAGAATTCTTTGTTTTCTAATGTACCTAAAAGCTCAGTTTACTGTAACAAGATATGAAAGCATAAAGAGGTAGATAAAGCAGTTCATTATTCATCACTTAAGGCAGTCATAAAAGGACACATTTTCATTAACAGTGAGTTGAATTATTAGAAAACCTGAGCTACTCAATCCATACTCAGTGCTTGCTCTGTTCTGCTCTGCTAAGCGAATACTGCGGAGGTGGGTAGATTGCTGTTAAATAAGATTCCAATTGAGAGCTTATTTTTCTGAGCCCCAACCAGGAACACAAAACTTTAGAGGCAGTTAATTTTGATCATCTTTTTAGCAATACAAAGCTTCAAGTTTAGCCCAGAGTTTTCAGGTGTCTTCAAAATGTGCCTCCTCTAACAATAGCTTTTAATGATTTTGAAACAGTAAATCATTCCCTTGTATTTTTCAAGAATGTGTTGCCCCCTAATATGGTATTTGTGATAGTTAATATTGATTATCAGCTTGACATAACCTAAAGTCACTTAGGAAAAAAGCTTTTGGGTATATTCATGAGGGACTTTTTGTAGATTGCGTTTACTGACCTGGGAAGACACATACTAAATGTGAATGGCACCATTCCACGGGCTGTGGTCCCCGGACTGAATAAATGGGAGACAGTGAGCTGAACTCAAACATTTTCTTGGCCTGATTCTTGACTATGGACCAAATGAATTTAGTTTTTCATTCTCCAGTCACTTGACCTATCTGCCATTAGGACTATAAATGAAATTGGGAGCCAGTAGCTTTTAGGACATTGCTATGCAAACTGATAGTGGGGAAGGTATTGGTGTTCTTATCCATCTGTGAACACTATGCACTACAATACCCACCTACAAGAGAAATGTGCTCACATGTGCAACAGTGGCATGAGTGTAATGGGGGTGAGCAACCACTCTGTGATTGGATTTATGGCTTGTTCCTTGGGAGAGAACCCATAACTTTTACTGTGCAACTAGTCCAATTCCCATGCCTGGGGAAGTCCCTGGTGTGGGAAGCATACTATAATGTTTATCCTGTCTTTGCTGTGAACAGCAGTTAAATAAAAGATCCAGGGCTACCAAAGCTGCTCTGAATAAGTGATGTTTGAAGGTTTACCCCTAAACAAGACATTTATACCATTCCCTCTAAGGTTCAGGGAACATTGTAGAAAGTGTGTGAGAGCCAGAAGAAAGGGAGAAGACTGTGAAATGCCATCCACTAGATATGACACAGCCATTGTAATCGTGAACTCACAGGAATTGATGTTATTGACATCTGACCTGCATGGAACCAGCCCTGCCAACACAGCCAGACATGGATGCAGAGGGGTTCATTGGGCTCTATCACTCCCTGATGAACTATTGGACTTTTATAAATTGTAGAAGAGGGGAGCGATTTTCTCTGTTGTGTATCTGTGTCTGTGTGTGAGCTGACCAGGCCCCAGTGGATAGTTCCAAACTCATGGTCACACAAATGACACTGGTAAAATGCAATGAATCACTAACAAAATATAAGTAAATGGCTGAAGAAAAGAAATTAGTAGGAAAGTAAAGAGTGGAAAGAGGAGGAAGGGAGATGAGAGAGAGTGAGGAATTAGAGCAATCAGATTGCATTATACACGTAAATAAAATAAGAATAAAATTCAATTAATTAAAAAAAATGTGGGCCCAGAGAAATGGCTCAGCAGTTAAGAACACGTTTTGTTTTTCCAGAGGTCATGAGTTTGGTTCTTAGTACTTGTGTAGGGTGGCTCACAACAGCATGCAACTCCAGCTCCAATGGATTTGGCACCCTCTTCTGGCCTTAAAAGTCATATACCTGGCAGGTGGTGGTGGCGGCACAGGCCTTTAATCTCAGCACTCGGGAGGCAGAGCCAGGTGGATCTCTATGAGTTCGAGGCCAGCCTGGTCTACAGGGCAAAACCCAGGACAAGCAACAAAATTACACAGAGAAACCCTGTCTTGAAAAACCAACAAAGGCACACACAAATCTCTCTCTCTCTCTCTCTCTCTCTCTCTCTCTCTCTCTCTCTCTCTCTCTCTCTCTCTCTCTCTGTCTCTATCTCTCTCTCTCTGTGTGTGTGATGAAAATAAAAATAAACCTAAAAGAACAAAAAATAATGTGAGCCTAAACAAACATATCCTGTCTTAAATAGTTGAAATCATGTATTTTGTTACAATGGGAAATTAGCACAGCATTATTGCTTTCCACTTGTCCAATTCCCTGTTTTCACATCTTTCCCTCATTTTCATAGTATCTCTACTTTAGTATCTTCTCATTCAACTCTCTTTGGAATCTGTGTTACAAAGTCTGACAGATTTACAATGAATCGTTTTCTTTACTGAATAATTATATTTATTATTTTAATTTCTTCTAGACTATTGGCAGTGCCAGTTCCATGGAGGTCACATGCCAGTAACCTCAGTTGTTTTGAGTTCAGAACTTACCTCAGGTCTTACTATTATTGGAAGGAATATTAGTTGTGGTGGAGATACCAATATTTTGTTCCTTATCCTTTATTCCTGGTAAATACATTAGAATATTAACCCATCTGTCAAAAAACGTTTACCTCTGTTTCCTAAAGACCACCACTCTAGCCGGGCGGTGGTGGCACACGCCTTTAATCCCAGCACTCGGGAGGCAGAGGCAGGCGGATCTCTGTGAGTTCGAGGCCAGCCTGGTCTCCAAAGCGAGTTCCAGGAAAGGCGCAAAGCTACACAGAGAAACCCTGTCTTGAAAAACCAAAAAAAAAGACCACCACTCTAGGAATTTTTATAATTTATCCATATATTTTCCACAATAACCCACTCTATCTCTTATTGTAGTTTCCCACACTTTAAAAATCCTACTATTATTATTTTAATCTAGTTTATTATGTGTAATTTCAATCTGTTATGGTTTACAACTGGAGAGTTTCATAACACCTTTGCTTACTTGCTCAATCTTCACAAATGACTTTGATTGAAACAAAAACTAATTTAAAATAAAGCAAAGACAAACTTTCCTAGTACTTCCTAAACATTTTCTTTGGGCAAGTTTTGACTGAACCTCTCATTATGAAAAAGATGTTGTATAGTGAATATTATTTTAGTCACTTTATATTTATAAAAGGGTAATATACTACATACCATGAATCATAAATCATAACCCCTTATACATATAAAGCAGCTGAGATAAAACAGAATATGTCCATGTGTTTTCTTTCATTCCCCTACTCTTTTTTCTCTCATTTTTCCTTTCTTGGTGTGATTCTCCATAACTAGTAATACTAATAATAACATCCCCTCAAAGTACAGTATTTTAAAATTCAAGTGATTTGGGTCAGCTGTCCTCAACAGTAAGGCAATTACACCCAAAAGCCTTACCTATCTAGTCTCCAATTCATGTAGACTAAAGGTTAAAGGATTGGCTGCTGTGGGATGTTCTGTATGCTAATGGTGATGTCACTCTGTATGCTCTGAATGTGTTGCTCTGATTGGTTAATAAATAAAGTGCTGATTGGCTAGTAGCTAGGCAGGAAGTATAGGTGGGAAAAAGAGAGAGAGAATGCTGGGAAGTGGAAGGCTGAGGCAGAGAGACACTGCCAGCTGCCACCATGAGAATCAACATGTAAGTTACCGGTAAGCCAAGAGCCACGTGGCAAGGTATAGATTTATAGAAATGGGTTAATTTAAGATATAGTAATTAGATAGCAAGAAGCCTGCCACAGCCATACAGTTTTTAAGTAATATAAGTCTCTGTGTGTTTGCTTGGGTGTGAGCAGCTGTGGGACTGGCAGGTGAGAAAGATTTGTCCTGACCACCAGCTGGGACACAGAAAAACTTCAGCTACAATTGGCAGGTCAGGCAGTATTTCAAACAACACAATCCTTTCTAAGGTTTATGGAAAGATATACCAGAGGGAGACAGCTCAAGCAGCAATCTGGCTCAAGAGGCAGAAAACCCTTTAGCCCAATGACTCATACTCTGCTACATTACTGCAATGATAACAAGATTTGAATCAAATATCGTTGTTCTTCATCATGGAATAATTGCAATTTTATTCATTTTGCAATGATTTTACAACTCCTCCAAAGCTTCACGGCATAGAGTTCGTTGATAACTAAAAGCATTCTAAAGAAACCACAGTAACTCTGCTTTAAACTCTAGTTTCTTCAGGTAATCTAAAGATTATGCCTAAAAAGGAGAATAGTCCAGCCTAAAACTTACTAATAAGTGTTATACAACACATTAGTTGACATAATGGATAGCAAAGTACCATCTACAAGAAATGTCAATGAATTAACATTAAAGACTTTCTGAAATTAAAACTGGGATTTACGCAGAGCATTCTGCTACATGCAATGTCAGGCTTGACTATATGAGAATCTTGTCTAAAAGAATCATAGCAACAACACAAATTGATCTAGCACAAATTCCAGTCTCAAAGATGCCCTAATAATAATGACATCCCTGGCAACGATATGCCTGCTGGTGCAAGAGTGGCATGAATGCTACGGGAGCAACTAAACACCTACTGATTGGATTTAAGGTATGACCTACAAAATGAAATACATAGCACCATTATCAGGTCCAAGAGATTGTAGCTAGTTAGACAAAAGGCCCTAAGAGAGAACATCTTCCATTATTCTACTAAATAGACATAGTATAAATACAACTCATAGTGACTTATTCCTATTTCCATAAATTAGTGCATTTCTCAACCCTCATCAGTAAAACTTCATCTTGCAGTAGGTGGCAATTAACACAGAGACCCACAACTGGTCAATGTGCAAACAATAGAAACTGCAGAATGTTCAGCCTGAAGTGGGACATCTATATGACACCTTACCTGCCAAAGCTCAAGGATGATTGTGGAAGAACTGTTGAAGAGATTGTGAGAGCAAGAGGCAGTGGATAACTAAAGAAACAGTGTTTTCTGGACATGATAGGGCAGTTGCACGCATCTACCCACACTGATTATGACAGCAAGAACAAGACCTCTGCAAGTTTAACCAGACAAAATCCCAGCATGGGGTGGGGGTGGGCATGAAGCCCCACCCCTAGCTAAGGCGATATGGGCAATTGATAGCTGCTTGGGAGAGGGAGAGTCAGTTGTTTTATACAGTATGACCCTGGTTAATGTACCACACTTAAGAGCAGCCCCCCCATACACCCCGAGAGTATTTGGGCATTACAAATTGGACTTGTAGGACTTAACATAAAGAACATGAATTTCTGTGGGTAAGGATGGATAATGGAGGACCTGGAGGAGTGGTGAATTTGATCAAAATACATTTTATAAAATTGTCAAAGAATTAATAAAATATTGCTTAAAACAAACAAGAGCACAGGAAAGTGCTGTCTCGAATTCTGTAGACATTTCATATCTACCAAAAATTCTAGAACTACTCAAGTTGTGGCAAATTTACAAATGATGAAAGGGGGCAATTTTAAATTAGTTGAAATAGGCACTTCTTTACTTGGTGTGGTTTCAAGAGGATTTGAGAAAGCATACATATCACAAACTGCCTTTTTCACTAATGGTTAAAATTCAGTTTTTATGGACTTATTTTAATAATATCTTATTTTTATTTGTTGTGGATGAGTGTTTTGTCTGCATAATATATATATATTACATTTGTGTCTGTTGCCTGAGAAGTCCTGAAAGGGTCATTAAATATCATGGATCTGGAGTTCCTGACAGCTGTGTGTCACCATGTGGGTACTGGAAACTGAACCTGGGTCCTCTGCAAGAGTAGCATGATGTGGAATATTAGTTTAAGATGTTTTACATTTGTTTATGCTGTGAAATATTTGTTTAATGATGTTACATTCTTTCATGTTGCATTTGTTTAACTCTGTAAAGCTGTGTTACTTTTCCCTAAACACTTGATTGCTCTAATAATGAGATGAATGGCCAATAGCTAGGCAGGAGAAAGCATATGTGGGACTGGCATGCAGAGAGAATAAACAAGAGGAGAAATCTAGGGAAAAGGGGAGGAACAAGAGAAGGAGGAGAGGAAAATGCTAGGGGCCAGCCACTCAACCACACAGCCAGCCATGGAGTAAGAAGGAAAAAAGATATATAGTCTAATGAGAGGTAAAAAGTCCAGAAGCAAAACACATTAAAGAAAAATTGGATAATTAAAGTTAGAAAAGCCAGCTAGAAACAAGTGAAGCTAAAGCTGGGCATTTGTAGATAAGGATACACCTCCATGTATTTAATTGGGAGCTGGGTGATGGGACTACAAAGAGTTAAAAAAAAAAAACAACTACAGCAGCAAGTGCTCTTAATTGATGAGCCATCTCTAAAGCCCTTTTACATATTTCTTAATTCAAGGATTTCCAGGTTTTTGTTTTTAACACTTTTCATATTTCCAAATTAAAATATAATTATTTCCTAGGAGGTTCAATGGCTAATCCTTCTGAAATCATCAGTTATTAATCCTGCAGTAATTTATTTGCTGTATTCGCAAATCTGGCCTTAACCATAGGAGCTATAATCTATATTGCAAAGGGTCCTTATAGCAAAACTGCTACATCAGAGGAGAAAATAAAAGAGGCAATGTGAAAATTTCCCTACTTCATATATTGCAAATTAACCTTGCCTGTAGAAATGATGAGATATGAAGCAAAATTTTTATAAAAGCAGAATAATAGTAGAAGTAAGAACATGAATGTAATACATAAAGAACTCTTACATTGCAGATATGAGAAAAGGCAGTGATAGAACAAAGTGACAAGAGAGAGATTTGCCATGGTGAGGTTGGGGTCCATTATTTACCAATTTCAATATAAGGACATTAAAGATGGAAAGTGAGGGGGCTCAGGTTAAAGTTTGTTATTTAAGAATACTAGAGAGAATTGGAAATTTGGCAGAGGTTTGTAAAGATTTTCAGTTTCCTACATTTGAATATCCAGATATAGGAAAAGAAAAAACATACAGAAGCATCAGATTGCTAATGACAAAATATCTTATGGCTCACATGAAAGCTGTAATTCAACCAACGTTTTTTTCACATGAAGACAGAGAGGTCATTCAGACTAAGAATTAAAATTGCTTCCAAACTGTCACACTTGAAGCAAACCTTTTAGAGCAAGTATGATTATAATCTATGTAATAGTGTTGGGAAAATAACTACCTCTATACCTCCAAAATGGAGAGTAGGAAATGGCCTGTGGTTTCCTTGATTATACTGTAACAACCTAATGGCAAAATCGGCCTTGAAAGTTGAGTTTCACTGTTCTGAGTTATACTGGTTTAGCAAAGATTTTAAATGCAATGCTACAGCGAATTCTCTTAAGGCTAAAAAGAGCTTGCTAAGAGGCACTGAAGAATTTGATGATAATTTAGGATAGTGATGGTCATTAAATATGGTCTTTAAAAACAGCATTAAGAATGAACTTCTGGGAAAGACATGGCCTGGGAGCTGCCTCCATGTGACCCAGTTTAGAAGGGTCAGTATAAGAACAAAGAGGCTCTATTCCATATACATTATGATAGAGAACTGAAATTCACAAATACAGGTATAAAACAGCTGAAAAGAGCTCAAAAATGCCAGCTATTATATTAAAAAGAAGCTAAGCTACACATAGTTCTACCAGCCCAGATCCCCAATAGAGGAAGGGGAAACAGAAGAACTTGCAGAAGGTGAACCTCGTGAAAAAAGACTTGGAGCTCTAAGCTCAGCACAAGCCTGTAGAAGCCTGAAATCCTGCTGCAGGTTTTGGTGAAGCCGATTCCCCCAGTGAATGCAGCAGTGGAGAAGAATCTCCTATGGATTTGACTCTGAGCGCAGCTGCCAGGCAGCATCTTGAGAGTGGTTGTATTGTTTAAAACTAAGCTACTCTGGGGGTCTAGAGAACAAGGAATAACCTTAAGTCAGAAAGCTTGAATTTAAATTACCATGGCCCCTGACAGTTTCTATATTTCAAAACTCTAGAAAAAAAGCTACTCCAACACTTGTTGTTTTTAACTCTTACACAGGCTCCCTTTTCTTTCTGCTATGAATTTAGTAAAAGATTTAGCAATATGATTTATATTTTTAAAATGTTTTTTAAATTTTTTTAGATTATGATTACATAATATACTCCTTCCCTTTCTTCTCTCCAAACACTCCCATATATCCTTCTTTGTTCCTTTCAGATTCATGGCCTCTTATTTCATAAATTGTTGCTATGTACATATATTTGTATGTGTATACATATATATTCCTAAATATACACATACAACCTGATATTTAATTTTTCATACTTTTAAACATTATATTTGTTTGTGGATTTTAATTATTGAACAATCATTTTTCTTTTTTCTTTCCTAATTTCTTATTTGTTCTATATTTTCCATTTCTCCTCTCGCTACTATACTTTCAGTGGTAATTTGACTTTCTTTCTTTAAAAAACACTTATATGTTAATTTTTAAAAAAGATTTATTTAGTTATTATATATACAGTGTTCTGTCTGCATATATTCCTGCAGGCCAGAAGAGAGCACCAGATCTCATTAGAGAGGGTTGTGAGCCACCATGTGGTTGCTGGGAGTTGAACTCAGGACCTCTGGAAGAGCTGTCAGTGCTCTTAACCTCTGAGCCATTTCTCCAGCCCCCATATGTTAGTTTTATTTTATTCCATATCTTATATTAATTTAATTTTGCTTTGAACTTTCTTAGTGAGAATTTAAAAAAGAAATTACAAAGCAGTATTACCTTGTTCGTTAATATTGTGCAAGATTATTTTAGCAAATCAGTCATCTTAATTATAAAAAGAAATGATGCTCATTTTTTGCTTTTCTGAAATGTATAATGAAGAAAAGAAAGATCCTTTTCCTTATATAAACTCTGCTACTGTGTTGTCTTGTATCTATAAGAACATGGTCGAGTGATCATGTGCCTTGAAATACTAGTAAACCTATTCTTTACTCTTCATAATGTTATACATTTTCTTAAATAATTTTGTTCTTTGACAATTCCATACATGTATTTAATGTTGTTTGATTATTCTCTCCAACCCACCCTCTTATATCTCTCCCATTCATGTCAGCTTTTCTTCCCTAAAAGTTTCTTCCTCGCATTCATGACTTTGGTTGGTTGGTTGATTTATGAACTACCAAGTATACTCAGGGCTTTCTGTGTAACTCTAGGTTTGAAAATATCCACTGGGGCCTGGTCAGCTCACACACAGACATAGATACACAACAGAGAAAATTGCTCCCCTCTTCCACAGTTTATAAAAGTCCAATAGTTCATCAGGGAGTGATAGAGCCCAATGAACCCCTCTGCATCCATGTCTGGCTGTGTTGGCAGGGCTGGTCCCATGCGGGTCAGATGTCAATAACATCAATTGCTGTGAGTTCATCATTACAATGGCTGTGTCATATCTAGTGGATGGCATTTCACAGTCTTCTCCCTTTCTTCTGGCTCTCACACACTTTCTACAATGTTCCCTGAACCTTAGAGGGAATGGTATAAATGTCTTGTTTAGGGGTAAACCTTCAAACATCACTTATTCAGAGCAGCTTTGGTAGCCATGGATCTTTTATTTAACTGCTGTTCACAGCAAAAAGAACCTTCTCTGATTAGGCCTGAGAATATTTGTCTATTGATATAAATATAAATGTCTTTTGTCTATTGGTATAAGTATCAAGAAGCCAGTTAGATGCTATCACAATTTAGCTAAACAGCATAGTAAGCTTCCTACCTCAAGGGACTTCCACAGGGATTGGAATTGGACCAATTGTACAGAAAAGCTTATGGGTTCCCTCCCACGGAACAAGTCAAAAATCCAATCACAGAGTTATTTGCTGTGGGATGGTCTGTATGTCAAATTGCTCTGATTGGTCAATAAATAAAACACTGATTGGCCAGTGTCCAGGCAGGAAGTATAGGTGGGACTAACAGAGAGGAGAACTGAGAGAACAAGAAGGTGGAAAGAGACACTGCCAGCTGCCACCATGACAAGCAGCATGTGAAGACCCCGGTAAGCCATGAGCCACATGGCAAGGTATAGATTTATGGAAATGGATTAATTTAAGCTATAAGAACAGTTAGCAAGAAGCCTGCCACGGCCGTACAGTTTGTAAGCAATATAAGTATCTATGTTTACTTGGTTGGGTCTGAGCGGCTGTGGGACTGGTGGGTGACAGAGATTTGTCCTGACTGTGGGCAAGGCAAGAAAACTCTAGCTATAGTTATTGGATACACATTTCTCTGAGTAGTTTGCACAGCACCTCCTGGTAACATGAAAAGTAGATATAAGGGCAGGGGGTTCTCCTTTGTCCAAATTGATGCTAGTATTTCTTATTGTTTGTTTGTTTATAATGATCTTTCGTACTGGAGTGAGATGCAATCTTAAATTAGTTTTAATGTACATTTTCCTAATGACTAAGCATATCAAATGCTTTAAAATATTTACTAGTCAGTGTTGCTGCTATCATGAAATATCCAAAATAGCAACTTCAAGGGATAAAGAATTTATTAGGCTTACAATTCCAGGATAAAGACTGTCAAGTTAGGAAAGTTTAGGCAGGAACTTGAAGCATCTAGTCCTATCCAGGTTAGGAATAAAGTGATAATGAATGTATGTATACTTGCTCTCAGCTTACTTTCTTCTATTTTATATAGGCGAGGGCCCCGATTCAGGGAATAATGCCACCTATATTTAGGCTGTATCCTCCTACATCAATTAATTTAATCAAGATAAATCCTCATAGACATGTCCAAAATCAATATAGTCTAGATGATTCATTAAAACTATCTTATTCCCAGGTGATTCTAGGTTGTGTCAAGTTGACAATTAAAGCTAACCATGAGAGTTCCATAGCCTATATATTAATTGGATCGCTTGTTTTCTTGGAAGTTTACTCGTTTGAGTTCTTCCTATATTCTAGACACTAATCTTCTGTCAAATGTATAGATGGCCACAATTTTCTCCCATTCTGTGGGCTGTCTCTTTACTGGGTTGAATTTCCTTTGCTGTACAGAAGCTTTTTAGTTTCATTATACTACATTTTTCAATTGTAAGGCTTATTTCCTATGCCACCAAAGTCCTATTCTGAATTGTCCCTACTTGTTTTGTTTTGATTTGTATTTCACTTTTTACTCTAGTAGTTTCAGATTATCATGTATTATGCTGAGGTCTTTGAACTATTTGGAGTTAAGTTTTGTACTGGGTGAAATATAGATCTAGTTTTACATTGATCTGTGTGTCTGTTTTTATGTCAGGCACATGCTATTTTGTTAGAATAACTCAGTAGTATAACTTGAAATCAAGTACAGTGTATCTTCTGCTACACTCTTTTTGTTCATGATTGCTTTGACAAGTCTTGGTCTTTTGTGCTTTCATATAAATTAGATTTTTTTCTGACTGTGAAGAATAGACTTGGAATTTTTATTGGGATCTTATTGAATCTGTATATTGCTGTTGGTAAGACAGTCATTTTCAGATCTGTGAGCAAGGGAGATCTTTAGATTTTTCTAGTGACTGCTTTAATGTCTTTCTTTGTTGCATTTAAGTTTACCTTGTAGAACTCTTTTGTTTCCTTAGTTAGATTTATTCCAGGTATTTTATTCTTTAGGTAGCTATTGTGAATGGAATTATCTCCTTAATTTCATTTACAATATGTTTTTATTGATATATGAATACTGTTAATTTTTCTTTATTAATTTTGGAACCCAGGAATCTATCTTGGTATATACCAAATGGACTGTAAGTCAACATATGACAGAGATACTTGCACATCCATGGTTACTGATGCACTACTCATAATAGTTAAGAAATAGAATAAGCCTAGATGTCCATCAGCAGATAGATAAAAAAAATCATGGTGCACATAAACAATGTGTTTTTTTTAGCAGCACAAGGAAAAAGGAAATCAAGATATTTTCATTAAAATGAGTGGAATTAGTGATCATTATATTAAATGAAATTAGCCAGGCTCAGAAAGACAAATACCACATGTTTCTGATTCTATGTGGACCCAAGATTTAAGTGTGTGTGTGTTGGGGTTGGGGTAGGCCATGCAAGTAGAAAGGGACTATGAGGTTGAAAGAAGAGACGTTAAGGGAGGGGTGTAGATGGAAAGACAAAATAATATAATTCATGTGAAATGAAGAAAGAAGAGAGGATTATTTGTGGGGAGAAAGGTTACAAGTGAGAAGGCATAAAGGGGGACTCAGTGGGAGGGAGATGAATCAGAACAAAGTATTGACAAATATATGAAAATGATACCAGGAAGCCCATCATTTTGTATGCTAATTTGAAAAGTTAAGTTTAAAAAAGAGAAGAGTAAATCACTATTATTTTGAATTGATAAAATACTGTATCTTTTAGAAAAACTAAAAGATGTTTTGTTTTCAAAATATAGAATAATAGAGGCATATATTTAGCTTAAAATAAATGTGGTAATTCTTAAAATGCATTGGGCTAAAATAAACAGTCCCAAGATTTAACCATCCAATTAAGAGAAATTGGTATATGAGACACAAAGAGTCTATTTAAAACAAAAGGCAAGACCTCACCATATCTGTTTCCCCAGTAATCAGCTTCTAATAGAGCTGATAACTCTATGACTATGCTTGATCATAATTATAATAGGAGCTGAGAAAGAACTTTAACAAGAAATCAATAAAGTCTGGCCAAGTGACAAAGAATTTGTTCGTTAATAAAACCTCTACACAGTGACATATTCAGATGTGGCTACTAAATGCATTATCTCAGTTTTAAACAATACTTTCATAAACTGCTAAGTGTGTTAAAAAATCATCTCTGCTAGTCATCACAAATACTCATGTAAGATTGGTTTCCCATAGACTAGGAAGTGTGCCTAAGTTCACAGGGACAGAGCTTGCACATGAAACCTGAACCTGACCATCAGTTTCCAAGACCATTTCACTTTGTTGTACTACAGTTGTCTTATAATAAATATATTTTAAAAACTTTTCTACAAAACAAGTACTAAGTATATTCCTTTGGCAAAAAGAGAAATAAAGTTATCAAGCATCAATTTGAAAACTACTAAGGGTTTAGAAATCTGGATACAGATCTTGTCCTGGTAACAACAGGTGGCATTTAAAGATACTATTTCATCTTATCAGGATTTTTCTACTAAAGAAACAAATCATTGCAATAATATAGGACAAGTGATTCCATATTTTAAAGATTTTATACCATATCAATCTGAGGGGCTGATTTTTTTATGTTTTAATTTCTTAAACAATAGCACAAATAAAATCCAATAACTTTCCCATTTATGGCTAAATGCAAAGTAATAATGCATCATTTTAAGAAATAATTTATTTTTTGCTGTTTGTATTTGGATCCTACTAGAAGTAAATTTTTCCATTCTCATAAAAAATTCAGAAAAAGACAGGACTCAACAACAAATCTACACTTGGAGATTGGGATGGAGAGATGGCTCAGTTCAGTGGTTAAGAACACTGATTGCTCTACCAGGGGACTTGGGTTTGATTTCCAGAACCCACTTGACAGCTAGCAGCCATTTGAAACTCCAGTTCCAGAGAAGCCTATATACTTTTCTGACTCTGTAGACACCAGGAACTCATGTAGTGCAAAACATACATATAGGGAAAGTACCTAAACACATAAAATTTTTGAAAAATATCCATAATTCACTGAAATTTGTGACTGTCAGTGAGTAACTTCACATCTGTAAGCTTTACTTCTGCTTGCTGCAAATAGGAATAATAATAATAATTACCAGCTATAGGTTAAATGAAAATAGCTAGCATATAATATATTGTTTTTCTAAGTGTATATTGTTTATAAAAGGTAATAGATTTCATTGTGCCATTTTCATACCTATACATAATGTAGTTGGGTAATACTCATCCCGTCACCATTTCTTAAACCTTTGCCCTTTTATCACCTTTCCTATTCCTACGAATTTGTGTTCATGTGTGTGTGTGTGTGTGTGTGTGTGTGTGTGTGTGTGTGTGTGTGTTAGTTTGGATAAATCAAGAAATCCATCCATTTCTTTTAGATTTTACAACTTAATAGAGTTAACTGTTCCCTTATAATACTCTACATTTCTTTGGTGTCTATTGTAATGTTTCTCTGCTTATTTCTAATTATGTTAATTTGATCATCTCTTTCTTTCTTTCAGTTAGATGGGCCAGGGCTCTGTTGATCTTATTTATCTTTTCAAAGAACCAGACCTTACATTCCTCGATTCTTTGCATTGTTTTACTCATTTCTATTTCATCAGTTTTGGGGTTGAGTTTTACTGTTTCTTACCATCCACTAGGTTTGGTTTGTACATGCTTTTCCAAATTCTTGAGATGCATAATTAAGTCTTTTTTTTGTGTTCTTTCTGATTTTTTAATGTAGGCATTTAGGACTATAAACTTCTCTCCTTGAACTGCTTTTAATGTACCCCAGAAGTTTTATTGTATTGTTGTATTGCATTTTTATTTTCATTTAGTTCCATGAATATTTTTACTTCTTTGACTCATTCATCATTCAGTGATTAGCTGTTTAATATCTGTGAGTTTATAGTCTCACTAGAGATTATTTTACTGTTGATTTAATATTTTTTTGGACAATGGTCAGATAGGATGCATGGAATTGCTACTTTTTTATCTGTTAAAACTTTTGTGTCCCAGCATGTAGTCAATTTTAGAGAAACTTTCCTATGTTGTTGAATAGAATTTATTTCTATGGTGTTTGTGTGCAATCTTATGTATATATCTGCTAGGTCCATTTGGGGGAAAATATCATTTAATTCTGAGGTTTCTTTATTTTTTTTCACAGATTACCTATCAGAGAAAGTGGGGTGTTGAAATCACTGATTATTATCGGGTTTGTTTTAGTCTGTGAATTTAATTTCATTAGCATGGGTTTTATGAAGTTGGATGCACTAGAGTTTGGTGCAAATATGTTAAGTATTGTGATATTTTACTGATTAATTGTCTCTTTTGATTAGTTTGAAGTCTTTTTGCCAGATAGTAGGATGGCAATTTTTACTCGCAATACATTTTTTTCATCTTTTCATTTTAGGGTAGTGCCTATCTTTTGAGTTTCTCAAAACAGTGTTCATTTTCCCTAGTAATTAGGGAAATGTAAATCAACACAATTCTGAGACTTCATCTTACCTCAGGCAGAATGGCAAAGATCAACAAAACAGCTGACAACAAATGCTGGAGAAGATGTGGGTAAAAACGATCTTTCATTAACTATTGGTGGGATTAAAAACTGGCTCATCCACTCAGAACATTAGTGTGAAGAACCCTCAAAAAGCTAAATATAACTGTAACATATGATCCATCTATACTACTCATCAGCATATTCAGGAATCAGCACTCTACTCCACAGATACTTGGTCTGTGGGAGCCCGTTCTGGGGTTCCTCGTGGCTTTACCCAGCAGGTCCGAATAGAGGATGATCAGGACCACGGGCCTGAGTGCAGGTGTCTGAGATGGCCTGCACTTGGCTGTGCTGGGGGAGGAGGTCTTTTGCTCCACCCCTTGGCGTCTCTATAAAAACCCTGGACCAGAGACAGTCCGGGCACGTTGGAATAGGTTCCAGGCCCTCTCGAGGCTATCCTTTATTTTCTATCTGTTTATCTCCGCAAGATGCTCCGCTATAAATCCTTCTATCTAATATTTCCTGCTGATCGCACTCAAGAAAACTCTGGGGAGCTGGGGGGGGGGGTAAACGCCCCACATTGGTCAGAAATGTTTATTGCAGCCTTATTCACAATAGCCAGGAAATGTAAATGACCTAAATGTCTCTCAATAGATGAATGGATAATGAAAATGGTATTATGCACACAATACAATATTATTAATTTGTAAAGAAAAATGAAATCATGAATTTTTTAGGTAAATAGATGGCCCTAGCAAAGATTATATTGACTAAGGTGACATGGAGAGACAAATGTCATGTGTTCTTTCTTATCTGTAGTTCCTTGCTCCAAATCTGCAGATGGGAGTATAAAACATGAAGCAAGCACAGAAACCAGTAAAGTATACAGGGGACCAATGATGGTGGTAGTTGAGGGGATAATTAGTAATATACAAAAGATATGAATTGGGAAGCAGAAAAATGGGAGGGGGCTCCAACTGGGAAGGAGGAGGGAGGTCAGCACTGAAGGAGGAGGGACAGGAATAAATAACAGGGTTATTCTTTAAAGCCTCAAGGAATTGTAGTATTTGATATTTGCCTAAATTACACACAATATATAAAACTATATATGTACACATATTTGCATATATACATGTACATGTGTATACATGTATGTATTGTGTATATGTACATGTGCATGTATGCATACACACACACATCTTAAAGGAATTTAAGTCACTTGGGCTGACAATGCTTCTAACAAGAAACATAGACTAACAAAATCCCTATTAGCAGGCACAAGAAACCTCCATTCAAATGATTCAACAGTGTACTCTATCCAGATGATTCCCCAAACAGTATAAACTATTGATATAGCCTCTCAAGGATTGAAGGTGAGGCCCTGTTGCTTAAGATATCACACACTTAGGACACAGGAGTCAGATAATTTGAGCTGATCTGACCTGGAAGCCTCTTTGCTGTGACCTAGCTCCATGATTCCAGAAAATAGATGCAAGCTGCTAAGGGAAGAAAACAAAGAGTCCAACCTAGTTGTAACACCTTTGAACCACAACAATGACCAGTATGGCAAAATATTAGTAAAGTTGCAATAAGTGGCACACACATGTTGGTGGTAAACAACAGCTGTCTAATTGGACTTAAGACCCACTCAACAAAAGGGAAGTTATGTTCAGTACTAGAAAGCTAGCTAGCTTCCCAGGTATAGTGAGGTCATGAACCTCAGAAACAACTCAACTACCACCACTTTACTAGACTAGAATAATTCCTTGCTACATTATAAGTGTTATCCTTATACCTACAGATAAGTGTAGCTACTACCCTTCATCAACAAAGCCTCTCTGTACAACAAATGGAGACCAGCACAGAAAACCACAACTAGGCACAATGAGGATCCCAACCCCAATGGATACATCTAGATCACAGCTCCCATATCTTGGGATCAGGGAATATTGTGGAAGAGGGGGCAGAATGATTGAAAGAGCAAGAATACAAAAAAATGAGTCATCCGGTTGAATTTGTATATAATATGTGCATTCGTGCATGTGTGTGCATGAACATGAACATACACACACATATCTAGGTATACATGTTTGTAACAATAATCATAGAAGAAGAGGCTCTTGACTTGAGAGTTGAGGGGGAAATGGGAAAGGTTGGAAGAATGGTATCTGAAAAGGGCTGGAGTGAAAAAATGGAGGACAGAAAATTGACATAATTCTATTTCAATTAAAAAATACTTTTAAATAGAAAACAGTTGATCTTAAAATAACACTAGTGTTAGTAGTCTTACATATTAGACTCTGCTATTAAAAGCCCATTCAGAAATTGCTAGCAAGCCTCTATGAATGATTATAAATTGGACCACTTTCAGAACATCTTTCATTGATTCTTTTTATTTGTTTTCCAAAATCAGCCACAGAAACATGTCTGTTCTTATAATATTTGGAGATTCAAATTCTGAATAAACTAACTTCACTATCTGACTTTTTTTTTTTTTTTGGTTTTTCGAGACAGGGTTTCTCTGTGTAGCTTTGCGCCTTTTCCTGGAACTCACTTGGTAGCCCAGGCTGGCCTCGAACTCACAGAGATCCGCCTGGCTCTGCCTCCCGAGTGCTGGGATTAAAGGCGTGCGCCACCACCGCCCGGCAACTATCTGACTTTTTGAAGTTTACTTTATGATATTTGAAGTTTAAATATCATATGTGTATTTCTAATTCTCCCTATATACACATAATAGAAAATCCCTACCAAGCAATTTATTACTATTTTCTGTTATGAGAAAATATCATAACATCTCAGCACCAAAAAGAAACAAGTATCCTATTCTTAAAACTATAAAGTCACTGGGATTCTCTGTATCTTAGCATGTAGCTTAACAAACATGATAGTTGCAGAAATTTGTCCAGATATCTTTGTGCAACAAAAACAAACAAAAATGAAATATCCTAATTTTGTGGTTAAGTTCCTTTAAAAGTCAAGGCTCAGACAACTTATTATAATAATAAGCTTCAGTAGAAGTAGGGAATGGAGACAACTGTAGAAACCTTAACACCTCTAGAGAATAAAGCCTTACTCAACAGGACTACTAAATGCAGCAGATCGAACACCAAACTTAATTTCCACAAATTAGAAGCTGGTCAAGAAAATGCCTCTGGGATCTTCTCAAGTTAAAATAAACAAGAGAACCTACCCTCTTCAGTAGTAGTATATTGCCTCAAAACTTGCTCCAGTAACTGTTCTGACATGACTCATATCAAATAACCTATATAAAGTAGCCCATACAGTATGATACAATTTCCTGCAATTTATCAAGGGAAAATATGCATACAAAGAGGGAGCACATCATTCAATCACGTGGGTGGGAACACCCATGCATTATACACAGGCTCACTAACGATTTTTTAAAAATATCTGATTGATGTGGCAGCTTAGAAACCAATTGTATCCTTGTAGCTTCAAGTTGCAAAAATCAATTTTGTACTGATTTAACAGATTGCTTTGGCGTGGGAGAAACAGAGCAATCAATGGTGATGTCAGCAGCCTCTTTGTCATGCAGGCCTAAAGGAGTTGGCTATAATCAGTCTGAAACAAGGAGCAGCTACTGCTGCCAATATTAGCAATGGATGTTCAGTTTCTCTGGTACTGAAACTATCTCAAATAAACAAAGGGAAGGAACCTGGGGTTTAAAATAAAGCTAAAAATAAAGTATGTGTGCTGCAAACAGGAGAGATTTACAGCAAGAGAAAGACTTGTATTTATACTTTTCAAATATAATAGAAAGCGAGTTGGAATTGACGTGGAGTCCTCAGAGAGAAATAGCAGAGCTGGTGGTAGAGTGCTAGAGGGATAACGTGTAAAGAAGCAAATTTCAATAATTAGTATTTGGAAGGATTATATGTTTAAGGGGGACTCATGTGTAATAATAACAGCTAGGAATGAAAAGGAGAAGGAGAAAACTATTTTTACAAGTCTTTGGCAAAATTCACTTACTGTATTTGTAACGTGTTAATAAATGGGGGAAGAGAATAGAAGTATTTATCCATTCAGAAATTTGTCTATATTGAGATTACTTGGTATATACTATTTCTGAAGGTTATGCAAAAAATAAAAGGATGTAATTGTTCAGGAATGAGAGAACTGGCTAGATCTTACCTTCCTTCCATTTTCTTCCCAAAGCACAGCTTCATGACACCGCACTGAATTTATAGTTTTTCCTTCTGAGAATCCTAAGTCATGTCAGGCTTAGGATCACATTTATTCACTACCTATATCTATTGGAAAGTTTTAACAAGTAGAAAGAAGGAAAGACCTGATTATTTTATAAACATAATGAGTTTATACTACCTATACAGGTAATCATAAGAAGCTAATAATAAAAGATAGACTGGAATAAAACTAAGGTGCATATATCTCAGAAAAGTGGAGTGGTATTTCATTGAAAATACACATATCTTTTTCTCAGATAATGTGACCTTTTGAAGAGTAGCTAATCAGAATAAGCAAATATCTGAAAAAGAACTTAAGTAGAAGGACTACTTTTTGTTGATGGCCAGTATCACTTTAATATTATTTGACTGTATGAACTGGGGAGATTTTATGAGTTCCAAAAACCCACTAATTCTAAGTTCTGAACATAAATTCAAAGCCCAATCTAATTTTATCTACTTAGGAACAATTGGATGCCTATCACATGCAATGCGCCATAATGAATACATTAAAGATGCCAGCCATGCCTTTTTGCTTGAAGTAGCCCTTACACTAATAGTAGGGCTGAGACATGCAGGCACACAAATAACAATGGAGCAAGAGACTAGAGAAAGATAGGAGGCTATTAAAACACTGCAACAAGTCTTTTATTTTTAAAAATCAAACTGAAATATGAACTAGTATGGTTAGCAGTAGAATTAGAAAATAATAAGCAAATATGAAAACTGTTTCAGAAATAGACCTGGCAACTAATTTTACTTGATGGATAAGAAAAGAAAGTTAAAGATGACTTCCAAGTTCCCTGTTTGGGTTACTAGGAGAATGATATTGATAGAAATAAATAGTTCAAGGGGAATGGTAGGCTCATGAGAGGAATGGAGGCATTTGATTTAAAGCATGAAGACTATCTAAAAGAAATTGTCTCTACATATAGTCTTCCAAAATAATGATCTTTAAATTTTGTGTGCTGTCCATAAACTTTGCATGTGGGTTCCCCAAATTAATAAGCTGGTTGTATTAATGTATCAATCTGGGCATTAATATATGTATACATATATATCCCAAAATGTAAAGACTGAGTTAAAATTAACTAATAATACTACACTAGTTTAATTCCCACACTTCAATAGATTGTTTTGCATAGTCCCTGTTCCTATTTGTAAAATTTGGCTATATGATTTCTTTCCAATTTGACATATAAGAAATATTGATTTTTCTAACCCAAATTAATGATAAGAAATTCATATTATAGGAATATAACATAATACTTTGCTATTGTATGATAAAATGTATGTATATGTGTGCATATTTGTATTCAAATGTTCAGTATTACCTTATTAATAATGTCGACATAACTTTGGAAGATAAGGAGAATCTGATAAACTATTGGGTTCACATGCACATCTTTAATTTAGGAAATGTTACAAATTAAGATTCATTTGAAAAGGCTCAAAAAATAGAACAGTAGTAAGTGAATCCCTGTTGAGCAATTCCTCTTCATTTTTACACCTTTTTAAAGAATGCTTTGAGAGTTTAGGGCATATCTTGACTTAACCATCACAACACAATTCACTAGATACTATCTGTGTTTATAAAAACAAAACTTAGGATGTAGGTCCCATGAATAATAAATGATTTGTCCAAGGTCACCTAGCTAGTATGTGTTAGCTCAGATTTGATTCCAAGTCTTGATGTTGAGTTATTCTGTTTTGATTACACTATAGTTGCCCTAAGTCATTTGGCTTCCTCTGTTTTTCAAGGCTGAATCAATTTTATGAATATGTGTTTTTTAAATTTTTACCTTGTCTCTAACACATACTCCCAGAAAGGAAAAAGTTTACTCTTGAAAGGGATAGGAAAACTGGGAGACTAATGTTCTTTTTCCTCTTGTCAACCTTCTCTCCTAACAGATCAACATCATATTCTCTCAACACTTCTGTCTGTTGTACTGACCTGTGGGTAAGTTTTGTATTTAAAATGTTTGATTCTGAAACAGGAGTTCTGTCATTTCAACTCTGAATTCTATTTTGGAGGATGGTTAGTAAGTAAAGATATTCTGAACACTAGGGGCATGTGATTTATTTTTGTTAACTCCAGATAATGTAAACTGGCAAGACAGAGACCATTTAATCTTCAACAAGATAGCATGGGTGCAGACACACAAGTCAGGCCACACTAACCTTATTTCTGTTTGGAAGTGTAAATAATCCTAGAGGATCCTAGGATAATAAAATAATCCTAGAATGCCTTGTAGCTAGAATATTTGAATTGAACAAAATACAATGTCCCTATGGTTAAGAGACTAAATAGGATTTATAGTTAGGAGACAAATTATTCTCACCTAATTGTTAACAACAAGGAAGCTTTATAAGTTGTTCTTTCTTTATTCATGTTGTGATCAGGGTCACAACTGAAAACAGAAAAGGAGTCCTTTTAAAGTTGTCAGATGACAAAACTGGAAAGGGAAGCAATTTGGATTGATACTGGTTTGAAAGGAAGGACAAAAACGTTACCATATAATTCTTTTAAAGAAACAAAGACAAAATATACTAATTTAGTTTCAAAAGGTAAATATATGATGGGACCTGCCTTAACAACAATATACAACTACATTTATGAGATGTCATTGAAAATATTCTTGCTGATCATGAACTTCCTGACAGAAGTGAATGGTGGCTGCAAAGAAAAAAAAACCCAAAAATCAAAAATGAAAACACCATGCTGGATATATGGGTCAGTAGATAGACTATTTACCTAGAATAAACAAAGCCTTATCTTTGATACCCAATACTACATAAAGCAGATGTAGTATTGCTTGCTTATAATCCCAGTACTTGGGAAGTAGAAACAGGAGAATCAAGAGTTTAAGGCCAGACTGGCTACACAGCAATTTTGTAGCCAGCCAGAGCTACTTAAGACACTGTATCAAGAAACAAAGAATAGAATAAACAAATAAATAACATAAATAAATCACAGCCACCAAGCAAAATAAAATGTCAACACAATTTAAAACAATACTAATTTCATTTAAAACACTATAAAATCCAGACACAATTGTAACACACTTTTCTGTATGTATGATACTAGATGAAATAGGGGGGGGTTATTGGACACACTTGAAGAATATTGGCAAATTTGTAATTAAAGGAAAGCATAAAAGCTTCTTAGAGGAAGAAATTGCAGGCCAGAGATGGTACTGTGGACAAGAAACAGTTAAAAATCTACTTCTGAAATATGAGCTTTCAAAATTTTAAGGTCTTCAATATACTGATTGTTTTGCATAGTCCCTGTACCTATTTGTAAAATTTGGCTATATGATTTCCATTTTGATGAAGCAAATATTAAATTATTAATTAATACATTTATTGAATTAATTTCATTTACTGAATCCTGAGACCTAAGTGAAGTATTGTAATGAAATTTCTCCAACATGTATGTCACTTACTGATTGCACATGATGTACTTTTTGTGCTCTCTGGTACTCTACTTTTATGCTTTCATTTAGTTTTCAACAATAATGACATCTCTCAGGAGCTAGAACAAATCAAAGTTATGGAAGTTTCCAAAGTGTTTTTACTTTTGAGGCTGGATCTCACTATGTAGCCCAGGTTGGTATTGAACTCCTGGCAATCTTTTTTGCGTCCTATGTTACAAGTATTGTTGTTGTACCTAGTTCAAAGGCAATTTGCAATTTACTTGACTCCAAATAAACAAAACCACTACTGTATATGTATGTAGATTAGGGTGCCCTTTTACAAGTAAAGAGTAGGAAGATTTGGATTGGATAGAATCTGCCCTCAGACACCTGTGTTCAATAACTTGCCGGATAACAAGTTCACCCCTAGCAACTTGAAGAATTAAGGAAAATCATCCCATGTCTGCAGTGTTTCAAGTTTGGGGTTTGGGGGATAACAAAACAAATCTGAGAGTGAAAGTAGTTATTTATAGGTCAGCCTGATAGTGTACCCATGAAGGTTGTTCTTGGCTGCTTTGCCTTGAGGCAAAGTAGGGGTGGTTCCAGAAGGAAAATGGGATGCTATGTGTCTCCACATATATGCCTCAGCTACAGAGACTTAGTTGGTGACATGCTTTCCTCACTCTTTATGCTCCAACAAAGTGCCTGAAATTTCAGATCTATGGAGATCAGTCACATTGGTCTTTTTTGAGCTAATTGACATGGAAAGAGAAAATGCCCATTTTTAAAGCTCATCTTAACAATCAGAGTAGAACTTAAAAAATAATTTGAAGAGGTTATCTGCTCAATCTGAGTCACCAAGTTTGGGGGTGCCAATCCTGATGCTGTCTAGAAAAAGTAACCAGAGCACCAGCGGCTGTCTGTAAAGAGAAGTGAGTCTTGTGGTCCTCACTAGCTATGAGACTCACTGTTTACTGACAATACTTTGCAGCAGAAAAAACTACAAGTTTAGTGGGGTCACCAGCAAAAAACAACAAAAATGGACATAGTCTTATTTGAGAAATCAGCAACTTGGACTAGGGTCACTCAATAATAGAGCAGTTGCCTGGCATGAGGAGGCCCTGGGTTTGATCCCCAACACTGATTAAAAACACAAAGTACCAATTCTGTGCTTGTAAAAGAAGAGGCTGACTACTACAGAAGGGAAATTTGAATTCTGAAAAGTTGTTTAGTTATACTGAGTCACTTTAGCCAGGCTTAGAAGTCCCCAGGAAAAATCAGTGACAAGGTAGTTTTTCACTCTGAGTTTTCTATGCCTGTTGTGAGAACACTTGCAAAGCTACTCACCACAGAGAAACTAGCCCTTCACATTCATCCAGAGGATGCCAACCTGCTGCATTTCAAGGGCACAGGACCAAGAAGCAGGAACCCTGGTTTTGGAGTTCCACGTGGCTCTGTCACCTACTTGCTTTGTGACCTTGCAAGTTCCTTTACCTCTAGCACCAGATTTAACCACCTTGCAGAGGTGCTGGAAGAACCTCATGAAATCACAGACCTGGAGGCACTTTGCAAAGCAGAGAGCACTGCGAAAGTGTGAGGGATGATTATCCAAACAGCTTTCATGCTAAGCCTTCTGGTATCACCCTGAAGGCCTCCTCAGCTTTGGCAAAGGTTTTTCAATTCCCTGGTTGCTCCCTCCAAGCCATATCTGGCTTGGGAGCAAGAGCCCTAACCCTCCCTTCTCTTGCCAGCTTCCTCTTTAATGGACGCAGCTGAATATAGTTATTCTTCATCAGCTCTAGGCTATCCTGGAGAGGCCCAGTTTTTCTCAGGAAAAAGCTCTACCTTTTAACAAATACCAACAACTTTTCAGAAATAACCTATCAGTGATAGGTGTGAGACAGGGGATAAAAAAAAATTGGAGCAATCTTCAGCTTCAGGGAAGAAGTAATCGATTTGAGTGAGTCTTGCTCAAGGAGCTCAGAGTGCTCAGAACCAAAACGCATGCATGTACGCACACACACGCGCTCTCTCTCTCGCGCGCGCGCACCCACACACAGGCACGCACCCCCCACACACACACACAGAGTCATGCACACGTGTATACACATACAAATCCTTAATGATTTCACAGTCCACATACTACAGCAACAAGAAATCTTACCTGAATGCTGCTTTCTGCTTCTAAGCCTGTGCTGGCCACTCTGTCTGCCTTCTCTCTACCACCTGTGAAGATTCTAATTCAGTGCTGCCCATTTATACCCTTCTGGGAGTGGCAGGACTCCAGGAATCTCTGTCCTCACCAATCACAAGTGAGAACTCCTCAGTCTTTGGCCATGTCTAATTTAACCCTGTCTATGTACACATTATATCAGTGTTGTCAGCTTCCTAACTGGGAGGCCGACGTGGCCTCAAAATTAAGGAGCTGCTGTCTTCTGCCTGCTGTGGAGAAATTGTACCTGATTTCCTTAGTTCTCACAGACAATTTGGTGTGCCAGTGAGGCAGAAAGAATATTCTGGTGAGCAAGTCTTACTCATAGGCAATATTCGGATAATAGGGAAGAAGAAATCAACTGCTGTGGCATAAAGAGCTCAAGACACAAAGGGTAAAACTAAGGTCAGAGACTGGTTCACTTGTTAAAATGGAGAGAACAGGATATAGACAGAGTTAAAATAGGCAGTGGGCTTAATGCTTCCTGATCCAAGCTTGGCACAAAAACACATACCAAAGCAGGGTCCTAACATGCAAGCAAAACTTGGTAACTTGTCATCCAAACTGGCATGGATAGAAGTGGAGTCTGAAGATAGGACACGGACAAAACTGAAGGCAAAAACTGAGTCAAGGAGGATGCCCTCAGCTCCAATACATCCCCCAAATACTGGCAGCAGAGAAGCTATTGTATGTCTGAAATTCTTAGGCTAGAAAGTACAGTTTTCAGCAACTTGACTGGTATGAAAATGCAAAATTAAAGAAGGGAATCAAAAGGCATCAGAACTGAAGTTGCAGTATGCAAATACTGAGGACAACATTAAGTGTAACTAAATCTTTCCGAGTTACAGATCGAAGTGTCTCAATTCATATTCAGTCCTGGAGGGAGGACCAGAGGGCAAATTATTTCTTCTTTTCTCATTTGATGTTCTCTGCAATGGTTTCATCTCTTAAAATTTATTCCAAATCCAGGGTATTTGTTACAGAATGTACCCCAAGACCTGGATTTACATGTTTTTAAAAAGTGTACTTTGCTTTTATTCCCTACAACATGCAAATAGTGGCACAAGGTTAAAACACAGGGGAAAATAGTATTAGCACTCTGCTTATATGCAGTGCCAAACTGATCCCTTTCAGCAGTACCTGGGGATCAGTGGTTCTCAACCTGTGGTTTCACAGGGGTCACCTAAGACTATCAGAAATCCCAGATATTTACTTTATGATTCATAACAGTAGTAAAATTAGTTATGAATTAGCAACAAAATAATTTCATGGTTGAGGGTCACCACAACACAAGGAACTGTTTTAAAGGGTCACAGCTCTAAGGCACGCTTCTCATTCATAAAAACAACTAGAAGCATCACTATTCACCATGAAAATGGAACAGATGAATGGCACTGGCATAATGAGGCCCAGGTGGTAGCAAATATTGTGCCAAGGACTGAAGGTGTGAAATGGTAACCAGATGTTGAAAGGGACTGTGTAGAACATCACAGGAAAAGAACTAAATGTGTTCTCAAGTGTCTCCATTTAAAATAATATTCACATGAAATTTTCCTTTTGAGATGGCATGGTGCCTACTTAGCACAGACCCTGGCACATAGAGAGCACTCAATAAATTGTTGCTAATTGAATGAATCATAAATTATACAATAAAACATCCAGACAAAACTTTCCAAGCTCTTTAATCACAGCTGGTGAAAGATGCAAAGTTGTAGTAAGAGTCTTCATATATTAAATCAATTACTTTAAGGAGTAATTTTACATTTCTGAAATTTTATTGTCTCCTGTCATGGTTTAAAGGTCTCAGTTTTTTACAAATATTTTCTTGGGTGTGATGGGTAAAACCATCAAAGACTCACACAGAATTGTGGGCAGTGGGAAAGAGGAAGCCAACCAATTGAAGGGAGAAAGGATAAAACCTGAAATTGGAAGAAAACTATCCTTCACCTTGTTAATGGAATCATAATTTTTTAAAAAAATAAGTGATATCAAAAAATAAAAAGAGCTTGGGGTCTCAGTAGCACAATGCTTCCCTAGTATGGGCACCCTAACTGCAATTTCCAGTAACACGATGAATGAATGAGATAGTCTGATTTCTACTGCCAGTGATTGCTATTATTTCATCCAATTTAATTTCCTTTTCATTAGATAGTGTCCTAATACTTTCCTATGTCACATGGAAAGAAGACAGCAGGGTGTGTGTGTGTGTGTGTGTGTGTGTGTGTGTGTGTGTGTGTGTGCAGTCCTAAGCTAATGTGCAGGCTGGCTTTTGAGGTAAGCAAGGTCCATAGAAGTACAAGTCTGAAAGTTGGTAAAAAAAAAAAAAAAAAAAAAGCCACGGACAAACCAGCTGAATTAGTGTTAATCTGAGAGTAGCAACTACTGTTTCTGTTTGATTTGAACCTGTTTTCAGGGTGACGTTGTACTGGCATAAATCACAGCTAGAAGAAATTAAGAGACCTTTAGGTGGGGGCTAGGGAGATGTCTCAGTGGGTAAGAGCACTTGCCATCAAGCAATATGGCCCAAGTTCAATCTCTGGGACCCACATGTTGGAAGGATGAACTCACTCTTGCAAGCTGTTCTCTAACCTGTACACATAAAATTAATAAATAAATGTAATAACAAATTGTAAAAGAGAATCCTGTAAGTGAACTTGGCCATTACTGGAAAGCCAGGGAGAAAAATGGAAGACTCAGTCCTATCTCTGTTTCTTTGCTCCTTTCTTTGCAAATGAAACAATCATCACTCGGAAGTCTCCTCAATGTCATTTTGGGGAACCTACCTTCTTGCTCATTGCCCTCAGTTTGCTGTCTTTTCCATTCTGCTTTCCCCACTGGGCTATTTTACTCTGTTTCTACCCTTTCTGCCCAACTCCCTAACCACCTTTCCCTGTGCTTTCTGGAATATGTTAACATCATGGAGTTATTGAAAATCATTTTCTCTAAAGTCATTTAAACTGAATATATCAGGATGCCCTTGGTTCATTGTTTACTTGTACCAAGTTGACAACAAAAATTGCAGAAAAATTCAAACCAACTTCAAATGTTGAAAAACAATATCCACCTACCTGTGTACTAATTTTTCTAACTTTAAATGTATTTTAATCTATTCTAATTATGAAATTTGGACATTTGGTCATTTTTATGTGATTTTTTTTCAATTTTATGAAGAATTATCCATTCTCCAATTGTACTATGTATCAATTAGACATTCCACATGTGTTGAATATTTGCATGTCTCTTAAAGAGAGGAACTGTCACTAAACGAGAAGTTTTACCATAAATTCTAATCTCTATGTCATTTTATTCTGGTATAGCCTTGAATAAGTGGTTCATCTTCCTCAGCATATGAATAAACATAGTAATAGTAAATGTATATTGTTTGCTATATTATATGCAGGGAGTACTTTAGGAGGCATATTATAATATTTATAATATCATTACAAAATAAAAGCTAGTATAATCATCATATTATAGATTTAAAGTTTAAAGAAGTTGAAAAATTGCTCAATGTTGAGAATTGAATTCCAAGCAGCTAATCAATGTCAAATCTAGAGTTCAAGTCTGTTTGATTACAGAGATTACTCTTAACTACTGTGAAATAATATTGGTTTATATCATTTTATTGAATCTTATTTTTCTCATTTATAAAAAATAGTTTCTTAGGTAGATGCCTAGGGTGTTTTTTATTTCTAACTATTAAGGGTCTAATGCCATGTAATACCGTGATCTCAGCTATTGCGGAGGTAGCAATAACAGCAAAATGCTGGGAATAAACTCTTGCCTTTATATCAAATGGAAATTGTCTTGACAAATTATGTCTTTCCTAATGATTTTGAGAAGAAGGAAAAATATACAACATCAACAAGGCTCTGTGTTACATGGTTCAAGGTGGGTGAAAAGACCAGCATTTCAATTAGTAAAGAAAATATCTGAGAGAAACATTCAGTTTCTCAGTTCATGAATCTATGTTTGGCAAGAAGAAATAGACATTCTCTTCTAAAAATGGAAGAGAAAAATCCCCAAGCCTATTAGTAACCAATAACAATGAAGCAAAAAGCCTCTGAACTTGCTGAGGAGAATTCAGAGAGGCTTGGCTTTAAAGGAGGAAAGACATGGTATATTAATTTCAGTGTCATAAATAACAAATTACCACCAGGGAGTAATATTCCAGAAGAGAAGTACATGCCTCTGGTTGACATACCAAAAAGGCATGGAGCACTAGTGTGGCCAAGAGTTATTCCTGGAGTTATTTTCCCTCCACATTCTCTTCCTTTAAGATCTTGCCCACTGCTGTAGCTTCAACTTTCTATGTGGATGACTCCCAAATCTATATCTGAAGTCCAATCCTATCACACCAGCTCCAAATCTGTATCTCAGCTGCCCCTTGGACAATTCCACTCCGACATTTTGACGCCACTTCAAGCCCTTGAAATGCCAATCCCAATTCATTTATCTTTTGTTCAAAGCCAGTTCCTGATAAAGTGAGGAAGGCATGTTACAATCCATAAGGGCAATTATAAATATAAAGTACTCCTGTTTCTGTTTGTCTGGTATGGGTTTCTGGAAACAGGGTCTTTTTGTGTAGCTAAGGCTGGCCTGCAACTTTTACTTTCCTGTGGCAGCTTCCTGAGTGATGTAATGAGTACTGTGTTACAATTCATGGAGTATATTATTATTCTTACTGACTGTCAATAATAACAGTGTTGTTCTAGGAATCTAAGCATGAGACTTCAGAGTACTTGTCCAAGTCTAAGCACTTAGCTAAATCTAGTAAAGTCTTCCTTTGTAAGATCTTTACATTCGCAACATTATGAATCACCTCCACACTGATGAATCTTCAGTCTTTATTTCTCTCCTTACTTCAATGAATGCATATTTGTAAATCACTTGTCACATGGTGATCTAAAACTTTCTGACAAAAACCAGGCATGATGACACATATCTGTGATTCAGTATTTGAAAGGTAAAGGTAGTGGGATCTGAAAGTCAAGACCAGCCTGAACTTCATGAGACCCTGTCTCAAAAATATTAGATGTACTTTCAAATACCAGACATCTCTACTTAGGTGTTTTTCTGGCACCGCAGTCTCCAAATGTCCTGAATTAAATGAGTTTCCTTTGCTACATCAGCTTGTTCTGACTTCTCAATATTAATTATTAAACACTACTGTCTGTTCAGTCACTTAGGAAAAAAATCTAAGGAGAAGTGTGGAAATGGAGCTAAGTAGTAGAGTGTACATGCACAATACCCTGGGTTTATTTTTATCATCATCATCATCATCATCATCATCATCATCATCATCATCATCATCACCATCCCTAGAGGGAGATAGATGCCTCTGAATTTCTTTCTCTTTCTTGATACCTACATCTAGTATCCTCTGAGCCACCAGCTTAAAAAAAAACAGCTTTTGACTCAGACATACCTAGATTTAAATTTGGTTTGACAAGTTACTGTCTGATGTTGGACAATTTTTTAAGCCTTTTTGAGCCATGATTTCTTCCTTTGTAAAATGGTGATGACATACTTATTTCATGAGGTTGCTTTCTTCAATAAATGGAATTATTGTGTGTACAGTTCTGATAACAAAGTAACTCAAAAATGTATTCCCTCTCTTCACCTCACAATTGAATTACAAGTAGCTTCTTTTCTCTATTTCATTTATCTCTGCCATAGTATGTATTTCCTTTCATCTACTGGCTTTAAGTTTAGCGTGGTCTCCTTTAAGTTCCTTAAGGTATAAAGTTAGGCTGTTGATTTGTAATCTATCTTCATTTTTTAAAAAATGGGGCCTCACTGTACTACCCAAGCTGGTGTCAAACTCTGCAATTTGTGACCCTCACAAGTAACTAGAGAACAGGTGTGAGACCCTGCACTGACTCCCTTTCTCGATTTTGTAATATAGTAATTTATAGGTACAGATTTCTCTCAAAGTGCTATTTTCACAATGCCCTATATACATTTGGAATGATGTTTTGCATTTTGATTATTGTTACTAAAGTATTTTTGAATTTGCATATTGATTTATTTTTTGATCCATGATCTGTTTTTAAAATGTTTGCTTTGTAATTGTGAAGTGTTTCATATCCATGTAATTGTGAATTTTTAAATTTGACTTTTATCTTTAGTTTTAAGTTTGTTTTGACTGATATTAATATAAACAGCTTCTCCCATTGCTATTTGAAAGGAATGTCTTTACAGTTTTTCACTTTCAATCTACTTCTGTCTTTAGAGCTATAGTAAGTATCTAACTAGGTATAAGGGTGCACACATGTAATCCCAGCATTTAGAAAGCAGAAGCAGGAGAGTTGCCATAAGTTTTAGGCTAGCCTGGAATACATAGAGATTTTCAGGCAAGCCAGGGCTATAAAGTGAAATCCTGTCCCCAAAGAAAAGTATCTTGTAGGTAGCATATAGATGGATCACAGATTTCTTGCTTTTATGCCAATATTTATCTTTTAATTGTATAATCTATTTACAGGTAAATGTCAGCAATATTTACGGGCTTCTGCCATTTTTGCTATTAAATATAGTTTTATTTTTTCATTAAGAATTTCATATATGTATACAATGTATTTTGATTATATCTATCCCACAGTCTCCCCCTCTACTCCTCCTAAATGCCTCCAATCATGATTCTTTCCCAACTTCATGTCCTCTTTTTTATAATCTTCTAAGTCCAATTAGTGCTGCCCATATGCCCATATGGGTTTAGGGAAATTCTAGAAGAGACTAACTATTGGGGGGGCACATTCTTGAAGAAAACTACCTCTCCCTTCCCCTTTGTTTATACCAGTTTGTGTGTGTGTTCCTATTATATTTTTTTTCCTTTGGTTTTTCGAGACAGGGTTTCTCTGCGTAGCTTTGCGCCTTTCCTGGAGCTCACTTGGTAGCCCAGGCTGGCCTCGAACTCACAGAGATCCGCCTGGCTCTGCCTCCCCAGTGCTGGGATTAAAGGTGTGCGCCACCACCGCCCGGCTTCCTATTATATTTTTGTCTTTGATTAATATTTTATAGTATACCCTTTTGATTTACTCTTCATTTTCTTTTCTGTATATGTTACAGATATTTTAGTAGTTACCATGGGGATTATAGTTAACACAGTAAATTTATAATAAACTAGTTTGAATTGGTACCAAATTAACTTTGAAAACTGAACATTAGCAATGCTCTACTCCATTTCCAGCTCCTGTTCAGCTCTAGCTCCATTCTTCTCCCTTACGTGGATTTAATTTTTGTATGTATTTAACCTTTCTGTATATACTCTTGAACATTGATTGTGATTCCTATTTGCATTTGTCTTTAAATTGTATATGAAACAAATACAAGACTTACAAATAAACTATAATACAAAGGGACTATGAATGTGGCTACTATCCTCTATAGTCTCCTTATCTCAGGATGCTTCTATATGTCTTACTTTTAAAAGACAGTTTTCCAAGCATAATATTTTCAGTTAACATATGAGTCAGAAATACCATTTCTAGGTATATAATTGAAGGAATTGAAAGCAATATCTTCTACAGAAATCTTCATAATGCTAGAGTAAAAAATTGAGGAAAATTAATATTTGAATATTAATAAGCTAGAAGAAATGAGGATCTCAATAAAATTAAATTAATTAAATAGAAGAAAATTCTATTATAATCACAGTAAGTGCAGAGAACAATGACAAAGAAATATACTTAAAGAGAAAATGATACAGAGGAATAACAAAGATGATCTCATAAGTACACTATAAAAGAGAATAATGTCTACAAATGAAATAAAGCATTAGAAAAATTAACAACAAAAATTCCTAAACTAATGCAAGAATTTGATTTGCAAATCTAAAGGCTATACTCTGTATTTCAAGTAAATTTGATATATTAACTGAAAAAGTAGACTCCTAATTGCATCATTAAATGTTAAAGAAGACAGCTAAAAACAGAAAGCAAGTTGTGTACACAAAAGAAAAACTACCTGATATCAGATATGTTGCATCCTTTCACATACAGCTAATATCAGAAGGCAAAAGAGAAGAATCTATAAAACATAGGGTGAACCAAAAGTACTAGTCAAGTTGTTTGATTATGTAAATTTCAGTATAAGTGGTAGTAGTTCTGTGGTGTGACTATGACTGTTTATGATGTCTGTGTATGGAAATGTGTGCTGCTGTGCACATGAATGGAGGTGAAAGGACAACTTGTGGAGTACTTTCCTTTCACCTTTATCTGGGTTTCAGGTATGGAACTCAGGTGGCCACATTTTTGCAGCAAGTGCCCACTGAACCATCTCACTAGCAATTTCTTCCTTCCTTCTTTCCCTCCACCCTTACTTCTTTACTTCTTTTATTTCTCATTTTGTAGTTTTCTTTCTTTCTTACTCTGTTTTTTTTTGTTGTTGTTTTTAAGACAGTCTTACTATGTAAACCAGGCTGGCCTCAAAATCACTGTCCTCGTTCCTCAGTTTACTAACTGCTTGGCTTATAGATGAAAGTCCCTACATTCGATTTAGTAGGCAATTTAAAGCCTGAAATAACTCTCAGAATTTGTAACAACCCTGAATCCTCCTTGGGGGAGAAAAAATAATTACTGGATGATTAAATATGTCATTAACATAGTTAAGGATGAGTGACTAATCAACAGAAAAGAAGAATGTGTCAACTATAGAGAAAATATTGGTAGTGAATATTTATTCTGCTTAATTATAGCCTCAAGAATAAACTGTAGGGTTTATGGTTACACAGCAGGCTATAAAGGTAACATAACTTGATAAAATTGTAAATGATATGTATTGTGGTTACTTGTGCACATATTATATATAACAGAAGCAAGTGTGAAAATATCACACAATCATAAAATGATGGAAGAAAGTACAAAGATGTAAGAGTATTATTTTCTTCATCTTTTATGTCAGGGCATCAAGATATATTATGTAAAACTGAAGCATAAAATTAGTAATTCATGATTATGAAATCTGCTTTTAATTCTATGTTTTTACTTTGGCTATTCATCAGACATTCCTATCTCCCCAATTAATGTGTGATTATTATGAAGGTCACTAACCCCCACAAAGAAAGAAAGTGTATTAGAAGGCTAGAGGTAAGAGCTGTAAAATTCCAATTAAAGATCTGCCATGTACTAACAAACTCTATTACTACATGGTAGTCCCTAAAACGTCATAGTCTTATTGGGACCTAGAAAACAAAGGGAGATATTAAAAGTCTGACTCCCTAGAGACTTAAATGGGTGCATTAACTAGATAAATAAATCACTTTTAAGTAGCACTGAAGTACATTAAGAAGGTGAATTCAGAATTTCTTATTGTGTCCAGGAGTGGAAAGAATGCCATTTAAGGAGAATTGCTAAGAGTACAATGATTAAGGAGTAGTTATAGATAAACTCTAGGGCAGGGATAAAAGCTAGATGAAGGCAGATGACCAAAGGTACACAGACAAGGTATATCTTCACAGGACAAAGTTCTCTTTGGAAACTTCCAGAGCAGTAAACTATGAGGTAAGTCCTGGTTCTACTGCAGCTTCGCTAGCTACGTGACTTTGGACACATCATTTAACTTCTAAACTCTAGAGATCTCTATTTTCTGAGCACTATGGTTATTCTTGATAGTTTTACATTGCTGAGGCTCCGATTCTCAGGATCCCTCTCTGCCAGGGCAGGCTGCTTGCAGAACAAAGCTTTCTAACCAGCATTACTAGACATAACATTTCCATTCATAGCCTTTGCCAAGACTATGAAACTGGCAAGGCTTATGATTAAAACCTTTCCATCTCCCCGATTCCCATGGAAACTCTTCCACATTCTTAGTTGGATGGACACTCCTCATCCTGCTGCTTGCTTCAGTTCCTCCCCTAATCCTCTACCAACTAATCTAAAGTCCTTCAAAGATTGGCTGACAATAGCGCCAACGCTAAAGGAGGGGAAGAGATTAGAGAAGCATTTAAGGGGAGGAGAAGTTTTAACCTAGTGGGATTATGTGGGCAAAGGGAAGAGTCCAGTTTGCTGGACACACCAGCTAGATTTCTGGGAGAAAGGCTTTAGCCAGTTTAGATTAGGGGCAAATTGCGGGGACTTTGTCCCACAGGGTTGATGCTTTTAAAATTAACTTGTTTGACAATGAGGAGGTTTTCAAAGTTTTGTCCAGGGGCTGATATGATCAGGATCAAATGCTGTTCTCTAAAAGTTCCAGTTAAAATGTAAATTGTGTTCCCAGAGAGGGCAATGCTTTCGTTCATTAACACTTATTAACACCAACACCTTAGAGAGATTCATTATCAAAGAGCAAGGTGCCTTAAGGGACTGGGTCACAGGCTTGGGACAAAGTAATATTGATTATGAAGGAAAAAGGAGCAGCTCTGTGACTAGGATGGAAAGACAAGAACCTCTCCATTGGTGTCAGACCACTTCTTTAGTGTCAGAGTTATGTTTGATAAACAAATAATAATGAATTATAGTTCTTAACCTCATCTTTCTCATGTCCTCCTTTTTAATATCTAAAATGAGAATAATGCCTATTTTGTCGAAAATACATTTGGGATAAAAGACAAAACAAAGAAAGTCAAATGAGATGACAGGTGTTACAGCATGTTGCAAGTGACAAATTGCTGGAATGGTATAAGTGATACAGCTTGCTTTTCAACCTCATAGTAACTAGCAGATAGTTGGGCACTTTGTAATATGTATTAAAGTTTAAATAAATTAATGTATTTATTATAGTTTATAAGAATTATATGCAGCTGAAAATCTCTTAAGCAGTAAAGACCAAAATAAGGAAAACAGCTAGTGGTCAATGTAACTTAGATTACAGAAGACATAAGGATGTTTAAGAGATAGAACAATTATTTACCTTTACTTTTGCAATAGCTTCTGAAAGGTCTATGAGTGCATTGCTAGTATCCAATATTTGAAAAAAAAATATTTTTCAGAAGCTGTTGCAAAAGTAAAGGTAAATAATTGTTCCATCTACTGCATAATTAAATACAGGCACAGAGTACTGTTCTGTGTGATTTAACTTTAAATAAGTGGTTGGGTATTATTTGCTTATTAAAATAATTTATTGTCTTTTTTTTGTTTTGGTTTTTGGTTTTTTAGAGAAGGTTTTTATGTATAAACCTGACTGTGCTGGTACTTGCTCTGTAGACCAGGGCAGCCTCAAACTCAGGGATCTGCCTGCCTCTGCCTCCTGAAGTGTTGGGACTAAAGGCGTGCGCCACCACTGCCCAGCTTTGTCTTTGGTTTTAATCATAAGAACTGTTAAATTATTTTGCTCAAAATACTTTAAGTATCAAGAGTATCAGTTTCACTATACCTGGTTATATTTTTTGCTGAAACTATGTGATCATTTGAGGATGTTTGTGTAAATTTAATGGGGATAATATAAAGTCTAAAAATTTTAAAATTATAGTCTAATTTACAAGCCAAAATCTAACAGGTCCTAACATTGGATATTGCAAAGTGCCCTGATGGTAACTTGTGCTACAGTGGATTTGTAATGATTTTATTCTTTGTCTTCCTCCTGCTTGTCTGCCTCCTTAACGATAGCTTAACCTGTTTGAGCACACTTAACTTCATAAAACACTCTCAAATTGATAGAAATCAATGAAAATACATAGGAGTTAAGGAAGAAATGAGATTGACCTATGGAGCACTCAGTTTGCAGAAAATCAAGACCTAAGCACTAGTCCTGCTTAGATACTTACTGTTTTTGCTAAGTCACTTACCTCTTCTAAGCCACAGTTTCTCTATTGTGAAGATAAATGACATTAGTAGATTATATTGAAGACATCTTCTACCTTTATCAGTTGAATTTCCATGTATGAGAGCATGTGATAAAATTCTATTCATTGCCCATAGTGAATGATATCAATAGGCATAGAAATATGTAGGTGCTGGCCCTCATAATTCCATTACTTCATATAGAACTCATGCCAAAATAATAAGAAAGATCATTTGACTAGGTACTCAGTTTGTTGGGTTGGGGCATTTTTACAATGCACTAAACCTTTCAAAACACTTGGTATTTAAGTCTATCACAACCCACACAGGAAGCCACACATGATAGCACATACTTATAATCCAAACACCAAGGAAGCTGAGGCTGGAAGATCTTGAATTCTGTGCCAGCTTGGGCTGTATCATGAGATAGAGTGTAAAAAGAAAGTATAACTCCGAGATCAGTGTCATAGGAGTTGGTGGATGTTTTATTATAATGCATTTTTTTTCAGAGCTCCATTCCAGACCCCCCAAATAAGAAACTCTTGCAAAGGTAGAGACTGGGAATTTGTACATCAACTAGCTAGCTCCTTAGCTCAGTTCTAATGCTTTGACTACAACACAGTATTTGCTGCAGGAGTGTGAGTGAGTGAGGAGATATTTATTCCGGGCACTTGGTACTGGAAAACAAAAGCCCTGTTTGCAGAACAACGTATCAAAAAACATATAATAGTTGGACATGGTAGCATATGAGGCAGTGGCAAGGCAATTTATGTAAGTTCAAGACCATCCAGGACTACACATTGACGTCCTATTTTGACATGCGATAATAAAAAAAATTAAAAATAACAAACATGGTGAACTTGAAATAAGATTACCTGAGAACTGGCCTGAGTGTATCTCAGTTGGTAGAGCACTTTCTCAGAATGGACAAGATCCTAACTCTGACTCCAGCACTGAAAAAGAAAAAGAAATATTGTACAGAGGAGGAAAGTGACATTTTAAAATTTAAACATAAAAGAAATACCTTATAATAAAATATACGAACACTTTAGTCTCCTATATAAAAGTACTATATTTGCAATTAACCTGCAAGTATCATCCCATATACTTTAAAACATCTCTAGATTACTTATAATACCTAATATGTAAATTCTCTATAAATGGTTATTATACTGTATTGTTTAGAAAACAATGACAAGAAAATAGTAAATACATGTTCAGTACAGATTCAATTAAAAATACATTTTCAGCCGGGCAGTGGTGGCGCATGCCTTTAATCCCAGCACTTGGGGGGCAGAGCCAGGCAGATCTCTGTGAGTTCGAGGCCAGCCTGGTCTACAAAGTGAGTTCCAGGAAAGGTGCTAAGCTACACAGAGAAACCCTGTCTTGAAAACAAACAAACAAACAAACAAAAAAAACAAAAAAAAATTCAGTGAGCAATCAGTTTAATCCAGTAATGCAGAACCCATAAATGGAGGGTGTATAACCATATCCATTGCATTTTCCTAGAAGACAGGACCGTGACTCTGCCTTACACAAGGTGTTAGAATTTTCCGTTTGAAAAGTGGGGTTTCTTGATAGTCTTTCAAAGCCAATTTGTCAGCAGCTTCTCTGTGCTTGAGGTGCCTGGTAGGAGAAAGAGTGGAAAAAAAACAGAAGAAAAAGGAAAAGAAATCAGAGAGAGAGAGAGAGAGAGAGAGAGAGAGAGAGAGAGAGAGAGAGAGAGAGAGAGAGAGAGGAACGGCGAAAGGCAAAACTAAGTCATATACAAATTAGCGGCTATGAGAGATTAAATAAAACTGGAAAGGATTGAGAACCAATAGGCAAATGGCTTTTTAGTTAAAGTAATTTGTCATATAAGAGAAAAAAAAAATGAGTTTGACTTGGTGTCTAACCTGCGACAGGATCCACTGGAGGTCTTGGTGCTCACACAAATGACTCTTCATGAAGTGCAGAGCCCGTTTCAGGGGAGCTTTCGCTTTAGACTGTTTTTAAACAGGTGGTGCTTTAAAAAAAAAAGGCATCCAAAGCCTTTCGCATACAGCTATATACTAATTTACCAGACTGACAAATCCTCTGGGTGACAATGTTAGCCCAAGGTACAATGAAGAGCTCTATCTTGTGACTTCAGGACAAAGGGACATCCCACCCAGAATTATACTCCTTACTAGGCTATCTAAAATTCCCAGTCTCTGTTAAAATGCAAATATCATTCCTGGAAGCAGTAACACATTAACCAGTTCACACCATTAACATTAGTTTCCCAGATGAGTTTTAGCAGGTTTTCTTGCAACAAGGTTCTACGAGCATGGAATAAATCCCAGGAAACTTAGATTTTTGTTTGGGAGGAAGGAGAGTGGGTGGGGGTGGGGATGGTATTGAGAAAAACGCTAGGAACAAGGTCCTTCCAGACGGAAGGTTTTGGGCTGGCCATCTGGGTTTGTGGAATATGTTGGAAAAAGGAGCAAGTAATGGAAGATGATTAGGGACAGGAAGATGAGGTGGAAGGAGAAAAAGCTGTGAAGACCAATTTTTTTAATAACTTGGTATGAGCTCTCTAGAGCTCAGTATTTTTGTTGATAAAATAAGGGAGATTGATGAGATAATATCAGAGCTCCTTCGGGGACATACATTCTAGGATTTTTTTGCCTCACAACTTTTTTTTTGCTCCCCGATGAAGAGCCTTTAACTATGGAGAAAGTTGGATTCCTAGGACCTTGGCAGGTAACAAGCACCGTGATTAGAAATGTGTGACCAAGAGAAGACTTAGATAATAACTTGCTGCCTCTTTGCTGATAAAATTCCAATATATCACCCATTGGTTTGGGATTAGTAAAGAAACTACTCTCACAGAGTTCAGTTGCCTCAATATAGGGATGAATAACTAGAAAGAATGTATAAAGTTTTGCAGTTTTGACTTTTCTTTTCCAACAAATTGGACTGGTGAGCCATAATGGCTCTCCCTGAGCAAAGGCTCAGAAATTGTCAGTTTGGTGACTCTACCAAAATTCATTAAACTCACAAAAAATTTCTTGGCCATTTCTATCAGAGTCACCTCACAATAAATAATGTCATTCTAATGTATATGAGATAAGAGCTCCTTCAGGGAATTATGTTCTAGGATTTTTTGCTTCACTATATTTTGTTCCCCAAGAAAGGACATTTAGCCACAGGTTAAGTTAAGTTCCTAGGACTTTGCCACGTAACAAGCACTGTGGTTAGAAATGTGAAACCAAGAGAAACTTAAGTAATAATATAATATAGTATAATAATAATAGTGATAATAATAATAATATACATTTATTAGTGTGTAATAAAATCCCTTAGTGTTTGTAGTTTAAAAAAAAAAAAAACTTTATGTATGTATACAGTTCTGCCTGCATGTTCACCTACACTCCAGAAGAGGGCACCAGATCTCATTATAGATGGCTTTGAGCCACCATTTGGTTGCTGGGAATTGAACTCAGAACCTCAGAAAAAGCAGCTTGTGCTCTAAACTTCTGAGCTGTCTTTCCAGCTGCCCCTGCTTAAAGTTATTTATCTTTAAAAAGTGTCTTTAGGCCAGGCGGTGGTGGCGCACGCCTTTAATCCCAGCACTCGGGAGGCAGAGCCAGGCAGATCTCTGTGAGTTCGAGGCCAGCCTGGGCTACCAAGTGAGTCACAGGAAAGGCGCAAAGCTACACAGAGAAACCCTGTCTCGAAAAACCAAAAAAAAAAAAAAAAAAAAAAAAGGGTCTTTAATTTCTGTTGATATCTTTGCTGAGTTCACAAGAAATAAGTAGAAGGGTAATAACTTCTGATTCTCTAATACAAAATGAAAGGTAAAGAAAAAAGTCTTTTATTTCCAATAAAAGAAAAAATGAATTATTTCTTACAATGTTGAGCTATTTAGTCCTACAGGTAGAACAGTTCTATAAACAATTTAGCTCAACCATTTCATTAAACATCATAAAGTGATCCAGATGCAAAGCAGATCTGGTTTCCTTCAGGGACAACATGCCATTATGGAGAGAGCTGCAGGTAGGGGTACATACACCCAAATTATCACTTCCTATGCAGATGACCTATAATCAGTTATTAAACATTCTTAAGCCTTGTTTTTGTTATTATTGTTTGTTTATTTGTTTCTTGTGCGTATAGAAGTTCTGATACTTGTAATAAAGGATCTCTAATTCATATATTGAGAAATTGTGTAACAACCAAGTGATTAAGGAAGGTGTTTTAGATGCCTCCGTGGTTGGGGATGGGGTTAACAAACAGAATAAGGGAAATAAAAAGTATAAAAGTGTAGAAAACATATCCACTTTTAAGGAAAATTATTACTGTGCTTTTTTTTGAGTGCTGCTAGGATTCTCTCCTCCAGCCATTTTTTTAAAATACAGGGCCAGAGATCAAACTTGGGGGGCATGAACATGACAGGTAAGCATTCTAAGCTCTGGGCTGTGCTCCCAGTCCTTAGTGATGGTAAGTCTCCCTCTGTTCTGAGCATTCAGTAAAGCATAGAGATAAATGAAATCCACAAGAGAGGAAAAACTCTCTGTGCGCCTCAACCACACAAGCCATTCCATGGGCAGTGGGTCCTACCTGGGTGCAGTTCCATGTGGGATTCTTGTATCCTATAAGACATTTTACTTTCCTTCTTTACATTAAATATCCGACTCTTAGGTAGGTTCTTAAAATTAATTTTCTTTCTTTCTTTTTAGATTATTTTTTTAAAAAATCACACTGTAGCTTAGGGTAGCCTACAATTTACTGTACCCCTGGCTGGCCTTGAACTCATGACAATCCTTCTGCCTCAGCATCCTGAATGCTGGGATTGCAGGTATAAGCTGCCAAGCTCAGTGATTCATTTACAGAGTTGTCAGTGATTAAAACAAAGGACCTTCCTAATCCTTTCCAATGGTACAATTCAGGCACTGTCTGTAGGTAATCTTTACTCTTAAGGTAGGTTCACAGTAGTACTTAAATGTAACCTTTCCTCATCGAATATTTTCCAAGAGCTTTGGTCAAATGTTTAAACTCAAGATATCAAAAAGTTAAGATTTTTGCTTCTATTTCCTCTGAGGAAAACAGTGGACATTTTGAATAGCATTTGTGCATTAAGAGTCAGGGTGGCTTACACTCAACCATTTCATTTGTTTTCAAATTGCTTCCACTGAAATGGAACTCAGAACACAAGAAAATATATCAGTGATTTTCATTTGCCCCAACCTTTGCTATGATGTGTGAGTCACTGTGTTCAAATTGCTATTTTGCTAGGCAACCCAAGCCTGTCTGCTTTTCTCTCATTGCTTTAGTCATTCCAGCAAGGCATGACTTCCCCTGAGACTTGGGAATTGCAGTTTCTGTTATAACTGACAGAGTTGTCAGATGGATTTGTAGAGGCACGCTTTTCACTGTCCTGATTCAGGCCACAGTGACAATAAACCAGGCCAGTGGAATGTATATGTCAACAAATAGGCTTTGAGACTATGAAGGAGTATCAATATCTGTTAACATGTCACCACTCTTCCAAAATGAGTTTAGATTTTGCACCTGAACCAAGAACTGAGAAAAGCAATAAACCATTTCCTTCTACAAATTTATCTCTGGTCTTGACAATGATCTGAAAGGAAGCAAACAATTGTAACTTCAAAACAAAATTAAAGAACTTAAAATAAAAATAAAAATCTACTTAGGTTTCTCCTGCTCCTCAGAACTGTAAAGAAAAAAAAGAGGAGAAGGGGTATCCTGTAGGATATGATTTCAGGGTACAGTGAGAAAGCACTCTTTCTCTGAAAATACCTTCCCTTAGTAAATTGCTAATGACCCAGTATTTATCACTTAATCATTCCTCCATTTAATAAGCACTTGTGTCTCTTCTGTGCTGACGCTAGCAGTAGAAGATGACGTAGAAGATAATGGTGGAGGAGGAAGTGAAAAACAGATATCACCAAAGGAAGAAAAGTTCAGAAAAGAGAACTATGCCGTGCAATAGAAATCTCATACCCTGGAATAAGTGACTTTCTAAGGTAAAAGATTTGCTTTCTAGGGGCTGAGTATGTAGCCCCGTTGTACGGTGCATGCCTACCATCTGTGTAGTCCAGAATTCAATGCATAGTACTACAAAAAAATGCTTTCTGAATTTTTTTTTTGTATTCTAGTTAATAGACAATGGATTTCTTCAGTTTAAACACGAGCAATTTGCTTCTTAGCTGTTACCACAATATAAACATAAAGCCCTTTAAAAGACATAAAAGAGAGGATTTCTGAAAAAATATTTACAGCATATATATGCTTAATGAAAAATCAAAACCTTAATAGTGGTACACTTTTAAGCAGTTTTTTTTTATGGCTGTGAAAGTTGTGAAGTTTGCTATACTACACAAGCAAATGCCGTTGGACTAAGTTAAGTTTTACTACTGTGTTTTCAAACAGCGGAGGTCCTCAAAATAATTTCCTTCTCAGTTGGAGCCCCCATGGGACTGGACTAGGCCCTCTGGATATGGAAGACTTTTTGGGGGGCACCCAGGCAGGGAGATCGGAATCCATCCCTGGTGCATGAACAGGCTTTTAGGAGCCCAGTGCCGGTGGCGTGACGCCTTGTGCAGCCTTGGTGCAGTGGGGGAGGGGCTTGGACCTGCCTCGGCTCAGTGTGCCTGGTTCTGCTGACTCACCATGGGAGACCTTGATTTGGGGGATGTGGGGATGTGGGGTGGCTTGGGAGGGGGGGCTGGAGAATGGGAGGAGGGAGGAGGGGGAATCTGTGGGTGATATGTAGAATGAGTAGAAAAGTTCTTAATAAAGAAAAATGAAAAAAAATAAAGTTCACCGATTCAGATCAATGATGACCCAATATGAAAAAACAAACAAACCCAAAAAACAAAGGGCCTTACTCATGTTAGGAAAGTGAGATACTGCTGTGCTACATCCACTAATCACTGCATTTTGAATGGAAATGATCCACATAGGGAACTAAACAACTGGTTTTGACTTCTTTCGAATGGAACATATTTGTTTAAAGAAAATAAATTGATTTTGACAGATTCCCTCCCCATAGCACCGGACGGTCTGAAACTCACTGTGCAGACCATGCTGGCCTTGCACCTTTGACAGTTGTCCTCCAGCCTCCCTCTCTGCATTTCTAGGATTACAAGCATGTGCCACCACCCATGGCAGAAGAACTTCGTTGTTGTTCCTGCCGGGTTTTGTTTTTGTTTTGTTTTACTTTGTTTTTGTTGTTTAGACAGGTTTCAATAAGTAGCCCAGGCTGGATCTAAACTCTCGCCAGTCTATTCTCCTGCTTCAGTATCCAAGTCCCAGGATTAGAAACTAAGAAATTAATACTGACTTAGACATGGTAGCACATGCCTGTAATTCCAGCACTTGTGATGTGGAGGCAAGAGGATTAATTCTAGGCCAGCCTCTGCTACATGATACCCTATGTCAAAATCAGTAATAAAATAAATTAGCATTGGTATTTTAATTCAAATTTCACCAGTTTTCTGAGTTCATAGGAAGACAGTGTAAGGGAACTCTTTGCTCTTTCATTTCACCCACATTACCTCCAACCTATCAGCAAGGCAGAGAGTAAAAAACTTACAATCATAGCAACAAGAAATAACAAAATAACATAATATTACCTGTGCAAAGCACAAGCTAAATGCACTGCCAGGTGTGTCCCATTTAACCTTCACGGCAACCTCCCAGTGATGAAAAAACCGCAACTGTTTCTTTCCATTGGGAAGATAAGGAAAGTTGAGCAAAGATGAAAACGATATGGGCCTGGAATGCAGGACAGTCTGGCTCCAGGGTTAGCACTTAACTACTAGGTTAAACCGCCTGAAGATAGGGCAGCGTATCAGTGAGATTTTAAAGTGTACAGAGGGTAAAACTCCGCACGGACCCATCCTAGTGTTGCCAATTGCCTAAGTTGGTAGCTTTCACATTATTTTCTAAAGCCCACTTACAAAAAAATCACCCAAGGCATTTGTTAAAAATATATGTCCCAACTGAGGCCTCCTACATCAGAATCTCAACAGGGTGCTATGTGTGTTAATTGTTTTTTTTTTTAAACACAACTATTGCAATTGATTTCTCCGTTTGAGAATTTTTGGTACAAATTACATGCTCAGTTGTGCCTTGAGTGGATGTAGGCACAGCCTGGCCACTGTCTCCTGCCAAACTTCCCAGTGAGGAACACTGTTCTTTTAATTTTTTGGTGTTACAGTTCTATCAGCTTGTATCCTCCAAGCAGATAGAATCTGATTCTATAAGAAAGACCCATTATTTTTTACTAAGCTACTGAAATTCTCATCATTTCTTTCCCCACCCCTGAGCTTTTTGGAGCTTTCAGATCAAGTGAAATGATGTTGTTCCCTGTTATTTTGTATTTCCTGTGAGTAACTGCTAAATACTAACAATCTGTTAAAAAGAATCGAGTTTGTACCCTAGTGTTTAGAATTATTCCTGAAAACCATAACAGATCTGTAACAGCAGCTGTTTCAGAATATAAAACTTCAATTTTGTGAAGGCAGAAAAATATGATTTAGGCAGTACTAAAATTTACAAATGTTGGTGATACAGTTTTGTTAAATTGTCACATTGCTAATAGTTCACCTTTAAATGGACTACATCTATTCCATTGGCTTATTTACCTTTCTCCCTTCTACTTCTCTTTTGCTTTGTAGTGTATATGAGCTAGTCAGGCATTAGAAAAGCCATCTAGTGGCTTTATAATTCCAACAAACAGCTTCATCTGTATATTCTGTATCTCCACGTCTGGTTCTAACTATAACAATGAAGAGTATAGACTTATAGGACTAAAGAAAAGCTACAGGAACCCCGGTGAAGACTACTCTTAGAGTCCACATGCTGGAACCACCCACAGCCACTGTGAAACTCCAGGGCTCCAGACTTGGACAGGTGCTTTCCAAGTATCCAAGAGGCACCCCAGCAAGTTGCTTATGTGGTTGTTTCTATAAAACTTGCTAAAGCAAAATGATTGATAACTACTGTTTGTAAAGACAACATGCCTTATTTTAAGTTTCAACTTATAGAAAATATGGATCTGGATCTTGGTCTACCATATCACAAGCATTTCCTATTTTCTAAGTAATCAGGAACCTGTGAATTGCATTGCAAATAGACATACTTAGAGAGAGAGAGAGAGAGAGAGAGAGAGAGAGAGAGAGAGAGAGAGAGAGAGAAAGGAAACATATCCTAGGAAGACGAATAACCGTCACTTACCTGAAGAGAGACTTCAGTCTGCAGCTGAGCTCAGACCACAAGGAAATCTTCTTCTTTCTACACCAATGAGGAATGGCTGCCTTTACCTCATTGGTTGAAGGCTACTGTGGGTTGTCTTCTGCCCTTTGGAGTCAGAGAGGGATGTGGCTCATGCAAATAGTCCTCTGTTTCACCATTCTCCCAATTTCTAAGCTCACTCCTTACAAACAGGAAGGGTCATGACCCAGGCTCAAGCTCTGTTTTCTCTTATGTCCTACTTATCAGTATTTAATCAGGATCTGGGCTGAGATGAATGCGTTTGGTATCCTCCATGCAAGGCAGAAATGCACAGTAACAAATACCAGTGTTCCAATCTCATCTAGAAGCAATGCCAGCATTATTTTCTTCCTTGTTTTGTGAGCAGTGCCTCTGGACAAGTTTTAAATGCAAAGAACTTGATTCAGTACTCAATATGTACAATGGCAAAGGAAATAATGTCTGCACATATGTCCCAAAAGAAAATTACTTGTAATAAACCAAAGTTTGGTCTTTTATTCTGTCAAGGTTTCAGAGCTACCTGCTTCAGTAACAAAAACATTTTTTGTATACTCACTGGGCACATGGTATTATGCTAGATGTGCTCATGATTTGATGTTGTTTAGGGAAAATTGGCCTCCTGCTTTTTGAGTAGAGAAACTCCAATTAGGAGTAAAAGCCTCACAAGGCTGTTCCTAGGTCAGTAAACACAGAACTGAATAAAATCAGAAGAGAAAATTTCTCTTTATAACTTGGTTCAAGCAAAATAAAGACGCACAGTGCTGAATTATATTTCATTGTGTATATAAAATAGGAATCCATGTATAACAGCTCCCCTATTTGATATTATTATCTGTAACATAATATAAGCAATTTTCATTATTCAAAATTGGAAAATATTATACATCAACTCAAAAAATAATTATTTTAATTTTAAATGTAGCTAATAACTTCATTGGCATATTTTACAGAACTATACTGAAAACTAAATATATTACTAAATTTGTAAAAAATATCAAACACAAGCTCATTTTGTATAAACAAACTAATGAATAAGTAAATAAATAAAAGTATATATTAGTAGAAGTTCAGCTAGTAAGTAGAGGAAAAAATGAATGTAAAAATTATTACTTTGAAACTTACACAATAATAACTATTTCATCCATGTATGCAGAAATTAGTGGACAGAATCATTATAAAATAGAATACTTTCATAACTCCAAGCTATAAGATAACTATTAACAGAAAAAAATAATGACTTTAGAACAGAGAAACCAAATGATCTAAGTTAACATCACTTGTAACAGGACATATAGACATCATTTGTTTCCTGAAATGATATACTGAGCACACAATAATACTTTTGTGATATTCCTAGCAAAAATGCAAATTCTGACCACAAACCTAAGTTGAAGAACATTCTACCAAATAAATACCAATACTTGTTTAAGGTGTCAAGGTCCTAAAAGGAAAAGGAAAAGCTTAATGCCACTTCAATTTAAAGAAAGTAAAGGCAATATATAAGGTAGTATATGATCTTGAATTTACATGTTAGATTAGAAAGAGATAATTGCCAGGCTTGGTGGCACCAGCCATTAACCCTAGCACTTAGGACACAGAGGAAAGCAAATCTCTGGGAGTTCAAGATCAGCCCGGGTTCCATAGTGAAACCCTGTCCCAAAAAAGAAGTTCACTGGTGTGAGCATTGGTAGATTTTAGAAAAGGTCTTTAATCCTTGAGATCAGATACTACTATGCTATCATTAATTTCATGATTGTAATAATTGGGCTACAGTTACGAAAGATGGCAATGACTGGGGAATTTGATATAAGTATTTAAAAATTTATTCTGTGGAGCTGAGGGTATAGCTTAGTGGAAGAATGCCTGCAAAGTCCTAGGTTCAAAACAAAACAAAATAACAAACTAACAAAACACTCACTTGGGGGGATCATTAAAGATTCAAGGACATCCTCTGCTAATTAAGAACGTTACAGCTATCAAGGTCTCTACTAGATTCTGTCTTTTAAAAAGTTGTATAATTTTATTTAATTATTATTTTTTATTTAATATTTTTATTTTATACTTAATTTCACATATTCAGGCACGGATTCCCCCGTCTTCCCTCCTCCTACCCCCGAGGCTTCCCCTCAATCCACCCCCTATTCCTACCTTCTCCAAGGCAAGGTCTCCCCTGGAAATTCAGCTCAGCCTGCTAGATTCCGTCCAGGCCGGTCCACTCCACTCCTCTCTGCACCAAGGCTGATCAAAGAGTCCCAGCATAGGCCCCAGGCTCCCAAAAGCCAGCTCACATACAGGTCCCGCCTCCACTGCCTGGGGGCCTCCCAACCAGTTCCAGCTAATCACCTGTCGCACTTATCCAGAGGGCCTGGTCCAGTTCCATGGGGGCTCCTCAGCCATTGGTTCACAGTTCATGCGTTTCCACTATTGGCTATTTGTCCCTGTGCTTTTTCCAATCTGGATCAGGAGCAAAGTGGGAGAACAGGGAGGGAGATACCATGAGGAATGTAGACCCCAGGGGAATAAGAAGAAGCCGAGTGCTAGAGAAGTCCCGAGAAATCCACAAAGACATCTCCACTGTAGACTACCGGCAATGGTCGAGAGAGTGCCTGAGCTGACCTGCTCTGGTGATCAGATGGCCGAACACCCTGCCTGTCAGGATAGAACTCTCACCCAGTGTCTGATCGGAGCAGAGGCAGAGATCCACGGCCAAGCCTCAGGTGGAGCTTCGGGAGTCCAACAAGTTGTATAATATGTATGATTTTTTTCTATGGCTGAAATTACAAAAGGCAAAAATCAAAATACAAAAATATTTTAAAAGTTGAATTGCTAATGAATACAACACTTGTCTTTGTTTCCTTTTTAACTTGCTCCAACATTTCAGATAGATGGGATGATGCTTTGTAATACTCACTTGGAAAGATTCAGTATGTGTTATGTTGAACACTTCTCATCTGCTAGCTACACAAAGGCATGGAAGATACCAAAAGGAGATCTATTCTCTAATTTCACTGTAATAGACGGTAAAGACATACTCAACTAAAACAAAGTCCATGATTAGTGCTATAACAGACAAGCAGAGAGAGTGATATAAACACTCAGAAGGAGTTTAGTTCCAGCTTGAGGGTCTCAGAAAAAGGCCACTGACAAATGAATCTTTGCATTAGGCTTTGAGGGATAGCAGAATGTTGACAGTTATAATTTGGGAGTTATGGTGGTAAAGGATGTACAGGACTAAGAGAATGAAACATAATAAACTTCAGAAGAGGAAAGAAAGCTCAAAGACCACCCTCTCGCAATGGCTCAGCATAACATATGTGCGCTTTTTGTTCTAAGATACAAATTAGTTTGATTATTCTGCTTTTTGGCTACTGATGAAATTTTAGGCTCACACATGCAAAATGGAGATTTCTTAGGAATTTAATGACCTCATTTTGCTGCTGAGGGAAATGAGGGGGCAACAGTAAGGCTAGGACTCAGGGTTTGTCTCCCTCTTCAGCGATCTGTCTCCTGTAACACTGTGGAACTTTCAATGAGTGTTGTGATCAGTCAGACATCTTCGTCTTCCTACTAGATTCTCCAAGTTCTTATCACCCCAGAACTTAGTCATATTGCAATTCGGCTCCATTTCTTAGTACCAATCCTATCTCCATGATGAAGCCTTCCACTGAATATAGGCACCGAGGAACAGCTTCAAGGTACTCTGTGACAACCAGCAAATAGCCAGCTATTAGCTAACGTTGACGTTCTATTCTCAGGTAAGCCCACTCATGTGTTCATTTCTTCTGGTTGTAATTGGCTGATGAATCATTCTTTAGTCTGAAACAAAACAATCAACAGAAAAGTCAAATTATCCTGTCATTTGTATCTTTTCAGGTGAAGTCTTCTTCGGCATCCTACACACCCCTCCCTCAGAATCATGTGCTTGCTTTCCTTTTCGAAAAGATGACTTACAAATTCTAAAAATGCACTTGCTGAAATAATAATGTCTCCAGAAGGCAGGAAGACAGGCCAGGGCATGAGGGAGGGAGTTAGGTCAGAGGCTGGGAATGAATAATTTCTACTCCTTACCCACCCAACTGTCTGTGTGCTCACTGAATGAAGGCTTATCTCTAACAATTTGCTCCTTGCTGTAAAAACATCCCTATCATCCCTCAATATATCACTCTCATCTATGTGTATGTAGGCAAGATTTATGTGCCTAGCATAGACATTTGCTAGGGGGAGGGAGTGGGGATTTAGAGATCTTCTCACCTCACTGCTCACTAGGCCTGCCAAGTCAAAGGGACAGCTAGAGATCCTTCTGGAATTCTAAGCAGTTTGCCAGTAAATCTTGAGGTTCAGATTGTAGGAGAAAAGTCCCTGTCATGCCCAAAGACAAAGTTAAACCCATTTAAATTTGAACCCAAGTATCCAAGCTGGCCTTGAATATCAATGGGAAAAGCACAAAGCACAAAGGGATGATATGGATGGAAGCAAGACATCGTGGCCTGCTCAGCAAAAGAAACACTGAGGTTTCCTTTGTTAATGAGTAATTAAAGGAGGAAGAAAGCAGCTAGTTCTCTAACTCTTCTGTTTAGAAGCAGCTGCTATTATGATCAGGACCACAGCCAGAATAGGTGCAGACCCTGACTTTTAGTATGAGAAGCACATATCTACCAGGTTATTCAAGATTGCAATGCCTGTTGCCGTTCTTTCATTTGGCAAGTATCTCCAAGATTCCTCTGCTCCACAGGCCAGTTCTTTCTCATTGGATAGGTCTGAAGAATGATATACTTGTCTTCAATTTTCTTTATCTATTTAACACTGCTGTCTATTTCTTCCTCTCCCACCACCAAAATGTGTCTGGCAATTATCACGTTTTGCCAGGACACTGTTCAAAGAACTTACTTAAATGGTTGAGACTGATGATTGGGCACTGCATTCCTCATCATAGAAACATTTATATTTTAACAAGACCCCATGATTCTTTATAAAGGAGTTATAACCTTCAGATAGAGCAGAATAAGATACCATATTTTAGGTGATGGCTGTTTTGAAACAGTATCTCACTGTAGAGCCAAGACTAGCCTTGAACTGGCAACCCTCCTGCTTTTTAACTGCTAGAATTATGGGTGTGCTCCACTATAGCCAGTTAAGATACTTTAAAAAATAGAAGATTAGGCTGACTTCAAACTCACCATTTAGCCAAGGTTGACACTGAACCCCTGATACTACAGCCTCCACCTTCCAAGCGTAGGGATTACAGACATACACCATGACAATTGACTTTAAGACACCTTTTATAGCTTTTCACATCACTGACTGAAGCAGGTCCTGGCTAGCTATTTTATCCCATATATATGGACTACCTAGTACAGTACAGTAGAGAACTGTGTAGATGGTGCTGTAATAGCAAACAGTATACTTAGTTTATATTCCATGGAAATAACCTTCATGGGTTAATAATATAGAGTACAAACAAATTAGGTTTCTAATGTGGGGTTCACTGAGAAGATGAGCAGTTACTAATTTAACTATTTCTTGAATAAGCTATCTTCTTCATTCACATACCTCTCCTGTTACTTCCCCTAGGAATGCTAAAATAGCCTCCAATATAACATTCATTATCCATCCTGCTCAAACCCACACCACTCTGGATGCTGCTAATTAGCTCTCTTTATGGATGGACAGCATCTGAGAATTATATAATGAGAACAACCACGAGGTATGTGACTTTTACTCTTTAGCTCATATAGCTGCTTTGTAGACATTTCTAGCCATTCTGAGCCAGTGAACATCTTCATAATTTAGATGCTATCAGAAGAATCGGATTTTCTGTTTTATATCTTGGCTAAAAAACAGTTTCTGAGATGGCAAATCAAAAATTGGAAGCCACTTCAAACAAATTAAACATCATCATAGTCAATATGTTTTTCCTTTCCTTTTACTGTTTCTATAATAGGTTCAAAGTCACAGAGTTGGGCTTCTCAGCCCCAGGGAAGCAAATTATCTCCAGGGACAGCATGACATTTTCCAAAAGGAAATTATCTTTAATTTTAAGCTGAAGGAAATAAATATTACCCAGACAAGCATTTTTAGGAAGCAGGTGGGGTCATGTGTGTATTAAAAACTCAAGCAGACGACAAGGTTGTCTTGACTTTCCCCTATATCAGAAATAAATAGAGGGAAATACGTAGGTAGGGAGAAAGCTGAGGATGGAGTACTCTCAACTAATTCTCTCAATGTAAGAGACTCAGGCAGGAGCGGAATTAAAAATATATATCTTACACAGTCATCTGAAGGTCAGTGCCCTAAGCAGAATCCTTTCTGCAGTGGAGAATTCCAAAAGCAAAAGAGTTATTTTGGCTTAAGGCAGATCAGAACACTCTCAGGAATGAGTGACAGGTATACATTTTGGGTGACAACAAGAATGGAAATACCTGTCAAGCAGCTGTGTGTGTGTGTGTGTGTGTGTGTGTGTGTGTGTGTGTGTGTGTGTGTGTAAAGAGATCCAAAGAATGAGAGATGTATAATTCACCCTTGAAATCAAAGCCCAGGGGGTTCCACTCTGCCATTTTGTGTGAGGGTATGGTTTACAATTAACTTGTTTTAGGAGGCAGGAACAAGCACTGTAGAGTAATATGGTATGGAAATCCAAATAACAGTGAAAATGTACTTATGAACAAAGATGTATAGTTAGCTTGTGTGACAGTTTAGGGTATCATTGAAAATGGCTAGTGTAGGTAAAAAGATTAGGGTTAAGGTATAGCTTGTGATCTTGGTTAACTATATATTGTTGGGCAATTCTTATCTTCTTTCTAAGCATCTAGGAATTATAATCTTAAATTATTACTACACACAAAGTCTAAGTCATTATAAATATTCAGGTTGATAGTGAAATAAACAGGAGGGAGAGAGGGAGGGAGGGGGGAAGAAACAAGAGTCAAGGGAAGAAGCAACACATCTCCAGCATAACCAGGGGTGAACTATAGCTGATTGAATGCTCAAGCAGGTTCGCCAGCACAATATTATTAAACTTATAAACCATGCAATCTTAATAAGAGCCTAGGAATTAAAATGAAACAAACATTTTTCTTCAAAAAAGGAGTAGTTAGGAAGAAAAACCTAGGGCTGTATAGGTGGTTGCTTGACACTTTTCCTTAACAGTAGATTATTAAACAAAATAATAGTCCTATAAATCTAAACATAAAAACTTACATCTTTGTGGGTGCTTTGGAAGTTCTCTACTTCACCAATATCTCAAGTTTATTTTCAAAGAAAATGTGATTTTTGAAGCTCTTTTCGGAAATCAGACTAACTTTGTACTAAAGGTCAGGCTGAATGTCATTGTAAAATTGGGCCTGACATTTTTCTACTTTGCTCAAATAGAAATTTTACACAGCCATGAAGGGAAAGTTCAGAAAGGTTCTTTAGGAGAACTCTAGATTTTTTATGGGCTTTCAAAACAAAATTATTATGCTTTGAATGTGCTATGTCCCAACAGGCTCCTGTGTTTGGACACTGGCTCCCCAGCTGGTGCTTCTGTTTGGAAAAGTAGTTGAACCTTAGGTACAGGAGGCCTAGATGACAGATGTTCATCACAAGAGATAACTTTGAAGGTGATACCCACCTTTGGTTTTGTCATGAACTTTCTGTTTTCCTGGGATCATGTTGTATTACAAGATTCTGTCACAATGAATGTAGCTAACACAGCCAGCATTCCTTTTCCAACTAATGAATGGATTTCCTCTAAACTGTGAGCCAAAATAAATATTTTCTCCATTAAATTATTTATGTCAGCTATCCTGTCACAGTAACAAGAATGCTAGCTAACACAAATGTGAATTCATCTGTATTGCTGTATTGCCCTTTGTAGAGAATGCAGACAAACCACCAATTAACAAGGGCCATATCATCCCCTTCATTTCACAAATCAGCCTTTGCCCAATCACTGAGATGAATGAGACATAAAACTTCAGGCTTTCAAAGACAGAACAGTGATCAATTACTCACCATAATCATGGTGGCCTTTCTAAAGGTTGTATGTAGATGGGGATATCAGAATGGCTCTTCTGTCAAAGTTGATAGATCAGTTGAGTCACACAGCCAACAAATTTGATAGATTCTTTTCACGTCATGACAGAACTGATTAATTATTTTGGTGTCAGTAGATTTAGCTTCAGTATTATCAGGAATTCATTTTTGAGGGCATCTAAAAGACAAAAAAAATTGTTTCATTATATTTCAGAAGAAGAAGCATATTTAGAGAATGTGTGGCATTATTTTATGAATGTATACACATGTATACACCATCTTCTTCTTTTGCTTGTTTGTTTGTTCTTTGAGACAAAAATCACAAAGCTGGCCTGGAAATCAGCATGCAGCCCAAGCAGACCTCAAACTTATGGCAGTCTTTCTGCCTCAGCTTCCCAAGTGTGATCTAGTATATCTCATTTGTATTATCATTTTTATATTCTTGATTATAGCACAGAGTAGATACGTTATTTTTGATTTTTTTTTGCCTAAAAACTGGAAAAAATATCAAATTAGTATGGTCTAGTTATCTGAAAAAAAAAACCCAGAAGATTGTACTGTTTCTGTTTAACCCATAGTAGAATGTAGTTCTCATTGTGCAGATTAAAAGTGAAATAAGGAACATAACAGGTGTAACAATATCAGTTCTTACTACCTAGGTACACCATTTATCTGTTGGTAGAAACTGTAGGAATGCCTTTTAAAATAATGTGCTTGTCCATGCTATCCAAAGCAACCAAATTATTCAGCGCAATTCCTATTAAAATCTCAAGAAGAGGTTTTACAGAAATAGAATAAAGACATTAAAATCAGTATAGAATCCCAAGGAACACTGACTTGCCAAAAAATCCTGAAAAGAATGGAGTTGGAAGGCTCACACACATTGATTTCAATGTGTATACAGAATGGTAATGAAAACAATGTGTTATCAGCACAGATTCAGACATATTGATCTATAGAACATAACAGAGAACCCCAAAATAAATCTTTGTATGTATGATCTATGGCATGAGTGTCAAGAGTAAACAATGGGGAAAGAATAGTTTTCTTCCAAACCTGGTGTTGAGAGCTTGGCTACCCACATGACATAAAAGAAGTAGTAACCTCACTTTATACTACATACAAAAATTAAAGATTTAGGACTAAATTCTTAAACATACAAATTTATAAAACTCTTAGAGGAAAACATAGAAGGAAATCTTAGGAGAAAACACTTGTCACTGACTTCAAGGACATAGGCAACAAAAGCAAGACCAGGCACGTAGGACTGCATACCAAAAGAAACAGTCATCAGAGAGAAGAGGCAATCTGTGGAGCAGGAAAACAACCACAGGTGGCAGATATCTGCAACAGAGGACCATGGGTGTGAAGGCGTTCTGGACAACAAAGTGAATTCAGGGTCACTATGGACTAAAGTAAGAGTTTGTGTTTTGACAAACTTCCCTCCTAAGCCATATACTTCCTATAACTCAACAAAAAAATGGTTAATCTAATAAAAATGTTCAAGGAGCCTGAGGAGATGTTTCCTGAGAGAAGAAATACAAAATACCCAGCTCATGCACTGAGAACAGGCCCCAGTTCCACTGCCTGGGGGCCTAGGCTGAGACACTTTGATCAGCCTTGATATAGGGAGGAGGGGACTGGGCCTGCCTCATCTGAATCTGCCAGGCTCTGCTGACTCCCCAGGAGAGACCTTGCCTTGGAGGAGGTGAAAATGAGGGGTTGATTATGGGGAAGGCTGGGGGTGGGAGGAGCGAGGACAGGGGAATCTGTGGCTGATAAGTAAAATTAAATTAATTATAAAATAAAAATATTTAAAAAAGAAATACAAATACCCAAAAGGTACATGAAAATATGCTTAATATCACTAATCACTAAAGGAAAAATTAAAATAAAATTTGCAGTGAGGTATGATCTCACATTAGATGGTCTACCAAGAAGTAGGAACCCATATGTTAAATGTGGAAGAAATTGCTGGGCGGTGGTGGTGCATGCCTTTAATCCCAGCACTTGGGAGGCAGAGCCAGGCGGATCTCTGTGAGTTCGAGGCCAGGCTGGGCTACCAAGTGAGTTCTAGAAGAGGCGCAAAGCTACACAGAGAAACCCTGTCTCGAAAAACCAAAAAAAAAAAAAATAAAAAAATAAAAAAAAATAAAAAAAAATGTGGAAGAAATTGAATCATTGTGACCCTGGTAGAATTGTAAAATTGTGTAGCCAATAGGGAAAACTGAAAGGGTTTTTTTTTTTTTTTTTTTTTTTTTTGTGTGTGTGTGTGTGTGTGTGTGTGAATATAGAATTACCATATGATCCAGTTTCGCTTTGAGCTTATATTCAAAAGAATTAAAAACAAGTACTCAAAGAAATTACGTGCACACACAGGTAAATTTAAGTATTATTTACAAATAGCCTAGAGATATAAGCAGTCCAAGTGTACACTGATGAATGAATGACTGGATAAAAAATATAATGCATACATGATCAAGTATTATTTAGCCTTACCATAAGGAGAAAATTCATTATTATGTTACATACTATGTGAACTAAGCCACTCACAAAATTATAAATACTATATAGTTCCATCTCTATGAGCAATATCAAGTACAGTAATTTCTTATTTTCCATGAGGGATACATACATTCTTTTTTACATATATACCTGCCTATGACAAAGCTTAATTGATACCTTAGGCACAACGACAGATCGCCTTCTGTTTATGAGATAAGATCTGTCTGTCTTGCTCTGGCTGAACTGGAATTCATGACAAATCCAGGCTTGTTTTGAACTTCCAGGGATCCCCCTTCCACCTGTCCTCACAAGTTTTAAGATTATAAATGTGCGCCACCATGCCTAGTTACGATCAGACATTAACAATAACTACAATATAATGAAGGAGTCATCCTATTATACTACAATCGAAATGGCTGGAATCACTGCTCTTACACGCTGAGAAAACTGCTTAGTAACTTAGCATTTACTAAAGCACAAGCACAATGATGCCACAACACTTGCTCTGGTCACTGAGAAAACTACCAAGAAGTGGGGGGGAAAGAATGTTGTATTTTCAATGCAGGCTAGTGTGGGATGACACAATATTTCAACAAGTTACTCAGAATGGTACACACACACAAATTATGAATTGTTATTTCTGGAGCTCTCCATTTACTATTTTAAACTGCAGTTGTGTGTTACTGAAACCATGAGACAAGAAAACAGTGTTGATCCCATCCTTGTAGGGACTGGTAGTCAAAGTCACAGAAACAGAACTTCAAACGTGGGCTGCTAAGAGCAGAGAGAAAGGGAAGATAAGGAGTTGCTGCTGCTCTGTGCGTATGGAGCTCCAGTTTCATCAGCTAAATCTTCTGAAGATTTACAATATGACAACAGTGACTACAGTTTACAGTACTGGATTGTATGCTTGAAAATGTCTGGGGGCCAGCCAGATAGCTCAGTGAGGAAACATGCTTTCCTTGCAACTGGAGTTGATCCCTAAAACCCATGCAGTGGTGGAAAGAAAGAGAGAGACAACTTCACAAAGCTGTCATCTGACCACCATACATGAGCTGTGGTTCTCTCTCTCTCTCTCTCTCTCTCTCTCTCTCTCTCTCTCTCTCTCTCTCTCTCTCTCTCTCTCTCACACACACACACATATATATTATGAAATGTACCTTCCAAACAATTTTAATTGTTTTTATGGTGTGTGTGTGTGTGTGTGTGTGTGTGTGTGTGTGTGTATGTGGTATACACATGTGACACTGTGTGTGAGAGCAGAGGTAACGCAGAAGTCAGAGAACAACTTGCAGGAGTAAGTTCTCTCCTTTGGCCATGCTGAACCCAGGGATTGAACTCAGGTTGTCGGACTTGGTAGCAAGTGCCTTTACCTGCTTAGCCATCTTGCTGTCCCCCTTTATTACATTTTTACTATAATTTAAAAAAATATTCTAGAGTGATAAGATTATTTGAAACTATTTTATTAGTGATAAAATAAAGAATTTCCATGGGATGTCATGCTGCCTGCTCCCAAAGTAATTTTAATTAGGTATTTTAAAGGTTCACATCTTGGCATACATTTCTAATATATTATATTTTAATAATTAAAATATGACTTAATTGTGACATTTTGCTCAGTCACACGATCTGAATAAAACTATTTTATTTCTGTAGTTCAAGATACTACACTCAAGAGATACAATGTAGCTCTCTCAACATGCTTTATTTTATATCCTCACTCTATTTTTGGCTCCCTGCATGTTGGGCCTCATGAGCATCTCTTTTGAGAAAGTCAATAGGAGATCCTCAGGGACTTCAAATTCTGTTATCACAAGTCAATCCCCAGTCTCTTTCTACCTTTTTCTTTAAGGTGATAGAATACAAAAGATTACATTCTAGGCCATTATAGGCTCTCTCATCTACTGGTGGATGATGTACCATATCTGGGTTAAGCAAAATTAATTTTTATCTTAAAAAAGGTGTTGGTACTAAGTGTTGGGACTGTACAGTTACCAGTGTGGTGTTCTCTTTCAAGTAATGACTTATGCAAGCTATATATTTTTCTCTAATGATGGCGACTTCACAATGTAAAAACTTTTCTGGTAATAGCCAGAAGAGCCAGTTTATAAGCCTTATGAGGAAATCAGTTCCACCACTCTACAGTCACGACTTGTATAATGTGCAAGACAAAATGGCACAGTCAATTCTCTCAGTGGGAACTCTTCTGACATTATCTCCACACAGCCATTATAAATGAGGGAAACTTCTGACCTGGCTTTAATGTCCAACTGCTTCCTTAAAGTTTATCTGATTGTTTTCAGTCAGAAACTCTCCTTCCTCTCAACGTAAGAGTAGCACCGTAACACCAGTCTTAAAGCACTGAGGTCATACTGCTGAGTTAAAGTTAATTCTACTTCTTTCCTGCTTTTAGTCCCAAACTATTTAAGAACATGTCTCTTTGAACTTATATTCTCTTTGCACAGTAGTCTAAAAAATATCCCTTAGATGTGTACACAAGTGGAAGGTACTTTGAAAACTGAGTAAAGTAGTTTTCTAGATCTTTGTCTCATCTATGAAATGGAACACTAACAAATATATCTAATGCATAAAGATGTAGTGAGAATCAAACCAGAAGATCCAAAATTTATCATTTCAATAATAATCGTGAGCTATTATAAAATAATTAGTATTTTAGCTAATGGACACTATGGTGAAATAAAGATAACTCTAATATATTCCCTGAACTCAGTGAGTTCTAACCTTCACAATCTTTTATTAGTTTCTTTTAATTATACATATTTGTCTCTTCCACTACAATGAAAAATAAAAAGATGAGGATGTGGCCTGTCATAGCCAAAGTTGTGTCACCAGTAAATATTTGTTCAATGGATAAAAGAATGATTGGCAATTTCTAGTGGGAAAAAAATTGACAGTATTCACAAATATTTCCTGAGCTGATGTTGTGAGCAAGAAACTGGAGGGCAGAGAAGTGAATAGGAAGATAGAATATACAGAAAGGTGAGAGGAATTCTGTGAGAATCTGTAAGACATCATGGAGTGAGTGTTTGTTTTGGCGCTTGAATTACAGGCAGAGTTTGGACTATTAGAGATGACAAGAAAATATGTAATCAAAAGTAGCAGCATGAGTAAAGGCACTGATGCTGGGAGGGTAGGGTGCACTTGGCAAATACAGAGTCCTGTATAACGGGGGCCTATGATCCAGAGGAAGTAAATGATTGAGATCCTACTGTTCAGGGCTTTGAATGTCAGGATAATTGAGCCAAACCATAATTTGTCTGAATAAAGAAGAGTTTTGCACAATATTGCAGGGAGTCCAGGGTTAGACTTGATGACTTAGAAATTCACCCTCGACCCATTATTTCCTGACCTTTAATGTTACCAGTTTTGTTACTTTAGTTTAAAATCCAATTATAAGAAAGGTAGGGTCCTAGAGGTGAGTTTTAATCAAAGGTATTTTCTGACCCTGTAGAAAATAGTCCTGGCATTTGGGGAGAAGCTGTGCTTTTGCCAGCAAGAGAAAATCCGAAGTAAAATAGCAAACAGCAGAGAGAGGGTATTTCTCTGTTGACTGCCCTTCATGCAGTTGACCAGGTATTTGTTTGTTTTGCCTTGTTTTACTTCCCATAGATCAGTACAAATGAAGCAGTATAAAAATATGGCACAGAAAATGCAAATGAGATTTTGAGTAAATCCCTTTTAAAAGATTATTGATCAGAAAGAAGATGTAAAGAAGAAGTCACCAATGTGAGTTTCACCTGGTTATCCAATTTGAACAATAGGAGGGATATGATACAATTTTACAGGAATGATTCTATATGAACATAAATGTTCTTTTATTTGGCTGATTTGAACAGTGATGATTTTATTTTTCCATGCTAGATCCAATTTGGTTTTGCACACCGTAGCCTGTAAAATGTTTCAGAATAGGATCATAGCTCTACTTCACTACTACAGAAAATCAACACAAGAAAACAACAACAACAACAAAATAAACTGTTTTAAATGTTCTCTTCCCTGTACATGTACCCATACAACACTAAGTGTTTGCTATCTACCATTGTCATCCTTTCATTAACTCATCTGTCTATCCTGTGTGTATATACAGCCAATAAAAAACAAGATTTGCTCAGTATGAACTCAGTTCCATACACTCTGTCAGGCACCATGGTTATTGTAGTTTCTGTTATTTAAGTGATGTACATTTATTTCCATCATATTTGCAGGCAGTCCAGAATGGGTTTAGAAAACAAACCTATTTGCCTATGTTTATAGCTACCTAAACCTTTGAACACTTATGATTTGTTCTTAATTGATTAGTAATTCTCTGTGGCTGAATGCATTACTTTAAACAAATACACCAAGTCAGTTTGCTTGATGAGCTCTGCTAGTAAATAGATGAAATATTTCTTTTCTTTCTTTCTTTCTTTCTTTCTTTCTTTCTTTCTTTCTTTCTTTCTTTCTTTCTTTCTTTTGTTTTGGTTTTGGTTTTTTGAGACAGGGTTTCTCTGTGTAGTTTTGATGCCTGTCCTGGATCTTGCTCTGTAGATCAGGCGGGTCTTGAACTCACAGAGATCCACCTGGCTCTGCCTCTCAAGTGCTGGGATCAAAGGCATGTACCACCACTGCCCAGCTGAAATATTTCTTTTTATAGGAAGTACAAGATTCTCAGAGAAACTTGCAATCTGATCACTAAAAAGGTCATTTATCTACCATTCTTAGCATGATTTTTAGCGTTTATTTAATGATTTGTGTTTCTGTGTGTGTGTGTGTGTGTGTGTGTATACATGCGCATATGGAGGACAGATGGCAACTTTCAGATGTTGGTTCTGTCTTCCATCATATGTATTCTAGGAATGAAAACCAAACCACAGGCTTGGCAGTAAGCCCCTATCTTCTGAACCATCTTGCCAGCCCCCACTTATCTACCATATTTTATGGAGAAAGGGCATTATATTTACTCATAAATATGTAGTGTAATATTTTGTAATAGTATTTGGATGTAGAATGATACTTTTTTTTTATCTTATACAATGATAGCCAATGAAAGGAAAAAAATGAACTTAGAGAATCCTGAATTTTGCTTTCTGGACTTTTATTTATTAGATGTGATAGAGATAAATTATTTTTTCCATGCTGGTGATGGAAACATGTCCCTTGTAGGCAGGACTCTACCATTGAGTGCCATCTATAGTTCATTATGTCACCACAAACATCATTTACTCATGTGAAGATAAGAAAATAATGCTGCTTTGTTTACATCAGTAAACACTGTAAGAGTCTAAAGAATAAGGCCAAGCATTCCTGGTAAACTGCCAAATGCTCCTTAGGTATAAAAGCAGATCTTCTCTTTCTCATTCAGTCTCCATACCCAGAAAGACGCATATGATGTAATTCTATTCCAATTAAAAATATTTTTTTTTTGTTTTTTTCGAGACAAGGTTTCTCTGTGTAGCTTTGCGCCTTTGCTAGAACTCACTTGGTAGCCCAGGCTGGCCTCGAACTCACAAAGATCTGCCTGGCTCTACCTCCCGAGTGCTGGAATTAAAGGCGTGCGCCGCCGCCACCGCCGCCGCCACCGCCGCCGCCACCGCCGCCGCCACCACCTGGCCCAATTAAAAATATTTTAAAATAAAGTTAATGCATTGAAAAATTTCAAGGAATTTTTATAGAACCTAAGAAGAAGAGAGATAATTTAAGTGAAATATAAAAACAACAACCACAAGAAACAACAATGACAAATAAACAAAAAAATGAAAAAAGAAAACCAAAATTAAGCTGAGCACAGTGGTGTATTCCTGTAGTATGTGCATAGGGAAGATTGATCCAAGAAGATTGCCATGATTTTGAAATCAGCATTGGCTAGATATGTAGTTCTAGGCCAGTCTGTCAAAAAAATAAATAAGAATCACCTAGAAACCCCCAAAACCCTTCTCAATTACAGTAATGCATTAGGCAGACTCCAAATCAAATATACTTTAAAGTTTTTGTTTCACCTTTAAAAACCAGTAAAAATATAGTTGTTATCTCGTTGGTCTATACTCAGTCCCTGTGATACAAAGAGCACAAGCGTGCACAGCATGGTTTTACAGATAAGGATATAGGCAAAGTAGTGAGAAATGACTAAATTAAGGTTATGGAGCCAAAGAAGCGTTACAAGTATGGAAGGAGCCACACTGGAGAGTCAGGAGGAAGATTCTTGGTCTGTTGCACAAAGTAACTATCAAATTAACTATACTTCAATGTGGACAGTGTTTTATTATGTTTGTTTGTTTGTTTGTTTGTTTGTTTGTTTTGAAGGGATGTGTAGCGGTGGTACAGCTCTTGTATGCCATGACACATGGATGGAGATCAGAAGAAAACTTGTGGAACTTGGTTCCCACCTTCCACCATGTGTATCCTAGGGACAGAATTCAAGGTCATCAGATGCCTAATGTCTTGATCCACTGAGCCATCTTGATGGTTAAGAATGATTTTTAAAGTTCTCTAATCTTTGATCCATTGGTTTTCCATTGGATTCCAAACATTGGTGAACATCAGATTTGTTTCTGAGGAATATGAAAAGACTTTAGGTTTCCATGTATGTGATGTGAGGTGGTATCTCACCCTAGAAATTGGGAAATGACTTAGTGGTTGACTGTCAGGAAAACAGGTGATGGCACCTCTAGATGGCACTTAGAAGTTATTCATTGCTCATAAGCATATTCCAGACGCTTTAATAAATATTTATTCATTGATCTTAAGTGTTCTTTCTACCACTAAATAAATTTCCCACAAGGCGTTCTAAATGTGTAAATTATTTTATGTTTTCTGCTTACAGACTGATTTACTCTAAACACAAATGTCCAAGGTGGGGTAAAAGGGTAAGGCTGAGGTTGAATTACAAAACGGTACCTCTTTTGGGTTGCCTTACCCCACATGTTACAAGCCCTAGCAAGGAGTAGAGAGGCTGGATCACAGTTATTTATTTATGCTTTACCTGAGCATCTAGGTGTTTCATTCAAACTTAACCAAAGCTTCCATCATCACAGCATCCACCACCATTGTTCTTACTTAGAGATAACTCCTATCATGAGTAAACAGCTGTAGTAACTAGCAGTCTCCTTTTATCAACAATTCCCAAATTTTCCCCTTTGGACTATGTAAAGTATTGAAAATTTAATCTTTAATATTTCTTTTAGATGGAAATAACCAATTCCTATAACCCTCTCATTTGTTAAAAAGATAATATTTTCCTATAGAACAGTGCATTTTTTATTTAAAAACATTTTTATTCATTTTACATACCAACCATAGATCCTCCTCATAGGTGAGTTCCTAGGAGCTTGGTTCAGTTGTCTCTGTAGATTTCCCTATCATGATCTTGACCCCCCATTGCTCATAGAATCCTTCTTCTCTTGCATTGACGGGGCTCCCAGAGCTCAGCCTGGTGCTTGGTTGTGGATCTCTGAGTAAACTGGGGATGAGGGGGCAATAGAGGGCAATAGAGGGGAATGAGAACATGAGGGAACAGGATGGTTGAGCTGGGAGAGGGATGGAGTGGGAGAGCAAGAAAAGGGATATCTTGATAGAGGGAGACAATATGGGGTAAGGGAGACACCATCCACAAGGATGACCCCAGATTAGACTACTAGCAATAGTGGAGAGGGTGTCTGAACTGGCCTACCCTGGTAATCAGATTGGTGAATACCCTAACTGTCATCATAGAGCCTTCATCCAGTAACTGATGGAAGCAGATGCAGAGATCTAAAACAGTGCATTTTTAAAAATTTTATGATTTAATTTAATTTTACATATCAGCCACAGATTCCCCTGTCCTCCCTCCCCTCCTGTCCCCTCCCCTCTCCCTCCCCCCAAGCCCACCCCCCATTCCCATCTCCTCCAGGGCAAGGACTCCCCTGGGGATTCAGCTCAGCCTGGTAGATTGAGTCCAGGCAGGTCCAGTCCCCTCCTACCTTCACCCAGGCTGAGCAAAGTGTCCCTGCATAAGCCCCAGGTTCCAAAGAGCCAGCTCATGCACTAAGGATAGGTCCCGGTCCCACTGACTGGGGGCCTCCTAAACAGTTCAAGCTAATCAAAGGCTAGGCTCACAACCAAAAATATAACAGTGCATTTTTATGTGAATTCTATTTTGTGTTCAGGAAGTTCTACTATAGTCAGAATCAATAGTAAGTTGCTTTATAATATAGAGGTAGTTAGTAAATACAAGTAGTGAATACAGAAGTCATGTTTGCTCCTTTTATTTTATTTTAGTTCAGTTTGGTTTAGTTTGTGTTTTGCTGAGACAGAGTCACCTATAACCTAGGTGTGAGTCAAACTCCCTGTGTTGCTAAGGCTACCTTGAGCTCTTGCTCTTCCTGCCCTGACCTCTCAATTGCTGTGATTACAGGCTTGTGCCATTGCCATCCTGTTTTTTGTTTTTTAGGATTTGCCCTTGCTGGCTCTGCTTTTTTCCTAACCAGCTACATTTCAACTGGAAGAAGATAGAGTTAATCTTTTGGTGCATCAATCTCAGCTGTTCTTCTAGGCTAGGCTGATTTCATGTCTGATTTTGAAATCAAATGTAGAATTTTTGGAATGGACTAGGCCTGATGCACATTGCAAAAGTGCTCATTGGGGAAGAAAATTTCCCTTATCACCTTCAACTAGTGGAAGAGATTCCACAAACATAAAGGAGAATTGTTTTGTCACCAGGGGAGTAAAATGTGAATAAACAGGTAGAACTTTTACAAACTCAGAATTTTTTTTTAAGTTCATAGTTCATGTGTTTCAATTCGTTTGGCTATTTGTCCGAGTGCTTTATGCAACCTTGGTCTCAACAATTCTTACTCATATAAACCCTCCTCTTTCTCCCCAGTTGGACTCCTGGAGCTCCACCTGGGGCCTGGCCATGGATCTCTGCATCCAGTTCTCTCAGTCATTGGATGGGGTTTCTAGCACGACAATTAAGGTGTTTGGCCATCCTATTACCAGAGTAGGTCAGTTCGGGCTGTCTCTCGACCATTGCCAGTAGTCTATTGTGGGGTCCCCAACTGGATCAGGCCCTCTGGATAAGTGAGACAGTTGATTAGCTTGATCTGTTTGGGAGGCATCCAGGCATTGGGACCGGGACCTGTCCTCAGTGCATGTGCTAGCTGTTTGGAACCTGGGGCTTATGCAGGGACACTTGGCTCAGCCTGGGAGGAGGGGACTGGACCTGCCTGGACTGAATCTACCAGGTTGAACTCAATCCTCAGGGGAGTCTTTGCCCTGGAGGAGATGAGAATGGGGGGTGGGCTGGGGGGAGGGCAAGGGGGGCAGGAGGAGGTGGGAGGAGGGAGGACAGGGTAATCTGTGGCTGATATGTAAAATTAAATTAAATTATAAAAAAAAGATGCCTTGCTCACCATGTGCCTATGTGTTGCGCACCTAGAAGGCAGGGTCCAAATTAAAAAAAAAAAAAAAAAAACGAATATTTACGGGATTTCCCAGAAGGATTGACTTCCTGCTGACAGACTGAAATTCCTGTCACTTGATGTGCTCAGGTAGAAGTTTAAAGATTATGTGCTCCTGATAACTGAAGAGATTTCGTTGTTTTTGTGAACATTGACCTCAAAATGTTTAAAGTGGCTTCTGCCTTTGAGACTTTGAGACTCTATCCCAAATCTTCCCTCAGTGGATTTTGTCCCAAGGATCAGAAGTTATAGAGTAACACATCATTTGGACAAACTTTTTTTTTTAGTAACTATAATATGCAGGGTTTATTAGTTACTCTTTAAATATATGGATATCACAATATGCTATTAGATATGGTAACAGATTAAACTCTTCCAATCCTTTAGGTATAATATATGATGTATTTCCAAGACAGCATTGTATATTGTATATATTGTGATTCCATTTTATTTCTGAGAATTGTCAGAAAGTTCAAGAACTGTTAGCTTTGTTTAGTGTAGAATTGTTTGGTTCAGAGTGCTTAGCACATAAACCTAAGATTCTTGAATTCTATCCTCGCTCTTGAGTTCTCATCTGACTCTGAGACAAGCCACTTGTCTTGTGATGAAATTTCAGCAATATTCCTTCCTAAAATAATTCTGTGTTACTGTTAGTGTTCAAGTATTGTGCAGAGTCAACTATCCAAACTACACCATAGCAGACATCCTGTCCACCTCTTTGAAGTCATGAATGTAAAACTGAAGGACATTTTTTTTTTATTATTTAGACTTATAAACTGACTGGAGAATAGTCTAAACACCTAATAAGAGTCTTTCTGTTTGGTGAAGACCCAATCAACCTTATCAGTCTCCAACAGGTTGTATTTTATGGGAAATTAAAGTGTAACTGTAATTTTAATACTGTTATGAATTGTAATGTAAATATTTTTAGATAGAAGTTTGCCAAATGCGTCACATCCTGCAAGTTGAGAAGCACTGCTCTAGGGGATGAGGATATGGCTCAGATCTGATTTTGGATCCCCAGTACCTACATAAAAAGACAACAAACCAGGGGCAGCATGTACCTGTGATCTCAGTTCCAAGGAGGCAGAGACAGGTGGATCTTTGGAGCTCATTGACTAGTCAGCCTACTGGAATTGATAAACTCCAGGCCCAATGAGAGTTCTTATCTCAAAAAATAAGGGGAAAATGGTTAACCAGAAATCGACCTTTGGCCTCCACATGTATACACATACATAGATGCACTTATACCTGCATACACAGTGTACACACCCACACAAACACATACATTCATGGCATAGGCATGGATACATACACAAGAATAAAATAAAAGTAAAGAAGCTCCACACATCAGTGCTTACTAATGATTTATTTATTTATTGCTTATTTGAGGGGGCAGATTATTTGTTGGATGCAGTCTCACTTTGTAGTCCATGCTGGCCTCAAACTTGCAGCAATCCTCCTGCCTCTGCCACCCAAGTGTTGAGATACAGGCTTTGAGCCACTCTGTTTGGTTTATCTGTGACATTTTCATGTATAATTACCTTATCACATAGCAACTGGTAACCCAATTATTTTCCTAAATATATTAGTTAGTGACACTTTTATCTGTGAATTGTTGTTATGGGTGCTATGTGTTATTTATGCATTCTTTTTCTTTCCAGGATGCTGAATAAAAAATTCAGTAGGCATGCAAGTTTCTCTATAACAATTTTTTAGTTTATTATTTGAAAATTTCCTACAATTTTATAGTGTATTTTTATCATATTCATCTACTACTACCTCGATTCAGCTCTCCATAATGCCTGCCCCTTCTCCCTCCCAGCTGCTTTCTATCTATGTTAGTTCCTTTTGTTTTTCTTTTGTTTTTCTTTCTCAATGCTTGGGGTTGAACTCAGAGCCTTGTTCATGCTATGCACGTGCTCTACCACTGAGCTACATCTATCCTGAAGTGTTGCATTTAATAGAATTATAATGGTCCTTCCCATGGGGTCTGCATTTATTGTTATCAAGCATTGTTGTAGATTTTGTGGGCAGCAGGTGCTCCACTCAAATACAGAGTTCTTTCTGAGTTTTTGAAAACACCAGACAGATATTGATTTATGAGTAACAATTCAGTCTGGAGTCATTGCCATGGTGGTTATGAGGTAGTCATTTCTGCTAGAACAACTAGAAGTCTCAAGGTTATAGAAGACTTCAGTATTTAAAAGGAACATAAATTTTAGGCTCTTCATATCTTCAAAGGCAAAGGCTGATGGACATAAGTGAAGTTCTTAATATCATGGTGAATAGTAAGTACAATAGAAACGTAAAATCACAGGAAATGGACTATAAAGTCACTACTTGAAACTTCAATACAAAGTTTCTCTGAGTATGATATGGGAAGACCTTACATTAAATTCACTTGGGTAAAAAGCCAGACTAAAACCAAAAGAAAACAACAACAAAGAACAGAAAATGATAGGACCAGACATAAGAAACCTCCTTTGAAGTTGTTAAGGGAGTCCAATAAACTCCCTAAACAATATAGGCTATTGCTGTTGCCCTTGGTTGCTTCCCAGAACTTGAAAGTAAGCCCCTGTTGCTGAAGATATCATGCAGTTCAGACATGGGACTTAAAGGAATCTAGCTAGAAATTACCTGAAAGCTCTTCTGTGAGGACTAGCTTTCAGAGTATCAGAAGGTTCTGCTTTACCATTGAGCTACAACTCTCGTTAGTTAGTGTTGCATTTAATAGAATTATATAGTGGCTCTTATATCTTGGTGGTAACAAACAGCTGTTTAGTATAGTTAAGGCCCATTTAATAGGAGCGTATTCATGCCATGTACTGTAAAATAGGTTGGTGAAGCCCCAGAACCTAGAGTTATATCTTCTACTGCCATTTTCTGAAATCAATATAACTTCTAAGTATACTTACCTTATACTCACAAATAAGTGTAGCTATCAACTTTCACCATAAAAGATTATTTTTGTACCTGAGGCCAGACAGAAAGCCACACTAGCCAAAATGCCTAGAATAACTGACTATGAGGTGTCCATCTCCAACACTACCCCTCTACCTAAGGCTCAGAGAACATTTCAGAAGATGTACAGAAAGGTTGTAAGAGCCAGAGGACACCACCAATTGACATGCTACAAGAATTTATGACTACAGAGAGAGGGTGAACCAGTCTTCCCCATGAATGAAATCCCTAATTGGTTATCCAGTATATGATCATCCCTGAAAACATATACACATTAGCAGTGGTAAATTGATACTCAGCAGATTTTATTTACAGATTAATTCTTATATACACATAATTAAATATATATTTATATATAATTTATCTATATTTTATATAATTTAAATATATGTAATATATTTATATATAATTAGAGAAAAGGGGCATAAATTTGAAAGATTTGGGGGGGTTAAAGGGAGGAAAGAATGGGAGAGAAATGATGTATGTACAGTACACTGAAAAAATTGGGGTAAATTTTATCACTAGGAATAAAAGTACAAGAAATTCTAGCCAAAGGTTGTCAGAATCGCTAGACATGGGGTCTAAGAATTGATATTTCAAATGAACAGCCTCCTTTCACGATTTCTTTTAAAAATCATTTCTTTTATTTTTTTGAGATTATAACACAATTACATCATTTCCCTCTTCCATTTCCTTACTCAACCCCACCCCCAGCTCTTTTTCAAATTCATAGTCTATTTTCCATTAATTGTTGTTACGTTTAACTTTGAGAATCATTGCTTTAAGGAGGTAGTTTCTAGTTCAGTAAAATAAAGTGCTAGTCTATGATCCAGTATAATTGGAAACACATGGATCTGGTAGGAGAAACCCAAGGTCTAGTCCTAGTTTTAGCAGTTATTATCTGGGATATCTTGGGAAAATGCTATCACTGTCTCTTTGATCAGTAATTTCCTTCTTGGTATAATTCTGGCAGATTTGATCCAGAAAAACACCAGGCTATTTTTCAGTATTAACACTATATAAATCTACACAAAGAACAATAATCAAACATTCCAAAGGCTCATAGGACCTAGCACCCAGCTCTACAGCTGGCACATAAGATGAATCCAATAAGTACTAATTATATGAATGTTGTTATAAACTACAAACATGGGAATTAAATAGTAGTCAATAGATGAATATGTAATGGGCAGTATGGTCCTAAGGAAAGCTAATATGTTTGGAAGCTACCTTTATGCCTGTGGAGATAATCATAACTTTAATTTATATCCCCTCTTTGTTGACATCAGTGATTTATCTGTCTGAGTAGCTGTAGTTGGATCCAATCCAATTCAAATTTATATTTTACATTAAGTGATGACCCCTTATTGAGTTGCCCTCCCATTAACTCCCCACCAATCCATTAGCAACTAGTCTATGATATACTTTGTTTAACGGTATGCTGTTTTTTTATGTTTCATTTTATGTATTTAAGTCTACATTTCTAAGTTATGCCAAACTCCAGGAGACTGGAGAATATATTCCTTTTTTGTTGCCTCAAAGCCCATCTAGTTTTGAATGCATAGGTGGTCAAGTGGTAGTTTTAATCTTTTATATTTGAAAATGCCTTTTAAGCTATAAAGTCCTTTTTCAACCAGTTTATTTTATCCCCACGATCAGGGTGATAGGCTTCCAGAGGAGGTATCCTTATCACCATTTTATAGATTAAGGAACTGAAGCTTAAATAATTTAAGTTTTGAAAAATCCTTACCTTGAGGTTCCAGTTATTTCTTCCTACATGCTCCTCCCTAAAGTTCCATGCAATTCTGCCCCAGGTGCACATGGTTTCACAGTATTAGGAAGTGATCGAGAGTCGAAGGTTAACTGAAATTGGGACTCCATCTACACAGCTATGGGGAAGTCATCCATGCTTGAGTAAGAACTTTCAGGAATGCAGCTGTTTTTTGTGATTACTCATGCTCCTATAAGTTACCCTTCTCCCATGTGCTGATAATTATCTTTTGTCAAGTTGACACAAACTAGAGTCACTTGAGAAGAGGGAGCCTCAGTTGAAGGAATGCTTCCAATAAATTGGCTTGTGGACATATCTGTGGGACATTCTCTACACTGATAGTTGATATGGGATGGCCTAGCCCAATGGGGGCAATGCCATGCCTAAACAGGTACCCCTGGACTGTATAAGAAAGCAGGCTGAGAAAGAAATGGAGAGCAAGTCAGTAATCCTTGTTCCTCCATGGCTTCTGCTTTCAGTTTCTGCTTCCAGGTTCTTGTCTCGAGTTCCTACTCTCACTTGCCTTCATGATGGACTGTAAGTTGTAAGATGGAATAACACCCCACCAGTCTGAATTTCTTCATGGTGGTTATCACAGTGACAGAAAGCGAATGAGGATACCCAAGATCTTGTAAGTAAGCCCAATAAATCAAGGTACACATGGATGGAATTGTTAGTTTGGTCTGTTATTGGTGCCTTATTTGGGGTCAGTAGACACTTGTTCACATCTCCCCATGGAGATTCATTCAACAGCACACATGCCAACACTCCTCATATTCCTAGCCCATAGAAAATTCTTTGATTTTCTTTTTTATCTGTTTTGGAGACAGAGATTAACCTTGTAGCTAGGGTGTCCTGAAACTATGGACAAGCTGGGTTCAAACATGAAACAAGCCTCCTGCACCAGCCTCCAGTACTGAGATACAGGCATGAGATACCACCATGCTTAGTGTTCCAATGCTTGTTGATATATATATATATATATATATATATATATATATATATATGTATCAGTGTATGATTTCTTATTGGAGAAATGATAGGTTGTTGGATAACTTGGGATAACTTTTGCAATTTAGGGATTTTCCATAATCAAAAATTTCATCCCCTTCTACTAAAAATGTTTGCATCATTAAAAAAAAGAGGAAACAAGAATAAAGCTTAGATTATTTGCAGCATTAGTTCTTGGGTACTAGTTTTACTGCATTTCAAATGACATTGTCTTGGTTAAAAGTATTCTAAATTTAAAGCACCTGAACTCTCTTTTTCCTTTCTGGTTTTTAGTGATCATTTGTATTCAACTAGATCAATGTTTATTTTGAATGAACTTGGGGTTTCTTAACCTTTTGTTATTGTTTTTCCAATTAAGATGTCTGATAATTATCTGAAAATAGAAGACACAAAAGTCATGAGGTTGAATAAGAATGAATCCTTTAAAATATTTAATTTGTCCAGAGCCTCTTTTATGTTTAGAAAAATAGCTCCGTGTGCACTAATCAGTTTTTGCAAGTGATCCTTTCCTCTGACCTACTGCACCAGAGGGGTTGTACAATTCTTCATATAGGGTTGAAGTATTTGAAATGATATGCTGTACGAAAGAACACATTGAGAAAGCAAAAATGTGTGTTTATGAATAAACTAGGAGATCATGTAAACAGCAAACATGCAGTTAGAAAAACACTGATGCAGATTCCCGTGAGAAATAAGCTATGCTTAAACAAAGTATGTTATTCTGTTTTAGAACCAGTAATAACTGGGTAAAATTTACTCAGCAGGAAACATAACAAGTATAACAAAACAGCTGCCTCCAGTTTCTGTAGGCCCTCTAAAACCTTAGTTTGAGAAATTCACCATCATTTGCACATGCATTAAATCAGAGACTAACATTCGATACAGTGAAATGAAATTTTGAAGAAATAGCTTTTCTACAGTGAGTCTGATTCATGCAATTTTATCAAATGTGTATCGAGTCCTATAGATAATAGGGCAGTAAAAGTGGATGGAATATGTTCCATGGCATTAATACTTCACTCAATGCAAAGCAAGGAGCCCATTTACCCTGGTCCTCCAGCTGTTCCTTGGTAAAGAGAATACTGAAGGCTCTCTAAGAAAAACCTGTGCTAGTCAGAATCTATATGTAGATGAAACTTTGGAATTGTGTTTAAACCCATCTATACCCAGGGCCAGATTCTTAGATCATAGTTGTCCTTTATTTCCTTCAATCTCTCCTCTCTCTATTTTCGGAAAGCAGTAATAATGGTATTGGCTAACATCCTAAATATTTTCTGTGTATGAGGCTTTTGCTAAGCACTACATGACAGGTTATCACATTCTCATTACTACTTACATACTATCGTTATTCTGTCTGCTTTACAGACAGGTCAAACAACTTATCACATCTCTGCATTTAAAAAATATTTACAAAAGCTTCTCAGTTTCAAGAGGTCCCATTGATTGATTGTTTGTCTCAGTGTCTGTGCTACTGGTGTTATATTTAGGAAGTGATCTCCTATGCCAATGCATTCAAGACTACTTCCTATTTCTCTTCTAGCAGGTTCAGAGTAGCTGGATTTATGTTGAGGTCTTTGATCCACTTGGACTTAAGTTTTGTGCACGGTGACAGATATGGATCTATTTGCAGCCTTCTACACGTTGATATCCAGTTATGCCAGCACCATTTGTTGAAGATGCTTTCTTTTTTCCATTGTACACTTTTGGCTTCTTTGTCAAAAATTATATGTCCATAGGTGTGTGGGTTAATGTCAGGGTCTTCAATTCGATTCCATTGGTCCACATGTCGGTTTTTATGCCAATACCAAGCTGTTTTTATTACTGTAGCTCTATAGTAGAGCTTGAAGTCAGGGATTGTGATGCCTCCAGAAGTTGTTTTATTGTACAGGTTTCTTTTAGCTATCCTGGGTTTTTTGTTTTTCCATATGAAGTTGAGTATTATTCTTTCCAGGTCTGTGAAGAATTGTGTTGGTATTTTGATGGGGATTGCATTGAATCTGCAAATTGCACTCATAGGAAGATGCTAGATGTGAAACAAGGATGACTGGACTGCTACTCACATCACCAGTGAGGCTACCTGGAAAACGGGACCCCCAAAAAAGACACGGAGAAATGGACGAGATCTACATGAACAGCCTTGTCATGAGTGGGAACAATGAAGGGCCACGGTCGAGGGAAAGAGAGTGGGAGATCCCAGCTGGATCAAGAAAAGAGAGGGAGAACAAGGAATAGGAGACCATGGTAAATGAAGACCACATGAGAAGGGAAGGAAGCAGAGAGCTAGGGAGGCCCATGGAGATCCACAAAGATACCCCCGCAAAAGACTGCTGGCAATGGTCGAGAGACGGCAGGAACTGACCTACTCTGGTGATGGGATGGCCAGACACCCTGATAGTTGTGCCATAAACCCCATCCAAGGACTGAGGGATCTGGATGCAGACATCCACGGCTGGGCCCCTGGTGGAGCACTGGGAGTCTAATTAGTGAGAAAGAAGAGGGTTTATATGAGCGAGAATAGTTGAAGCCAAGGTTGCATAAAGCACAGGGACAAATAACCAAATGAATAGAAGCACAGGATCTATGAACCAAAGGCTGAGGGGCCCCCAACTGGATCAGGCCCCCTGAATGGGTGAGACAGTCATTTGGCTTGATCTGTTTGGGAGGCAGCTGTGCGTTGGTGCCGGGTCCTGGGCTCATTGCATGAGTTGGCTGTTTGAATCCTGGGACTTATGCAGGGACACTTGGCTCGGTCTGGGAGGGGGGGAATGGACCTGGCTGGACTGAGTCTACCAGGTCGATCCCGGTCCTCGGGGGAGACCTTGATCTGGAGGAGGTGGGAATGGGGGGTGGGCTGGGGGGAGGGGGAGGGGGGCGAGAAGGGGAGAACAGGGGAATCTGTGGCTATTATGTTGAACTGAATGATGTTGTAAAATAAAAAAAAAATATTTATTTTTAAAGATTTATTATGTATACGTATATGAGCTTTTGTGAATTAATGTGCACCACACACACATAGGAGCTTACAACAGTTAGACAGTGTTAGAGCCCCTGGAACTAGACTTACAGATGGTTGTGGGACATCATGTGAGTGCTAGGAACTGAATTGAGGTCCTCTGCAAGAACAGCAAGTACTCTTAACTGCTTAGCCATCTCTCTAACCTCTTATATTGTTTTAAATTGTGGGTATATGTTTGGGAATGCGTACATGTGTGTACAGTTGCCCACAGAGTACAAAGAGCTTATCAGATCTCCTACAGCTAGAGTTATAGATAGTTATAATCCATCCAGTGTGGGTGCTGGAACAAAATCCCAGTCTTCTGCAAGAGTGGTACATGCTCTTAACTGCTGAGCCACCTCTCAAGTCCTACACCCTCGCATCTTAATTCCTATACTATTTAATCCAAACATTTACTCAATTTTATCTCTCAAGCATGATACACACTGTTGGTTCAGCATCTTGAATTCCTCTTGCCTCTGCACACCACTCACTTACTGTAATCTATTACAATGATTCTATCAAGACTTTTTAGGGGTTCTTTATTTAATTGTCTTTAGTTTTAATCACTAACCACCTCAACTATCAATCTCTCAGAACCCTGGCCCTTGATTCAAATAGTGTAAAGGATGCAGTTAATTAAATCAATATGATTATATGAGTGAATGCCTGATAGGCACCTTTACCTTTTGTTAGAGATGACTGCATTATCACAAACTATCCCCAATAAATGACAACTAATAAACTTCCCACAGAAGTATGGAGTAGAATACATAAGAGAGCCTTCTCAACATCCAGTATTTTATTGATTGAAGTACATGGAAGACTGACTATATTGCCTGTTGATCCTATGTGATTAGTGACAGACTAACAGGATTCTGAATAAAAATACATTATGACCCTAAAACGTTATACTAGAGGGACTTTTTTTTTCTTGTATAAAAAATTATCTAAATGACATTCAAAGCTGTGCCCTAGGTGTTAGAGCTGTGAGCTGTACATTTTAGGCTAACAAGCAATACTGACACAATGTCCAACATTATTGGAGGCATGGACAGAAATAGCCGCTTAATAGCTTGAAATAATAAGTATTTCTAAAGGTAAAATCACACTTTGTCTCTTTATCCCTACAATTTCTATTACATTTGAGCTGGGCATGGTTATGTTCCTATAATCCCAGAATTTGAGAGAACAAAATATGAAGGTTGCTACAAGTTTGAGGTTGGCCAGGACAACAAAGCAAGATTCTGTCTCAAAACCAAAACAGCTGAGGAGATGGCTCAGCAGTTAAGAGTACCTGCTGCTCCTTCACAGGACTTGGATTTGACAAGCACCTACATGGTAGTTCACAACCACCTACTAACACCAGTTTCCGAAGAAAAGACACCTTCTGTCCTCTGTGAGTATCAGGCACGCATGCACTACACTGAAAGACACACAGGCAAAACACTTGTACACATAGAATAAAAATTAGAAACGAAACGACTTTTTTAAGTAAAAAGATACTAACAAAAATTGTAAAACTCCTTTAGCTTCAAAGAATATGAAATATATCACTCAGTCTTTTGAACATGTTTAACCACGAATTTGTCTTTTAAAGAGACATGGTTTTCCTTCATTTTTTGTGAAATCAAAGAATTCTACCACATCTTCAGTTAATTCTTTTGCACATCTTGGAAGGACCCAAGTCATGTGAAGTGCATGCTTGTATGTGCTATTTCTCCTTGCAACAGTTTTGAAAATTTATCAGCTGAGAAGGAAAGCTGTGTAGGTACTGCTTGAAACTCACACTTTGCCCTCCTTTTTCACTCCATTAGTTATGCAACATAAAGAGTTTTAATTGGTATCAGGCTTTGACAAAGGAATCATAGGTGTATTTCATCCAAATGAAAAGCATGCCAAATTAGTGTCAAAGGGAGGCAACACAAGGTAGGTGCCATATCGGTACTTAACAAAAGTCTGCAAAACTATCCTGTTTGTTTGTTTCTTTATACTACAGCAGTGTATTTGGTTGTCTTACCATTTAAGCATGCTACTGGGGACAAACCTCTTGCTTGTCATAAAATATTCACTTCATCCATTGTTTCTGGCATTTTCTAGCTTTGTACTTACCTCCATAAAACTCATTAGAATGATATACACATGAGCTTAAGATTTTAACCAAATTTTCACTTGAACATTCTATGATCCCCAAACATCTTATATTTCTCTCCTTATCAGAACCTCATTTGAAGGCAGAAATAATACACGTTTAAGAGGAAAAGCACAACGCCAAGAAAAATGAACTCTAAGAGAGGTCTGTTAGTTGGAAATCATTTATTGCCTCTATAAAAGTTTAAATAAAAACTCTACAAAAATTCACTTTACAATCTGATATGGTTTTAAAGAGATAATATGCTTCAGAGGTAGTACCAGTAAAATGGGATGCAAGATTTCTAGAAGGGGTTACTCAGTAAGTTAATGCAAAATAAAATTTCAATGAGGAGCAATATATACCCAGTATACAATTTAATGGAACAATCATAATTATATTAGCATGAAAATATCCCTTTCTTCTTTCCCCCCTTGGCAAATCTGTCCTTAATAAAGGCTTGTTTCTGTCAGCTGCAGATTCACAAGTTACTAGGCTGTTTCATTAGAGCATTACAAAGCATAGCTTGGTGAAGGGCATGGCACAGTGCTGTCTGTCAAGCTTAACACAACTACAAAAAGAATCTAACTACCATTTAGATAAAATGGCAATGGTAACTCTTCAAAGAACAATACCTTTTTATTAATTTTGGGGACTTGAATGAAAATAAAGTTTGTTAAAAGGGCACAGCATTCCTGGTATTTCATCACTACCTCCTGGATAAAAGGCAGCAGTTAAAGTTTTCAGGATTTCGTTCTAAGAAGAGGGGCTGAACACCCCTACACACACACACACACACACACACACACACACACACACACACATACACACACACACACACACACAAATGAAACAAGTCATTTTTATCTCCCAGTGTCTCTTTATATGTACCACTTAGCTTTTCTCTTACAAACTGATAAGACTGCATAAAATAGGGTCCTAAAAGATGTTTCTGTCTTTGGAGAACTGAACTCTAGGTCACTTTTGAGGTCTCTGTATTAACGGTGTACTGAAGAGAGGATGTGACTGGGCCAGAGCCTTTTTTTCTCCAACAGTAACAAACATTTCTATCGCTGATTACAGTTGCAGTGTAAAAGTCCTGTTGATAGCTGACCTTACAACAAAACATCCCCAGGTTCCCAAAACAGGCCAATTTTCTTTTAACATTTTCTTTGCATGTGTTAATTTTCCTATTCTCCAAGGCAACTGCAATTCTCATTTTCTTGTAACTAATTTTAGCTTGGCTGAATGAGGAAGGTGCCTTCTTTTTGTTGTTGTTGTTGTTTCAGGGTTTGTTTTTAACTCACATTTTAGAAGGTGAGTGCTCTCAGGTATACATTATATGCTAAGTAATTGCTTGGTATCCTAAGCGTAAACATTTAAATGCAGTTAAGTAGGAAAAAAAATTCCCATTTACTTTTGCTTCTCTGAACAATACTTCTGATAGTGTAATATGCTATAATATTGTCAAAGCTCTAAAGAAAAAATACTAGTTAGTTAATTTTCACTATCATCCACAGATGTCTTCATGAAAACAGTCATGTTTCTTGTTTAAAAAAACTCAAAACCAAATCCAGTACTTATATATGAAAAATATGTTTCCATTATAGTAGTTTCATATTTGTCCTCCTGAAGTGCTTGGGATTGAAGCTGGGTCCTTGTGCAAATGCCAAGCTAGTTCCCCATTTTTATAATGTTTTTTTTTTAGTATTTGATCTTCTTTGAGTTCTGTGCTATGTATTCAATCAGCCAAAGTATAAATGCTTTTGCATTGATGCAAATGTTTCCTTTGGGTCTGACTATAGAACATCCCCACAAATATTTTTAAATGTTTTAATTCCTGTGTTCATAAAAGATATAATTATGTGACTGAAAGAAAAATGCCAGGATAAAGGTAGTCCTAAGTAGACTGTTAGGACATATACCTTCTATGTTTATGAAACTTTAGGAATAAAGGTACAATTTATGTGTCTTCCCAAAATTATAGATGTAAGATTCCTTCTAAGAATCACATCTATTAGAACTCGTAAATAAATTACAACTGCTAGTTGAAACCTTTAATTAATATCCCTGAAAACATTACCAGGAAACATTTCTTTGTATTTTGGAGCCCAGCTTTCCTCCGTCTACCCAATGTGAGTTACCAGTATGTACCATTGTACCCAGCTGAAATAATCCTTTTTGTAATCCACAGATTGATATGAAGTCCACTGTGTGACACAGTGTCTTTTCTGTAGCAAGAGCTCCACGAATGCTTTCTTTTATTTAGTGACAAATTTTTAAGGTGTGAAAAATAAAATTGTGTTACAGCACACAAGAAAGACTCAGCTGTACTTACGCTGCAGTGAAGACTGACTAGGAAGAGTTTAAAGATAAACTGAACCATATTGAAGAAGACTGTAGCAGAGATTTGAGACTAGAAATTTGTTTAGACCAGTGGTACAATGGTAGCAGTCTGACCCAAGAAATTTGTTCATACTAAAAGAAGTAGAACCTAGGCATGGTGAAACACATCTGTCATCCTAGCTTTTGGGAAACAGAGGCAAGAACAGCAGGATTCAACATCATCCTGAGCTGTATTGGGAATTAAAGGCCAGCCTGGGCTACAGGAGACCTTGTCTTAATCCTCAATATCATAAAGAAATGGTTTCTGTATATGTTGTCTATAGTGGGGACTCTTTAACTCATGGAGAACTTTATGTGACTGAAAAACTTAATTGGAATGTTTGAGGTTCTGTTGCTCAATGGTCTTTCCCCTGAATGGAATTTGATTTGTCAGCAAGGAATACCAAAAGTTGTTTGCAAAGAACCACATGACCGTCAGCTAAAGGGCATGAAGCTGACTGCTGAAATAATTCTGCTGACAAAGAAGCCATACAAGCTGTGTGGCAGCAATATAAAATCAAATAGTTAATAAACTGAACGACCATCAATGAACTTTACTTGTACGTATCGGGGAAAAGGGACCTTTCCAAGTTAAAGGCATTTGTGACTGCCTTTCTGCATTCATAAATTGGTATCAGTGAATTCTGAGAACAGAATCATCCACAGTTATAAAACTTAAAAATATCTGAAGCTTGACAACTAACGCAGTTATCTAGCTGCTTCACTCATCTTTTAAGATTAGATAATAATTTAATCATGTAATTTAGTTTCACACAACCAAGTCACAAATATATGACAATGTGAGATTAGGGAGAAACTAGTATTTTCCCATCTATGAACCTTAGTATTCCCATCTGGTATTCTGGAAGGGAAGATCTGCAAAGAGATGTCTATAGTGTTCTGCCATCTGGTACCTACTAATAGTAACTGGGTATCATGCCCATTTTAGGTGTGTATTCATAGAATAGCATCCAGGAAATTCAGAGGACTTTAATTACAATCAAAGTAGTTTAACTCTTTTTTGATATTGTTGTTGGCCGATGGCTCTGTTCAGGCCTCATATGGAAATGAGGTAAATTTTGTGGCAAACTTGTATGACTAGAATAAAAAAGAAAACAAATATCAGTGGCATATTTTGAGTTCCTGTTTTACAAAATTTAAGATGTGAAAAAAATATTATGAAAATGTTGGTAAACTTGAAGTATTTGTGCAATATTTTGTCTAACTCAATTATATAAATGTACTATATAGTACAATGTTAATCGCCTTTAATCCCAGCACTTGGGAGGCAGAGCCAGGTGGATCTCTGTGAGTTTGAGGCCAGCCTGGTCCACAGAGCGAGATCAGGACAGGCACCAAAACTACACAGAGAAACCCTGTCACAAAAAAGTAGAATGTTAATCATTAATACTTATCATTTGTAGTATACAAGAATTGAGATTAAAACTGTCTTTTATAAAGTACTATTTTTGTGTACTTAAATGTTTGGCTTTTACTTGGTTAATTTGCTTTCCAGAGTATTTTTCCCTATCCCTAGTTTTGGAGTTAGACAGAAGAATACCAATAACATACAATTACATCCTAGTAACCGCTTCAATTTCTAACCATTATCTTAGGTCAAATTCTCATAGGAGCTGAAAATAAGTCCTAGGATTCATCTAAGTTAAATACACACTTAGGTTTGTTTTTAATTTTCGGCCCACTTTCCTGAGTGAAAATGTTCATGGATGATAGGAAAATGAAAGAAGAAGAAAGATGTAATGGCTACAAAAAGAAAGCCAATCAAGCTTTAGCAACTTTGTAATGTTGAATATGCTTACTCTTTTTTTGTCTCTGGTTAAAACTACTACTAAGATTCTTCTTAAAGAATAAGCAAAAAATCAGATATAGTAGATTTCATGGCCGAGTTGCTTAAAATTAAATATAATTTTTTCTAGGATTTTATATAAGTTAAAAAACCATTTCACTTATTTTTACATTTTCCATGCATTTTTTTATTGTAGCCGCTATATCTTGTCCTTCCATCACTGCATATGCCTGTTTTAACAGTATGTATTTCCAGTTAAAGATTATTGGGGAAAATATAGTTATCTTAAAATGCACACCTGTTATGCATCCAACAGAATACATTATATCCCCCATCCAAATCACAAACTGTCTGAGGCATTTTTCTCTGATAAAGAAGACACACTGAATGAGGTATCATCGGGATCCAGTGAGGCATGACTGAAATCCATCTCTTCTAATTCAGGAGGTAAATCTGACAGCAGTGCCTTATCAGAAAAAGAATCAATTATTTTGGGTTAGTATGCAGAAAGATTTTTTTCTCCAATTTTATGTTAATAGTTGTAATTCTCTTGTTTTAATTTACTCTTATGGATTTAAAGAAAGAAACAATTCTTTTGAAGGATCTTACACATTTCCCTATCTAAAACAGTAAGTTTTCATGTAATGCTAGGAAAGAACAAAATATTAGATGTCAAGTATGTGGATTAGGTAGAGTAGAATCTTATACAAAGGGGAAATCAGAGGAAAATGAGTATCTCTCCTGATGAGTCTAGTCGCATTCTGAGTGACATGGTTATAGACATAAGCAACTATTCCAAACCAAGGATTTTTAACCAAGGGCTTTTCAGTGGTTGAGGTAAGTAGTTTTCATACTAGTTTTCTGCTCACTGCTCAAGGGCTTTAAAATTTCATTCTTTAATTAAAATAGTCATGCTTTAAGGAAACTCACATTTCAACTAAGACTTATCTTGTTCTTTGTTAAAAGAATGAATTTAGCAGTTAGGGGAGAAACTCGTCTATTTTACCTTAGATAAAACTTTAACAATTTGAAAAGACCATGTGGGGTTTTGTTTGTTTGTTTCCTTTCCCTACACTATGTCCATACAGGTGGTTAAGCACCCAGTAGGGCCTGTTCAATACAGAATTATGGCTGCTGTTATAATGTATCTGCTCATTTCTTTGTTGGAACAATTGAGATATGCCAACATCTTTGAGCTACGTTTGACCATGTTCTAATTGTTTCATCTGTATTTGTAGAACATGTATCTATGCTAGAGAAATAAATAATCAAGTTCTATGTGGTTGACAGTGCCCGTGCCATTTAACTATAACAATTAAATTTCTCCTATTCTTCCATCCCCCGTGTTGCAGCTTGAACCCAGGATCTCATTTACTTTGAAAAAAAAAAAAAACACTTTGACAATGATTCACATCTACAGCCTCAATGTTTTTTATTATATGTTCCTCATCAGTAACAACTATTTTCAAGGTCTGACCAAGTGCCATTTTTTCCCCAAGAGATCATTAACACTTTCCCCAAATACACGGTCAGTGTCTGTAATACTTATTCTAGGCTCTAAGATGTGAATGTAAAATTGATAATCATTCTTATCCTCCTTGCAGAGTGGAGAAATTGAAGTTTAAGAAAGGCAATCGATCTGGCTAGGATCACACAGTGAATTATCAGGGGAGGAAAGACTATAACTAATGACTTAGAGCAATGTTGGCAACATTATCTGGATGTTAAAATGGCTATTATTGATTGAAAAAAGACAACCTTTAGGTAATCCAATGTTTCAGTCAGAAAGTACCATACATATTTTTTAAACCCTGGACTTGTTTATATGGGCAAAATATTTCATAGATCATTTATCTCATTCAACTTACCCATGTCAAGATTAATGAAAGAAATACTGTATATTTTTTAAAATAAGAAAGTAATGACAAATGTTTCTATTTTACTAGGTGTAATATAATCTATTTCCAGAAATAAACTTCTGAATATTTCAAAGCTTAAACATTATTAGTTTAAGATTTAACCTGGATTACTTTTGTACATCACTACTAGTATCATATATGTAATTGTATGTATAATTCATTAGTTTTCTGTTTTAGAGGTAGAGTCCAGGCTCTACACATGACCTTCCTGCCTTATATTTCCAAATGTTTACAGGTGTGTGTCACTACTGTATTTATGCCTGGAGAAAATATTTTGAAAATCATTTTACTCAATCTTGAGTATGAAGAAAATTACAGATTCTATTTAAGCTGCTGATTCTATAGGCTGTGGCATTTAGTATCATTTTTGTATCATTTTCTATTTCAGCCCACACTGTGTTCATTTGTTACTTCAGTAGTCCTTTAGCAGAAGAAAACTAGAAAAGGAAAAACAAAATGCATGTTAGTTACTTTTCTTATTTGTTGGTAATCTTTGGGAAAGAACCAAAGCAAAGCTGAAGTTAGAACTAGATATTCAGTCTATGAGATATTTGCAGTCAAATGATAGGAGATTTTTCAGATAAGAAAAACATTCTAATTTAGCCTAAAGTTGGAGCTGTGTGTGTGTGTGTGTGTGTGTGTGTGTGTGTGTGTGTGTGTGTGTGTGTGTGTGTGTGGTGTGTGTGTTCTATAGTTATTTGAAATCCATGAAACTATTGGGATTACTTTCAATACCATCACTCTTATTCATTTAAAAATCTATTTTAGGTTCTTATAGATCAAACATATTTTAATTTTGCTGTGCTTTGCTTGCTTGTTTAAGATAAGTTCTTAGTTTATGGTCAAGGCTGAACTCAAACTCACAACAGTTCCAATACTTAAACTTCCCTAGTGCTGGAGTGGTGGCATACACCACCATGCCTGGCTCATAAACACATTTTCATTATGCCTTGGAATGTGCAAACCATGCATAATGAAGCAATACACTTAAATAAAGCTATCCAAGGCAACTAAAGGCTTTTGTATTGTGATCTCTGTGTATGGCCAGAGTTGAAAGACTAAAATTCAGAAATGTGGACAAACAATATTCATGCTGGCTTTAGTCCCATGAGGGGACCCTCCTAGTTTAAATGTGGTTCATTATATCAGTTAAATATATAAAGACTATTTGAAAGAAAAGAGAATTATGGGATATTCAGACATTAACCTTTTCCCAGGAAGTGTCTGGGATGGACTATATATGCACTATCTTTTTGGAGTATAAGACATCAGTGAGTTTACTTTTGACATTTTTTCCTGAATGAAATCTTCTAAAACTATTGACTCAATTATAGTTACCTACATCTCATACTACTCACATAAAACTTTTCTGATAAGGAGTTAGCATGGTGATAAATAACATAGCAGTAAATTTGGCATCATTTAGTGTTAAATGTAATATTTTTATATAATTAGGCTTAAACGAATACTTGTAAAACCCTCAGGTTTTTCTTGAGGCTATATGTATATATAGAAAAACCTGAAGGGTCCAATGCAATTTGGAAGGAATCTATAAACAAATACCCATAGCAAAAAACAAAAGGCATTTCATTTTTGGAGTGGAGGACTCAAAAATATTTACTTACATTACAAAATGTGATACACCTATGGTCACAAAAAAATTCACAAAGTAATTTCATGCTTTCTTAGTGCAAAGCAACATATTTTAGAAGAGACTGTCCCAACATTTGTGAACTCCAGAAGCTGCCAGTGGGTAAATAAATAAATGCCCACATTTTACTTATGAAAAAGTTCCCCAACTATGCTATCTAGTTATGGATTGGGATAGCTCCATCTCTACAAAATTTTTGAGGAATTTCTTTAAAATTAATTTTAAAATTTGGTTTTCTCTACTTAAAGGCTATCCTGAAATTAAGAAAATATTATAATCAGCTATTTTGACTTTGTACTCTAGTACCATACAAAAAAATCTGAATATATATTCTTAAGAAAACTATGTTTAAAAAGATCATAAAATAACCATTTGCTCCATGAAATTCCAAGCCAGAATGGAGACTACAAATGAAGAGATATGAAGAATCCAAATATGACATGCCATTTGTCAACTTGACACATTGTGGCTTACTGGTCTCTCATGGGACTTACCTGCTGCTGTTCCTTATCATCAGTTTTCATAGCCAGAATCAAGTTTCTAACAAAAGTCTGGAGCTTAAAGTACTTCTGCTTTTGAATCTCTAGCTCATTTTCAATGAATCTGACTTCTTCGTTCTAAAGGAGAAAACACCAAACAATAAAATTACGCAATGTAAATTCAAGCCTGTATATATCTGATGAACAATAAAACTAAAAAGCAATTAGAGTATAGGAACAATATAGAAAACACAATTTAACCATAAAGGAATATAAAACACCGAAGGAATTATCCTAGTATTCAAGGGTGCCTTTTAAATAAATCATCAATAGAAGATAATTTGCAGATAGATTCTAGGAAGAGAGAAAAACAAGAAAGACTCATCTTCTTGGAAGCACCTTTCCTATATCAAACTTCATTAGCATTTGTATTAGGATTAAGAATAGAGTCCAGTTAAACACAAGAGCAATAGAAAATGCATTAATATTCAGGGTATTATTTACAAGTCAAATTCTAAAATCTTAAAAGTTATTTTGTACCAAGTAGGGACTGAAATTACTAAATTTTTTAAGTATACACTTAATTAATGTAAAATTTAAAATAATAAAATCTTTATGAGACAATGAGAGGTGGAGGCAGGAAGATCAGAAGTTCAAATACAGCCTTGACCATATAGTGAGTTTGAAGCTACATGGAGACTCTGTCTCAAATGAACCAACAAAAACAAAAACAAACAAACAAAGGATTGAAGGGATAATTAGAAACATGCTCTAACGTAAGACACAAACCACATACTGAAAGAAAACCTACTCTAATTCATATAAAACACAAAAGTGTATTGAAATTTATGAAATTTAAAACTAGCAACAGACTAAAATGTGGGCAAAAATATTCAGACATTTCATGAAAAAAGTTATATATTCAAATACTTAACATAATTTTCATTAAGGAAATGCAAATGAAAACCACAGTGAGTTACTACTACCAGCTTGCTACATTCACTAATGTTAAAGTAATTGACAAAATATAGTTGCTGATGAGAATATGGAGCAATTAAAAGTCTCATAATAAGGTGACTTTCAAAAATATTTTGACTGTCATAAAATTCAATGTTCTTTCTTAGTAATCCAATTTTTAGTTATTTACTTAAAAACAGTGAAAACACACAAATTTTCTTCATAACTTTATTCATAATAGCCCCCATAAGAAAGTAGTTGAGGCTTTCATCTCAAATAGTTGAGGTTTGAATCTGAAATGGCTGTCACAGGCTCCTATTTAAATACTTGGTATCTGTCTGGTGGTGCTTTTCAGAAGCTTGTGAAACCTTTATGAGCTAGAGCTGCTAGATGATGTGAGTCACTGGAGGCCTCCATGTGTTACAGCTTCCTGTCTTCTATCTGCTTGTGGATAATAGATACAATGTGACCAAGTCCCTCACACTTCTGTCATCATTCCTTCCCTGCCCTAACAGAATGCATTCCTTTAAACTCGGAGGGTTCCAAAACAAAACTTGTCCTTAAATTGCTTCTTGTCTGGTATTTGATTACAGCAATGAGAAAAGTAATTAATCCACAAATGAATAAACAATTTGTCAAAATCATTTAATTGTTAAATTTAAGAGGTGAAGTTCACTGTATGGACTTTTTTTTCCTGCTTGGAAGTTATATAATTGATTAAATAAGAGTATACATAATATTTCAAATAACAATAACAACATTAATAAAATTTAAGATGGATATTGTGGTACATTCCTATTAATACTAGCACTTAAGAGTTTGAAGCCAGCCTGGGATACATACTGAGACCCTGACTCAAATCCTAACCAAACAAAAGAAACTTAATTCATTTCATC